>NW_020455577.1:4063448-4076480 GCF_003342845.1 Nothoprocta perdicaria
GGAAGCTAACTTGTGTACTTTAAGTCCTGGTTTTTATCTGTGTAGCAAGATTTTTGATAAATCTGGTGGTTGTCATTTTGCTTGTTTGATTTACAGAATGAACTCCTGAAAAGAGTGGCATTACATTAGGCAATGCTTGTTAATTGTAACAAGGAATCTATACACATTTGCTGTGGAAACTCTTTGCTTTTTTTTTTTTTTGGTTAATGCTGATGGTAACTTCCAGTATGATGTGGATTAATCCTTAACTTGGGAGTTGTTTTTGAAAGAACAGCACCTTAATCTGTTTTTCTTCATTAGAGGTTTATGGCTAAATCAACTGTAAATGCGATTAATTTCCTTGGAAAGAAACTAGTGACTTGTAAAATACGTTGATGTATGTACCTGGCAGCAAGCTTTATTATAAAGCACAGAAGTGTAATAATTTCTCCTGTATTTAGCAATTGGGAGAGGGGAATATTTTCTTTATGGTTTAACTAGTTTGAGTATTTTTTCTAAAAATAAAAAAAATACTGTAACAAAAACCATATAATCCATCCAGCTGATACAGCACTGACCTACTGACCTCTGAAAAAAACTGCTTGACCTCATTAGCGCAGGTGCTGTCACATTTGCATAAAGTTGATGCCAGTGTATGTTGTCATGAAATCACTGTTTTTTACAGTATTGCTATTTAGGTTATTGTAGTAGCCTTCAGTTAGCAAACCTTAATTAACATCGACTTCTGTTTTATTTCAGTGCTAAGCCCGAAGGTAATAGGCATTGCCATAGCCAGGTACGACTTCTGTGCAAGAGACATGAGGGAACTGTCCTTATTGAAAGGGGACGTCGTCAAAATTTATACGAAGATGAGCGCGAACGGCTGGTGGAGAGGCGAAGTAAATGGAAGGGTGCGTTTCTTTTTTTTTTTTTTTTTTTTTTTGTCTCAGTTTGTGCTGCCTTGCTGATGGGTGTTTTGCGCAAAGGTGTCCTCACAAGCGGCCTTGTGCTTAAATCCACAAGACACGGCATGTCCCCGTTTCCCAAGAGCCAGGTGTTGCTGCTCAGCTGATCCCCGACTGCATCGCGTTCCCAAAYGCAGCCCTGCAACAGGGATGTGGTTACTTGCTCTGGAACTAACCGAGCTGAACATCGGGATCTGGTTGGGTTCCTGTGACGAGCTGGGAAACCCGGAGCGCTTTCCATGCCTCCTGCTGCCRTGTCGCTTGGCAGGCCACTTTTATGGAAGGCCGCTCCTCTTGAACACTAACAGCGCGGCTCTAGCAAGTGACRCGTTTAGCAGGGTTTTGACAAGGTCACTTCACACTGCCCTCTGAGCCTTGCAGAACTTTGGCTGCATGGGAAAAAATTGCAGTTTTGACTCCAAAAGCCTGTATGTTTTCAGCATGATCTTAGCGCAGACAAAGCAGCAATGCCAGGACAGCCATCCCTGTGCTGACACGCAGGCATGGGGGCTGCCCTATTTMTCTCCTGCTTTGCGAGTGGGGTGGAGGAAAGCAGATTGGCTGCAGGCTGGAAACCAAAGCCGCAAGTGCAGCTGCAGTAGATAGGGCAGGATATATTTGGATTTACTGCTTTGTGCTATTTGGGGAACTTTCTTTTTGTGCATGGGCCTACTTGTGGTTTTAAAGTGAAACAGTCCCTTAGACTTGAGGAAAAAGAGGAAAAGGAAAATATCTGATCACCCCATGAACATTTTGCACAAAGAAAACAGAGGATGTCTTTGTAATGTATCCTGCAGGGGTGCTGCTAGCAGCCAGCGCTCGCTAATGTCCTCGGCATGGCTTCGCTCAGGCCTCCGGGGCGCTCTGGTGCTGGCAAAACATGCGCAGTCGCCCCCTCCCTTACACTCCGAGTTTGGCTTGGGGTGTCTTCCATCAGTGTTAAACTGACTTGGGGATAAAGGGGTCAGAATAAAAAAATATAAAGCAAACAGATAAGACAATAAAAAAAAAAAGACTTTTCTGTATATCTAATATAATCCTTACTTGACACATCAATAACTTCAGARTGGAGATAGCTTTGTCACTTAGGAAGTGTAAAATGCTGGACTCTGCCTTCCAGCTTTCCCTCATTTAAAAATCCTGTTGGCTGCACTGGGATTTACCTGTGTGCAATGCAATAGCAATGCAATACAATCAGTCACTGTTTGCTCTGTGAGACGATTCCTGGAACTCATGGAAGCCTGCAGAAAATTTACCTTCCCCTGCAGTGCAACATTCCCGCTCTTAACTTTTCTTGCCTTTCTTCTGAATGTCCAGCTTTCTGATTTGGGCATGACGATTTTTTTTTACTTTTATTTTTCCTAAGGAGAAGAGGGGTTTTAGTCTCCCCAGACTATCTATATTTATTCTTCTATTAAGGGTAATTGCCCTAACCAGTGCCAGATCAGTCAAGTTTATCTTTAAATCTTGCTCTTACATTTACTAAACAGACCCATCCTTGTTTTACCCAGGTTGGCTCTTTGAAAAACTGTGCATCTCATATGATTTTCTTTTGCTCTTTCCCTGTCTTTAGGTGGGCTGGTTTCCATCAACTTATGTTGAAGAGGATGAATGAGTTAAAAACTTTCCTCTACTGACCATCAATTTCAGGGATTGTAGAATTTAATATCTGCAAAGTATTATTGGTCTTGTTAAGTATTTAAACGGCAGCATTTTTGTCTGTTTGAATCTTCTAGTCTTAACGTTGGGATTTCTACCGAAGTTTGTGCTCACAGGTTATTGCCTTGCCCAGAGCCGTGCAAGAAACAACCTGCCAGTTCGTCATCGCTGGGGATCGGTACAAAGCCCAGCCCTCGCCTTCCCAGAAGATCTCTGGAAAACAAAATTTCTTTGTGCCCCTTTTCATTTCACCTTGTTAGTACACGGCAAATACTAGCTATGGCTGAATGTTGAATAAACCTCTTTCTTGCAGCTAACACCTGCGATGCTGCAAGGAGATGAAGGCTTATTGCTGCTTATCACTGTATGCAGAAAACAGTGCAGTCGTTCCAGTGTGCGTAACGTGTCGTCAGTAGCCTTGTCTTGAAACATCAAGCTCCCTTACTTATCACCTTACAAACACTTTGGCGCTCACAAAAGCATTCTGAAGGAAATGTAAATGTAGTAAATAAGAGTAGCATTCATGCATATGTAAGTAGTTAACTAACTTCTTTGAGGTCCTGCCTAAATTTTGTAAGAATTTGTTTAAAGACAGCATTTTAAAAAGGTGTAGTGATGTGGTAGTGCTTGAAGGAGCATCTGCAGTGTGCAATCGTGGGGTTCTTTGTCATCCTGAAGCTTTTGTGTGTGTCTGTTGGGTTTTGTTTGTTTGTTTTTCCATATGGGCAGCTGACCATGAAAGTGCAACTGAGGATATTCATGAGAAGATGCGTTTTTAAAAGCTGCAGCACCAACATTAAGTAAATATTGTAGCCCTGTTCTGTAGCAGTGGGCACTAATGCATCTACAGAGGGGCTGTGCATGTTGGTGTGACTGAACTTTGCAATAAGAGTTTAGTTAACAGCTGCGTTCAGTTTTGACAAGAGAAGAGAAAAGTTTTGTTTGTTCTTGTGCAAGTATTAGATCTGTGGGGTCTAAAGAAGTAAACAATAAAAGGCAGTCTCAGAAAAAGTAGGACTTCTCTTTTTTAGTTACAGACAATACTATAGGTAAGATGGTGGGTGTCACTGCTCAAGTGTAAACCTGAATGTCRTATTTTATGTCCTTGGTTGATTTGGGTGAACTTTTGGATGTTTTCAATTCTCAGCTGTCTTGTCTTAGTTAGACGGGAGTTTTTATCACTTTTTGTGCRCTTATAAGATAACACAAAGGCAACTGGCCGTGTTTTGTCCTGAATTTTCCACTCTCCTTCCACGTCAGTGGAAATGCAATGAGTGAATGCTCTTATTGCAGGGCAAGGACCCTGCAATCTCAGCAGTCCAAATCCCCAGTTTAAAATGTGTGTCCAGATTAGCTGGCTTGAAATCAGCAGGGCTCATCAAGTGGTTTCCCTGCTTTGGTGARCCAGAGTGCTCATACAAGCCTAGTGTCAAAACTACTGTGGTTATTCGCTAAAAGAACCATCTGTAGGTGATGACTGCAGATGTGCAGGTTCTGATATTTAGGTTTTTTTTCTAACCCAGCTTAAACTGCTTAAACATGTGAGAAACTAAAAAGCTCCTAGTTGCATTTTCTCTCCAGGCTAATGTTTTATTCCTTGATCATGACCAACCAGGAAAGCAGATTGATCCTATCCCATGTGGTCTCTTGCTGTTCCCCATCTCACTTGCGCATGGCATCTTGCTGCTTGTGTGTGCGAGTTAGTGCTGCTGTTTCCACACCCACTTCACCTTGCAGATGAAGCCCTGCTGCTGCTCTAGTGGTTCCAGGGTTTACCTCAAAATGATGTAAATTCTGCTTGTGTTGAGCATGTTACTTGATAGAACAGTTCAGAGCATTTGTAAATATGTAGATTATGCATAAAACACTTTTTGTAAAGGGTTTGTACAGCAGTGTGGCCTGGGGGRTGCTGTCTCTGATCACTCTATGCCACAGCTTTATTGGCTTTGGTGGGCCTGATTCCATCTCCTTCAGCAGGCAAAGTTGATTCTCTCTTTTGCTTGCTTAAGTGCTAGAGGCTTAGGCTTTAGGGCTGTGAAGAGTTTGATGTTTTGCTAGGTCTGAGAGGAAGCAGGTTAATTGAGTACAAAAGAAGAAATGCTGCAGTTGTTTTGAGAACCATCCTAAAGCTGTCGAGCAATTCCCGAACGCAGCGCTGAGCCTTGCGGAGGGACGGAGCCCAGCGAAGCCCCGCTCGGCGCTGCGGGCGAGTGCTGCTGCATCTGCCACTGTGTCTTGAGTACCAAAGATTTCCTGCATATTCTGGAGTGTCTCTTTCATGTGCTGCTTTTGCTGTCTGGAGGTTTTATTGTCATGTGATGATGGAGTTGAAGTACTTAAATTTGTAATATTATGTAAATATGTTAAATATAATAAACTGGTTACTTTTTGTTTGTTTAATAGCATGTGTCAATGTGTGTTTGGCTAGTGTGAATAATCTGATTTGTTTCTCTAAGCATCTTCTCACTGTGAGCGTGAGCTGATGAAGTTTTGTTTTTCCACGTTTGTATAAACCTTGTTTAGCTGAAGACTGAGCTCTTGCTGTCATTGTAAATGGGACAGGACAGGTTTTCATGAGAGTATTTTTATTGTTAGATATCTTAAGTTATTCTCCTGCCACATCCAGGAAAATGTTGCTGCTGCTGCTGCCATTTTTGTTTTGTTCTCCCTGCTATATATGATACTTGAATCAGGTTCCTATCCTATTGACTTTCAATCTGTTGAAGACATCTGTGGATTTTGACTGAGCAGAAGTTTTGAGGGGGGGGRAAAAATTGTCGTGTTTCATGGCTATATGCTTCCTCTTCCACCACCTGCTTTTCCCCTAGCCCTCAGAGAGGTGTGTGTGTGTGTGTATGTGTATATGTTGAGTTAACATACAAGTTCAGATTGACCTCAACTCTGAAAATGCAGTCTGGGTTGGATTTTGTGGACTGCTTCCCTTCTTGTGGTATAACCAATTCATGCTTTTTTTATAATAAAACCTTTAATAGTTTGTTAAAATAATATCTGGACAGGTGAAAGGAATTCAGCAAGGTCAGTGATGGTAGAACTACAGGGTTGTTTTCTTGCATCACTTCTATTTTTCAGTAGCAAAGCTTTTCTTGTGGAACCACCCTTTTAACAGATAATCATTAAACTTAATGAGGCATTTACACGTCTCTACAGATGTAAGGCATAATTTTGCTGTCACCTGTGAACATATCACATAACCAGGAGTTACACCTAACAGGAGATGCAAAAATGTTTCCCAATTAAATTCTCTTGCTAACAATATCACACTCGGTCACAGGCATTTTCCATCCTCTTACATGTGAGAAAAGGTGCGTGTCCTGTGGTGGGTGAGAAGCTGAGAAAACACCGTAATTAGGGTGCAAGAGACGCTTGTGCTCGGGTCCTGGGGTTTAGATGCTTATTTGAAAACCTCAGCTTGAAAAATTCTCACTTCAACGATGACAATTAGGCCAAGCAGGTTAGCTCTGTGCTCTGCCTCACAGGCAAACACGAGGCGCTTGCTGAAGGAGACGGAAAGGTCAATTCTCAAGGGTTGACTGGTTCACAAAGGTAAGAGAGACGCTGACTAAATAAAACAACAAAAAAGTAGAGTTTGTGCAAAATACCAAATTTCAGAACCAAGTTTTGTTTCACTGACTTTGATATTCTGTGTAGAAATTGCCATGTTTCTAATTCCCTGTCAGAACAACCGATAATTTGAAAAAGAGCCGCAGCTGCAAATGTCGTGTGTGCTCTACCGGACGCCGTTTGAGGTACTGCATCAGTGCTACAGTAAATTAACTCACCCCTGCTGCACCCAGGCTGCCCAGAGCCTCATGTGACTGTTTGATCTGTGCTTCACCCTGCTATTTTCTGAGAGCTCTGCTGCTCCCCTTTGAGCAGCAACCCCTGCAAACTTGAATTTAATTTGCAGTCCTGGCTTGAGCAGCTCTGCTTTTGTCCAGTGCTGTGGCACTTGTATAACCTCTTTGGTCCCACGATGAGTCATGTTGCAAGGCAGGGCTAAAGGGAGAGGCACAGGTGAGACCTGAAGATGCTGCGTGTCCGTGTCATTCATGGTGTGTGAGCGAGCCACAGTCGTGCTTCTTTTCCTCCAGTTGAGTCGGGATCATCACTGGTGCCCAGCGTTTAAACTTTCAATCTATTCATTTAAGAATCATTTAAGAATTTAAGTTGAGCAGCTTTTCTTGAAATGTGTCGTGGTATTTCAGCTCTCACCTAGGAGCCCATTATAGGAGGGGAAGTGCAATTCAGAGGCGTTCTGACTTCATCAAGCTGCGGGATAAGATGTTAATGATGTACTTTTTCATAAAATGCTCAACTGCACGGCAATGTATAATTAGCTAACACAAATCTAGAAGGATTAAGCATCAAAAGCTGGCTGCAGCAGGGTGATTCGTTGTATTATCTTAGCAACTTCCTTTGTGAGAACAAAGAGCCGTTTGGTTTTATAGCAAATGAGATTGGAGTTTCTAATTTAGCTTTATAATTCCTGATCAGCATTTTAAAGTTGCTTGTAGGGCTGTAATGTCACATTTTATTTAATAAGCCTCCTGAAACATTTTGAGTTGCTGTTGACTTTGTGTGTGTGTGTGCGTGTCTCGGGGGTTACAGGTTCTTTTTTGCTTTGTAATGTCCTTTTCAGAAACTCAGCGAGTTCATTTGAAAATGTTGCAGTCCGGCCTTAAGTGAAGTCCTAGCTCTGAGCAATGGCAGGTTGGGAGGTGGCTGTTTGCCACGAGCAAAGAGGCTGTTTTGCTTCTTTTACAACTTCTGTTTATGTTAATGCTGCCAGGGTAAAATGTGGTGAAATACGAAGAACGGGAATAGAGAATATCAGAGACTTGGGAGTAACAAGTTGCTACTGTACCATTTGTGTCAGAAACAACCTGGTGTGTGATAGCATTTTTTTCAACTGTTGCTCAAGATGCCAAATGCCTAATGATAGCATGGGTTGATTCTTTAATGCATCTTCATAGGAAAACTGCAAATACAGGTAGAGGGTTCAAGGACCCTGGCTCAGCCCTACCCATGAACACTGTAAAATCTCTCTTTAAGACCATTTCAAGGTAGTTTAAAGTTCAGAGATGCAAATATTGTTCCTAAAATTTTAATTGTTATCCATTTATAAGAGTGAGGAATTTTATAGTCAATGTCCCAGTAGCTTTTGGGTATTTATAGTATATTATGTGCCAGGAGCCCTTCGCTCTGCTAAGTTGCTAGATGATGTACTTTTCCTCTTCTTTTTCGCCTTTCTCCCTGTTATTTCCCTTTCTGCATCTTGAGTGTATTTTTCTTTTCATTCAGTGCTGTTTAAAGTTGGTATTGCAGAATGATCATCAGCTGAATAACATCAGAGCACAGCGGTTTGCCTGGAGCTTTCTCTCCTCCTTCCAGTGTGTTTACCTCATCACTGCTTGAGAAAGACTCTGAATGGCTTTAAGGGGAGGGTACACCCAAACTTTTCATTTAAAATGCACTAAAGCTCAGGTTGAATCACAGCAGTGGGGTGCCCGTGCCCAGCTCTCCTGCTTCCAGGGAGGTCCCTTTGCCCTTCTCGTGAGCACTGGGAGCAAAGCGGGGTTTTGTGCTCTGGATTTGGTGCACGTCTGTATATAGCTCCATTAAACTTGCCCTGCTTTGTCTTTGCAAGGGATCAAAGATTCAACTGCTGGGAACAGGGTATTCTGCAGTGTTCAGGGTGTGAGTCGCAGGTGTCATCTGATTTGAACGTTGAGGCTGAAGGCTGCTCGAACACAGTGTGCTCTGAAAGGGAGCCTTGTTCTCTCATATTTGCCTTTTTTTTTAATCAGAAAGATTGTTACATAATTCAGCTGGGGTGTGGTGTAAGTCAACATGCCCAGTTGCAAAAATATATTGACTCAGAATATACTGAGGGGAACTTGGGAGATGGAAAAAAGAGAGAGGAAAAAAAAGTGCAGTCAGAAAAGCCATGATGCCTGCTGGCTTGGGGGTGGGGAGGTGTTAATATTCACTGCTCTTGTCGAGGGGAGAGGTAGGGTGTTCATTACCCTGCACTTTTCCCAAGGACAGACAGTTCTAGGTAGAAGATGCAATAGCTATTTTTAATATTCATACTTTATTTACAAAAGAGAGATTTATTATTTTTGCAATTATGTAGCAGTGTAAATATATTCAGTGACATCAGATGGGGATAGGAATTGTGAGATTAAAGTGCTGATTACTCACTGAATAAGAATGTTACTGTGAGTTTTTCTCAGATAGTGAGTAGTGGAAAATCAAGCCCCAGCAGTCCAAGCAAAACCCAGGTGTTGCTTTTCAGCCTTGGTAATGTTTTGGTTCACGCTTTGGGGGTGCACACCCTTTTTCCTGCCTTTCCTGGACGTGGGGACGCAAGCTCAGTCTGCCTGTCAGCAGTGCCATGTCACTGCTCTTCATTGTGCGGTGCTTAACAAGGACATGGGCACCAAAAGCCTTCATCTTTTGCCTGTTTTGAGGCATGATAGCAAACACACAGGTAGGAAAAAGGAAGTCAATAGCAAATATTATATATCAGTATTTCCACTTGCYTCTTAAGTATTTTCATGGTTTTTGAAAAAAAAAAAAAAAAAGTGAGTTTCCAAGAAGCTCCAATTCACAGCTTGCACAGAGATCGCTTGCAAATCTCTCATCTCAGTTTTTAGGCAGCATGTCTAGAGTTGGGCAGCTCCCCGGTGGATTTTAGACCTCTGTTGGTGGTAGGAATTGATGAGTGGTTCCATGTCCAGAGTTTATAAGCTCTCAGATACTCTCTAATTGAATCCTGTCATTTGGGCTAAATGATTGCTGGTTGTCCATTTACATATTCGCCCTAACAAGCAAATCATCCACAAACAAGTAGTATTTTTCTGTGGCTAGGAAATACATTTATCAAATGATCAAATGATGCCATGCAAGCATAGACTGTGAACAACATGGAGGTTAGACTGTAACTTATACTGTTTTTGATCAATCAAAACAGTGATCTAGGGGAAAAGAAAATAAGACATCTGACATTGTGTTTACAGGTGAAAGGAGTTGTCTACAGCAGTTCAGACTGATGGAGCAGCAGTGCTTAGTGAAAGGGAAGAGATTAGTAGAGGACCATGTGCAGTGCAATCGTCAGTCTGAAGAAAGCATAAAAGCATTTGCTGTCTTGGCTTGCAGTCAGGGGAATATCATCAATAAAAGGCAGAATAATCCTTTACTTCACTGCTGGTAAGTCTTCAGCGGGAAAATTTTGCCCTGTTTTGGGCACTGTGCTTTGTAAAAGATGCAGCTAACAGTAAAGGCTCCTGAGGAGGCCCTACTGAGGGCTGGACAACTGGGAGGTGTCTGAACCCAGTCATAGTCTAAGTCAGAGGTGGTAATAGAAATGTTCAGCTAAGTGAAAGGTTTCAGGTAGATTAAGGAGACTAAACTTCTCCACAATCACTGTAAATAATACCAGAGCGGAGGGGGGGGGAAAGAAACAAAACACAAGCTTAAACTACAGCAAAGAGTCTATAGGAATTTTTTTTGAAGTTACTTGAGTAGAAAAAATATCTACAGAAGTTGTGGAGTCTCCATCACCGGAGGTTTTAAGAGATGKTTAACTAAATGTGTCATAGATGCTTTATATGTTGTTAAAGCTGCCCAAGACGCATACCGTGTGCTCCCCTGGAGCTCCCACTGTATTATTTTTCTGTAATTGCCTTTCAGCTGAACGGAGCTTCAATCAACTGTTGGTCTTTGCCAAAAACTTGCAGAAATGTTACAGCAACGTGGAGTGGAAAAGAGGTCCAAAAGGTAATAAGCTGAACATCCAGCATAGAGCTGGCAGACGGCTAAATAAGCAAACAGTTTGAATCTTCTCAAATTAAAGCATTTTTGGAGCGACTGAATCATATTTAGCCCTGTCAACAGCGTAAACACGGTGTGTAACCACAGYCTGAGGAGCTACTTCACAACGGGGAGCCTCAGCTAAACACCATTATTATTACAGACGATACGCACACTTTTGACACAACATATTGTTGCTCCAATATCTTTCGTGTTGTCAAAATCCAAGTCTTGTTTTAGCTGTACGTAGGTCCTGGAAAGGTTGACAAGAAGATGTCTCGAGTACCTTGTCTTGCTCTCATCAGTCCTAAGCAAATGGCAAATGAGTGATGTGACAGAAGGAAGACTTTGTTCCAACAGTCTTTCCTGCAAATGAGCAAAAAATGCATTTTTTTGATGCAGGAAAGGGTTTTTATTCTTGTGTAGAGTTTGTAAAGATTCTGCAGACCTTAAAAGGTGCATCCAGGTCTTAAAATTTGAGAGGGGTGAAACAGCTATCAGCATGACTGGATTTTCTTTTAACCTTATATGATGAAATGAATACTAGTGCTTTGATTAATTTTGCATGATGGGAGAACACATTTTTTACTTGTTGGACTTTTTCTGGATTGATACCAAATCACAGTGTGAGCCTTTGGGACTCCTCCTTTCTGCAAGATCTGTATTTGTGTACTGAGCTGCTGTAACTTCTCTGCTAGACACAGTTGAATTGGGTGTCATTTTTGAGTTTCTCATGAGGTTTTCTTTTCAGTTATCGCTAAAAGGACCCAGCAAGGAGAGAAAACAGCTGCAGTCCAAATAATATGCATCTAGTCAGTAAGATGCACAGAAATAGGTGTTTTATTTATCTTCCCCTTCATAAGGAGAACAGTGAAGAGCAAAAAGCTTTATTTGAGTGGAACTGGAAGAACAGTTTGAATTAGTAGTAGAATTCATCTGAGCATGTAATAGCCTAGTGGCATTGAATAATCATTAACAGACTGTGTGATGTGTGGCTGTGTGAGATGGCAACGATTAACCTGTGTTGTGGGAACGTGCCCTCAGAGATCGGGYATTTGGGTGGGGTGGCTGGCACAGTGTGGGTGCTTTCACGTGACCAGTCACAAAATGGAACCAGATTCAAACCCCAGAACTGTTTCTTCGAGTGTATACCGTATACCCTCCTTGGAGGGTGTCTAGTTTATTGTATGTTGGCACGAGTTCTGATATGGAGACTGCCAGTCTCACCATGGTGACTTTGGAGCAAGATGCCCAATTCCATCCTGTCATTGGAGAATGGGCAAAACGCTGGTACTGGAATGTAGCTGTACTACCGTATTAACTTGTTATAGTTTAGGTCCTCTGTTAAAATCTAGCTCCTGTAGTTCTAGTAATAGCTGTGTGATAATATTGTCTCTCATAGTGTGTGCTTGAGGTGCATCCAGAGTATTCGTTTCTTTTTGGTCTGTGTGATTAGCCAACAGTTGGGAAGCGCCTTTTTTTTTTTTTTTTTTTTTTTTTTTTAACTTTTGGGAGAATAATTTGTGGAGTGAAGAAAAGATGTATTCCCTTGGTATTTGTGGGGGGAAAAAAATATGTATTTCCTTGGTATGGACGGTATACTTGCTATAAACAAAAATTTCCACTCGGCAGTCCAAGAATCAGTTTAGAATCAGTTTCCTTTCTGGAAATTTGTATTTTTTCTTCATATTTATGTTCAAAAGAAAGCTCTCCGTATCTGTTTGGCTTCCTTCTGCGCCTGTATTGCTTTCCCAGTTTCTCTTGTCTTCCTGTATTTTTTTTTCTGCCTTTCTCCTTTAAACACACAAATGCAAGAGCCCCAGTCAATCCCTCATCCCTGTTTTAGGAAGCAGCGCCCGGAGAGACCGTCTGCCAGCTTGCGTTAAGCTTTCCCAAGAAGTACCTTGCCTTGGGCAGTGGTTTCTTGTTATTATACTCACCAGTGCAAGAAGCATTTAACTGCTCTTTCCATCTAGCCCGTGTGAAAAATGCCTAGCAGAGCAATAACTTTAACTTGTTGATGGCTGCTCCATAGCCTAGAAGTATGTTTTAAGGTAGTCAGGAACACTTCTTAGTGCAATAACACTGCACAGCATATATATCAAATATAAAAATACACTGGGGAATACCAGTGGCATTGAATTTGGCAAAACCTATACTTCCAGTGTGATAAAAACTTTCTCTTTTTTTCCTCAAAATGTTTTTGGGAAGTAAGCATTTATTGTAGGTATTGTATTTTTCGTTTACTTTTGTGGCATATGGATTAATGTTCTTTAATGAGTATATTTATAAAAGCAGAAACCAAACTAAATTCATCAGAGCACTGATTCAGTATAGCACTTTTTCATTTACTAYGTAGGACACCCCGGCTGTGGTTTCTGGGAGGCAGAGAGGAAGAAGTTTCTTGTATGAGGGAAGTGAACACCCATTTTCTCATTTGGTTGAGAATGGAACTCGGTGATTTTGCATTATTTCAATTTATTTTATTTTATTTTATTTTTTTTTTACTATTTTCCTGTTCAGGTTGGGTTTTTTTGCCTCTGGTTATGCAACACAGTAGCCTGTTAGGAGAGCAGGGAGGGGAGGAAAAAAA
>NW_020455577.1:4076495-4179836 GCF_003342845.1 Nothoprocta perdicaria
AAAAAAAAAAAAAAAAAAAAAAAAAAAGCTGAGATGTCCTTTAAATATATTAGGTTACTTTCCACAGAGGAGTTCACTGTTCACTGTTGCATTTTGTGGATGATGCCTGTCCAGAGCACTTGAATCTCATTGTATTTTTGTTTTCATCTTCTGAGGAGGATAAAGTTATGTGAAGCGCTGGTGCTGGGGGCTATGGAGGGCAGCCAGCAAGCTTGGGAAAAGCTCAAACTTGACCAGGGCTGAAAAGTTCAGCTGTCGCATGCACAGTCCCTCATCACGAGGACAGCGACTGGTGCGAGCTGGAGCCATATGKATTAATCAGGACGTGTGGTTCTCAGAATTATTCAGCTGTGTGGGTTTTAGCAGTGACGGTGCCTCAGGACATGTCTCAGAATAGGTCATAGTTTTCTGGCAATCAGATAAAAGAACTGTCCAGAAAATTATATTCCAGCTGTGTCTCAGGCCAACTGATTTTTAGTACCTAGAGGAACATATTAGCATCCTTGTAGCACACACATGAAAGCCGAGGCTAAAGCATAATGCACAGGAGCCTCAGCTTCAGTGGCAGCTAGATAAGTATTTTCATAAAGACTTATTTTAAATTCTGTACAAAATTCTGTACAATCAAACAAGAGTTTCTGGTAAGTATAGAGGTCAGACTGTGTAGCAGCCAGTTGCCCCAATGGGAGGGAATCATGTTTATCACACTCCTACTTCCCCCTTTTCTTTCCTCTTCCCTCTCTAATATATCTAAACAGGAGTAGCATGAAGATATTATTACCTAAGAGCAGGTGCTTGAGCCAAACAAATGGTTTTATTGATTCTCCCAGGGTTAATTAAATTTCAGAGAATCTCCCCACCACCAGTCTCTCTCTCTCTCTGGCCTTGTGAATGAGCAGTATTGTGTGGGCCTGCTTTCCATGCTTGTCTCACGTACTTTCAGAAAATGTAACATTAGATTTAAGGGCATATTATTTTAATTAAATTATTTTAATACTTGTAGCAAAGAAATCAATATCCTTAAGGTGAGTTTTTGTCATCATCCTTTTCCATTTTTTTTAAAGACTCTTTCTAATAACATTGGAAATGGGTAGTTTGGGGAATATTACAGGATTCTGTTGCTGAAAAAAAAMCATAATGTTTGTGAAGGGTGGGAGAAGGGTTTTGCTTGTGTGGAAAAACATCTATTTGAATGATTAACAGTYACGAGGGACCTGTACAATAGAGTATGTGGGGGAGGATAATTTTTAGGAAAACACCGAAATTTCCACCTGCTGCAAAACAAGCACCAATGAACCAGTAAGATGATGGATAAGTCARTCATAGGTTGTGTAGAGCTGCTCTAATGCTATTTTCACCATCCCTTTGCCCCACAGCTGGCACAGGGATCTGCTGACTTGATCACCCCTGTGCTTGGCAGTTCTTGGCAGCCAGAATAAAAATATCCCCAAGTCTGGACTGCAGAGCCCACTCAGGATTTACATCCCTCTTCGGAGGGAGACAAGGATTGCAACCTTTGTGCATTTGAATGCGAGATATCAAGCAGAACTCTGCTGTAGGTGCATGCAGAAAGATGTCTCCATTTATTAACTTGTTAGGCTTAGTGCAGCTYGGTGGAGACAGGAGTGAGGGAGAGCTTTTGATCAATATTCTGATCCTTGCACTGGTGGGAAAAGCTCTGGCCAAAGAGACAGATATCGCTGCGAGGATGGAGAGGGGAGAGCTGAGGTCAGGGGCACCCTGCAGGGTATAGCCTAGGCTTGTGCTGGAAGGAGAGAAACTTTTCAAAAGAATGGCATGTTCTTTGCCATAAAATTCTAGCACACCATGTCCCCTTAGGAAATGCAGCTTGAGTGTACCAATAAATGAAAGAGGAAAATGCCATGGAAGGCAGTAAATCAAGAAGTAATTGATTAGAATACTTGGACAACTTAATTTCYGTGCAGAAAGTGAGCTGGCGGTGCAGTGCAGGAGTCCACCCGGGCCCAAGACTGGAGGAGCGCGGCGGCCGGCATTGGGTGATGTGGCCTTGTTCCTTGCCTTGGTACACAGTATTCAGCATCTTTAATAGCCTAGCAGTTCAGAATTGGTGTGAAACTGACAAGAATCAGGCTGCTGAGTGCTAGAATGGAGCAAACTGAAACTGCCCCAGAGCATGGTCCTGTTCAGGG
Source organism: Nothoprocta perdicaria (assembly GCF_003342845.1). Classification (NCBI taxonomy): domain Eukaryota; kingdom Metazoa; phylum Chordata; class Aves; order Tinamiformes; family Tinamidae; genus Nothoprocta; species Nothoprocta perdicaria. Next base: position 4,078,667 of record NW_020455577.1, read on the forward strand.
TTAGCCCTGACGCTCCTTGGGCACTGGGGCACCTCACAGCAGTGTAACTGCCACGCGCGCAGGCTCCCGTGCTGCCCTGGCGCCAGCTACAGCTACATTTGGGTCAGCCCAGGCACCGGCGTTGCAGACAAGTTATGCACCTCTCCGCTCCCCTACATTTTTCACTAATAATTTCATGTTTGATTTCAGTTACATTTTAACATTTTCAATTGAGGTGACAATTATTCTTTGTCAGAACCTAGCCATTTTTCTTGTCAGAAAGACATATGATGCATTAGCTTAAGGGCAATTGCTAATAACTAGGTAGGTGACATTTGGTTGTATAGGATGGGCAAGTCGACATATATCTTTGTCAAGTGGTCAGGGTTTGCATTGCCTGCAGTYTATGCTGCTTGGGAACACTGCCTAACTAATCATGCAAAACCAAACCAAAACAAATGCCAGTTTGGCTTTGATACCATTTCATTGTAATTAACATCTGCTATCTCCYGGGTTCATTGAAGAAATCTTTTTATGTTTGTGTTTATAATTGCAGCWGAAATGAGCTTGCTGGGGCGGGGGAAGCACTTGATTGCAGTGGATTCCCCCTAAGTGTTTGTGGCAGCAAAGCTTCCTGATTACTTGAGGAGGAGACCACAGACTATGTTTTTTGCACAATTCCAGCTTGTRTAAGATGCCCTTTGCTTTCCTGGCCCCTGCTCATGCTACATTTGCTTTTCCTTGTCCCTCTTAAGGCTGTAAAGCACCAAAGGTGTTCAGGACCGTCATAAACAAGCTCGTGTTTTCTTTCGGTGCCAGTGGATCCAGGGGCCACACTGGAGTGCTCCGGTGCATTGAGAATCCTGTAGCATAGCTGCATATTTAGGGCTTTAAGCCTCTGGTTCTGTCAGTACAGGTAAAACAGGATACAGGGTTTTCCTTGCTGTAATAAGAGCAGGGGGAGTGCGTGGAACCTGTGTGTGTGTGAGGTGAGTGTGGCTGCCCTGCTTGTGCAATGCAAATACCTTGTAAAATGTTTTGTTTYCCTCTGAGGAGGAACATTCCCCTGGCGGACGTTTTCAGGGCTGAGCTACGTGGTGTTGCTAACATCTCGCGTGCTGGCAGGCTGCCATTTTCACTGAGGTGCAGAGTTTGTTTGAAGACATTTTCAGGTTAAAATAGTGGCCACATTGAAGTGGGTGGCAGAACTCCAGCCAAGTTTAGGAAATTGAGTTTTACGTACCGAATCCAGGCACCCATATTTGTTAGTTTTGCCGTCAGTGTTTCCCATACAGATGTTGTGAGCCGCACAACTCTGTGCTGCTGCTTGGCCCTTCTCCCCAGTGCTGCGGCGAAGGCGTGTGGTGGGTCTCCTGAGTGGGCTCTGCAGCCCTTGATATTTTGCCCTGGCCTTGCACCCTGCTAAGTGGTGGCTGCCCTCATAAAATCACCAGACCCCTGGCCCATAACAGTGAAGAACAGTAAGAGCCTTTACCACTAATTTTCTRGGCATGGGGTAGGTGCAGCCTTGAGTACAGCTGCCCTTGACRGCTTCAGGAGACCTGTGTTCTGCCTGCCACCCTTGTCCTTGTGGTGGGATTCTCCAGCTCTTGGCAAACTGGGTGGGTGGGTGGCATGCCCTGAGATCCCAGTGGCAGAGCGTCCCCCTGCCACACTGTTGGTGTGCGGGCAAGCTCATCCCAGCTGTCACTGCAGTGCTCCTACCAGCATCTTCCAGCCTCATGTCACCTTTAATCTGCATCAAGAAAACATGAATCTTTCATGAAAGAGCCCCTCACGTCTTCCACAACCCAGACACAGTGGTTGTGAAGACCAGCCAGCTGCAAAATCTGTGCAACTGCAAGCCTGAGTTCCGGTAAATGTAAAGGCACGTAAGCTTTTAACRGCCTTCTTGGGAAGATACCAACAGCTTGCCAAGCTGGCCTGTCTGTGTCCTAGAGGAAGGCTTTCATTTGCAACCAAAGCATTTAAAGTAACACAGAGCTCTAAGGGTGTGACAGCATTGCTGTCACTCAAGAGACTTCTTTTTTACATGAACAGGAGCTAACTARGGAGTTTTGGCTCCCTCATGGTGTGGCCTACCCAAAGCTGGGGCTGGCAGCCCGTGCTGGTCCCGAGGCAGTTTGCAGGGAGCTCCGGGAGTGTTGGCATTTGGCCACACGCTTTGGAGTTTGGTGCAGTCCCCAGGATGTGAGTGAGAGGCAACTGTGCAGTTACTGTTTCTTGAACTGTGTGGTAATTAGAAGCCAAGTAAGCGGCWGTCCTTCCCTTGCGGGCGTAGCCGTGCCCAACTTGAGCATGGAGAGGAGTTGGTGTGAGGGTCCGTTCCCTTGCTGCACGCTCTTCTTGCATGTACAGGCAAAGCCCGTTTTTGTCAGTCATTTATCTTCCTGTCTGGGAAGTGTTGGAGGGAGTTTTGAGGCTTTTTTTGGTTGAAGTGCAATGCACTAAAGTGCTGTTCTTATGGCAGGAATGGCTTGGTCCCTGTAGCAAAAATCCAAATAATATTAAAAGTGACAACATTAGCAGAGTGGTGCTGCTGTGCTGGCAGCTCTCATTTCAGGTGAGATAGGTGCAGGGTTTTGGTCTGCTGTAGCCCCGTTCACCCAAGTTCTACATCTGCCTCTGCAGCCACGTGCCAGCTCGTCCCACTGACCTAGCCATGTCTTTCATTACTGGAGCAGGTCTGTTCAAGCACTGGTTTGAGTTTGCTCCAACGCTGCCACCAGCCTTGGCGCGCTTGTGTGCGCGGCAGCGTGCGCGCCCGCTCCGCGCGCTGCCGGGTCCCCTCTGGCCACAAGGTGTCAGGCGAATCTGGCRTGCCACTCTGTGCAGTTCTGTACCTACCTTTCTGTGTTTATATATATACATATATATGCACGTGTGTGTGTGTGTGTATATATATATAGTGTCTATAAATGAAAGGGCAGAAAGGCATAATGATTAAAGCTTGGATTTTCAAAAGCATCTCAAGAGCTTGAGCAATCACTTCCCTCTAAAGCCAGAGAGCTTTTGACACTGATTCTCCCTGGAATGGTTTTAAGCTCCCAGCCCTTGCTGGTTTTGCTCTGGCAGGTTAGGCAGAAGGCTGCATGGAGCCCCTCCGGCACCCGASGAGCCATGGGCGTTGGAGCTTAACCTGCCTCTTGGCACCTTTCTGAGACAGTGGCCCCAGTGACCCCAGTGGGAGGGAGCTGCACAAATAGCAACCCTGGAAATGCAACCAGTGCATTTCCAAAGATTTTAGAGAGGTTTTTTCATTGTTTGCTTATTTWTATTTATTTTTATTTTTTTGCTTTTAGTAAGAGCTGATCCTCAGTCCTTCCTATCTAGCAGAGAAGTATTAGGCAGGCATGGCGTGTTGCTCAGTGCCCTGGCCTGCAGTCAGGAACAGTGGGGTGCAGCAAAAATTTTAATTAGGGAGTCATAAAATTTTTCCGCATCAGTCAGTGATGCTGGAGATTTTCTGAAAAACATACCCGTTTCCCCCCCTTCTTTCAGCCTGCCTGTGACCATGCAGTGGGATGTCCCTTTCTTGCAGTATTTTAGCCACATGCTGACAGTGCAGGTGGRGCTTTTGTCCAAAAAAAGATGTTTTCCAGGTGAACAAAATGAGTGTCTCCATGCTGAACGACTGTGCTCACAGGTACCTGGCATGGGAGGGGCAGTAACCTAGGTTGTTCAGGAGAGGCTTCCTAGCAGAAACCTTGCAAATGAAATTTAAAGCAGCAGCAAATCAGAGAAAATGGAAGTTTGCTCTGTCTTCCCATTGCTTTCCCTCCCCGGTACAATCTTAAACTTATGGGAAAATTAAACAGGTTATAGGCTCCAGTGTCCTGCAGTTTCAGCCCTAGGTCTGAGTCATCTTCTAATGAGCCCATTCAGTGGTAGAGTCAGGACAAACAGGGCTGAGAAGGAGAAAGTTTCACTGTGCATCCCCCTACCAGCCTGAAAGGGGGGATGTTTTCCTCCTTGCTGATTTGGCAGGGCAGCCTGTGTCTGTCCCCTGTCTTTGGATCTGCTGGATACCAAGGATGCTCTGAGAAGCCTTTTACTGAGGTTTAGGTATTCCTATAAGAAAAAGGACTCGGGTTTAACAGCATGTGCAGGTATTTGTGGAAAAGCAAATATGTTTCCCTCTTGGCTGTTTAGTTGTCTGTAACAATAATGTCATAAATAAATAATGTTTCTGTGAGGGAAAAGAGGAGATGTTTATCAGATAGAATGCATGCCAGTTAGGATAACGCCGAACAAAATGTTAACACGGATTAAACAGGAAAACATGCTGCTGGCAAACAAATTGTGGTGAGAACAGCTTCAGCTGGGGAGTTCCTTCCTCTGGTGGGTAGAAACGGGGCCTGCCATGTAGAGTGTTTTTTAAAATTAAGACATTTGTCACTAGAACTGCTGGCTCTGTGGAAGCATTCAAATGAGAATAATTTAAATGCTGTGCTAGAATAATGCACAATAAATAGTACATGGAGCTGTAGGAATGCTGCAGATTACCGCAGGATCAGTGAGATAATGCCGAGGGGATTACTTTTTTCCTTTCCTGAAATTATTTTTCAAGCCATTTTGAAACCTGACTTTATTTTGCTGAAATCAAGGTGAGGTTTTGCTTAGTGTTTGGTGGATTTGGGGCCAGGTCATTGCTGASTGTGGCCTGGTTGGTCCTTGGAGGAAGCCGCCTTGTGTTCCACAGAGGAGATGCCACAGGTACAGGAGCCCATATCTCCCAGGGGGAGACTCTCCTGCTTCATTTAAGAGGTGCAGGGTTAGCTAATCTTCATTCCCTGCCCTTGCTTGGACAGCTGGGGAAAAAACATGGGGAAGTTGTGAACGTGGCGCATGCCTCGTCCAGCGGCTGTGCCAGGAGTCCTTGCCCCGCTGGCAGCACCCGGCAGGAGCAGAAACAGGYGCAAAGCTGGCCCTGTGCCACCTGCCCCGTGTTGCACACCTCACTGAGGGAATGCAGCTGGAGGGATGTCCTACCTCTTATTAAATCATTGCAGGCCATCTGCAAAAATAAAGGAGGCGTTAAGAGATCGGGAGGAGACAAAGTACTTGAAAAGGGACCAAGCACCATACACGCTTGGAGTTCAGCATGCGCTCGAGCACTTGTCTGGAATATCGTGAGCTCATTTCTAATTTAGGTTTTGGCCTCTGTTGAAGGAATTTTATGCCTGTAGATTCTTGTTCTTTACTGGAAACATGCTTGAGCATCAGCATATTTATAATATCGATAAATAGCTTTAATAAATAACGCGATGATGGAAAGGATGTAGGAATTCCTACTACAAACTTCAAATGATCAGTTGGTGATTATCTGGGTGTTATTTAAGTACTTTATCAGCCCAATACGCTGTGTACAAGTGCAGGAAAAATTTGTGTTTAATAGAAAATATTTGTATTGCTTAGATTTGTGTATATTTGGAAATGGGAAGGGAGGAAAGCAAGACAAGATAATGTTGAAGGCTGAAGAATAAAATGCAAAGACATCAGAACAGATGAATTATGAAGAATGTATGTTGAACCAGTTGCTCTCTATTGGCTTGAGGGTAATCTGTGCTATACTATGGTGTGCTGATTAATGGGCTAATTAGTTGTACAAAACAAAAATATTTAAAGAAAATATTTCTCTGAACTAGCTACCAAACTCTTCAAACAATAGGAAAATAGAYTTTGTCTATTAAAAAATTAAATTCAATACATATTTTTGAGCCCATTCAAAATGGAGAGTCCTTTGCTACCAGATTTCCAGTAAGCAGAAATATCCATGTATCAAAACCCAATTGATTCAGCATGTAGGCATTTGTGGAAGAAATTAAATGCTAAGCTATAGGCATTTCAAGCTATGAAAGATACTGTGCGTTAATTTATAAAGTCATAGTAGAATTATGTTATGAGCCTTAATAAATCCAACGAAGAAAAATTCAGACAAGGAGGAAGAAAGAACAAAACATGTAGCCATCTCTTGTTTTGTAAGAGGAGTTTAGTGTTTTACTGTTTTTGTGTGTATGCATGTCTTTTAATTTCTCAGACTGCTAAGATGCTTCCAATTATTTTGACTCGCATGTAACATGCCTTCCAAACAGTAGCTGTGGTTTCCTTCTAGCCTTAAACTGAAGTGCAAAGCAGGAGAAGCCAAAACAGTACAATCAAATGTGTGAGGTACATATCACAACATTGAAACTCCAAACATAGTAGGCAAAGACAATGTTTGGGGAGGTGTAATGTAAAAGACTTGGATAAGATAATTTGAAGCAAGTGGGTGGCAAATACATGCAGATGGAAGACTATTTAGCTTTAGACTTGCATAATTTGGATGGAGTGGGAAACTCCAGGCCTCRCTATTTAATGCGGCGGACTAGGTGTCAGGATTAATCTCCCTTGCTGTAATTGACTTTGCAAGTCTCTCGGCGTCTTAGAACTTGAGTCCTGGCAAGTAAATTGAAAGAGCCCATTTCCCTGCCCGCCTGCAGTGGCAAGCCAGCTGCGGGGAAGTGCAGGCCGTGCTCCCATGCTAGATATTGTCAGGAAAAAAGAAACCCATCAAAAAATTGTTTGCCAGTAAATTTACATAGTTTAGTCATYGTTCCTTACGTCCTACTCAATGGGGGGATTGTAAAAGTAGCTGTGACTCTACCAGATCTAGGGAGGCACAGGAGCACTGCCAAGACTAATTTGTAAGTACCAGCCCACCTACTCTTTGCTGTAGGGAGAACTCTGGAGCAAAGTAATAAATATATTTTATGAGGACATAGAAGAAAAAGAAAAACCACTCTGACAAGTGAGGGAGGAAAGAAAGCAAGCTGTAGGATGGGAAKAGAGCAAAAGCATAATATATGTAATTATCTGGGTGCTCTGCATACTGTTCCTCTCATCCTGCCAAGCAAGAGCAATTAGAGGCAGGAGATGTTAACAAGAAATGTTCCCTGCGAGCTGGTGCAGCCACACACTGAGTCTCGGGTTTCCCCCRGTATCCGAAGCATTGAGGAAAGTGTGAGGTTTTGATCCTCTGATTTATTTCCCTGATATTATTTCCCTTTTGGTTCTAGTCCCTCTTTCCCATTTCCTTCTCTTTGGGACACCACCCTGTGGCTATTCCCATCAGGCTGGTGATGCTCTTCCTCAGGCAGCATGGCAAGTGGTTGGTYGTCTTTCCACAGGGGTACTTGGCTGGCTCCTGGTCAACTTTTGGCCCCCGGGTTCTTCTCTGCAGAGCTGCTTCTCAGCAGGTGAGGCTACAGCCTCTCCTGGGGTGTGGGGTGCTTCTTCTCTACATGGAGGACTCCAGCTGCATTTCAGAAGATCACGGTCCTCTGAGCCTGGCAGTTGAGCCTGTTACCAGTCCATCTCCATCCTCCAGCTGGTCTGGGAGGTTATGGGAGACTGTTGAAAAGCCTTATTAAGTTGAAAGAAACAATATCTGCTGTTCTCCCTCATCCACCAAGTGAAGCTTCTCATTGTAGAAAGCCWTCAGGTTGGCTAAGTACAATTTCCCCTTCGTAAATCCATGCTGACTACTCCTGGCCACCTTGCTTTAGGCAGCTCCTCCATTTACCTCTCAGGGCTACAGTTTCTTCCTCTCTATTGAAGGATAAATGACTTTCTGTTCAAAGTAGCTGAAAATTTATAGGTTGTGGAGAATAAGAACCGAGGCTATTGCCTCTTCCTTGAGGGTTTTTGGAGTACCTTGGTTGTGATAAATGGAAGGGCTTTGRCACTCGGTTGATGAGTATCATAAGAATCTCGTAAGAATGATTTTTGCCCTGTGTTTTATTTAGTTACTGTGCAAGCAAATACATCTTTTCATTCAGTGTGTTTACAGATCTAGTCCAGGAGAGCCCAAGCCTTTGAGTGAGATCTCTTGCTACTGGCGGCTATAAACAACAATTAGAGACAGCAGCCACAGATTTCGTTTCCATGATTATTTGTAGGTGCAAAGTGAACTGTGCTCCCTGTGAGGTACAAAAGGATTGAGATGTTTTCATTTCTGTTTTCAGATAAAACTGAAAACAGCTATTGGGAGACATGAAGGTATCAGCCTGTTAAAATCTGGAAACTTAAAATAATAGCTTGCAAAACCTGGCCTGAATGAGGGGAGAGACCTGAATGACTGCAGAACCCATCCTGCTCTATTGCTCTGCTGTGGGGCTTGTGGCTGGCGATTTCCATGGTGCCCATTTTATCCTGCCCTGTCCCTTGAAATATCAATGTGCCAATGCTATGCACAGGAATCCTGTTCTTGAAACTCTGGTAAGGTGTTTAGTCTTACAGATTGGATGATCTGAGCCTCTGTTCTCCGAGCCTCTAATTTCCCAAGCAATATGTAGTCATCTATATGTGCATATGGTTGGTTCTACATACATAGCGATAGCCACAAAAACAATGAAGGGAAACATATGCTGTGTGCTGGAGTTTGTTCTCTAGCATATTGTGGCGCAAGCAGCGCCCTGGTGAGCACCGTGTTCTGGTGACGAGCGCTCGCGCGAAGTGGCTGCCCATATGGCACAAAATGCTGCTGTTCTGCCTGGCTGTGCTGTGAGCACCCGGTCTCCCTGGTGCTCTCTGATGGTGGGAAAGGTATCAAGGAGGTTAAGGCCATATTTTTGCTTTATAATTACAGTTCTGGGTTTTGGTGGGTAAGTGCTTGAATCCGTAAGTAATTGCCCTTATGTTTTTCCTTAGAAATGTATCAATGGATTATACCTTAATACTTACATCTGCAGCTTAGCATTTGTAAGGACAAATCTGAAGGCTGGGCTGGAGGTTGGTCATGCTTATTTTGGGGGGGGGGGAAAAACTATGAAAATTATTACTCACAGGTTTCTCACAGGTGAATAAACCATGTGCATGGATGAATCTAGTTAATTCTTTGGTTTAATCAACCTAGAATCCCAGTGAGGCTATAACAAAATCCTACTGGTGTCTTGGAGTTATGAGAAAGATGTGTCAAATTATATGCAAGCAGAGAGCTCTTCTTAATTTGAGGAGTCTTCTGCACAATTTTTGTTTGTTATGTGAAATAATTCCTCRTCTGTGGCTCTGTTATGATGAAGTATTAGATCAATTATTGTGTGAGAGCAATATTTGGGGTCAATCTCAATCCCCATCAGTGAGGAGSTTTCAGAGAACTCCCTTGTCAGGGAGCTGCACATTGTCATAGGCCCTAGCACCTTCAGCTGGTGTGTGGGGCCTCGATCAGGGCCGATGCTCTGGCTAGAAAGGCAGGAATCACAAGCTGACCAAGACTGATTTACCAAAACAGCTAAGACTAGTATCATTGCACAAGTCTAATCATGGATGCTAGATATAGCATCATAGTTTTCTGAACTATCATCCAAATATCAGAGTGAGATGGAGCTTGGGTGATTCCTGCATGCCAGGTCCTCGAGGAAAGAAACATTGCACAGCAAATGGTAAATAAGCAGGAGGCCCCTTTTGCTGTGTTTTGCTATCAGCCAAAATGCCAGCTAAGCAATCATGCTGCTATTGATWGCTTTTCAGTATCATCCACATGCTTGTTACTTTACAGGTGTTCAGAAGGAAACAGTACTGCCAGTACACTGCCAGAAACCTAGAATGTGCTAAAAGGGATGCTTGTTGTCACGTGGGAAGTAGAGCAGATGCTGTGAGTGCCTTCTACCATGGAGAGAACCCCTACAGCTTTGCAGAAGTCTTGTTCTCTGCAGCATCTGAAAGGGGAGCCCAAGTCCTGCCTTTGTTTCTCTGGATTTGGTGAGAATACAGGTGGAGCAAGGTACCGCAATGTACATCTCCTCCTCTCTGTAGAGGCACGCGCACTCTCACAGAGTAGAGTTGGGACACAATAGTAGAAACATATATTCAAAATTTTCAATTCTGTGGAGTTCAGAGGCATAAGTAGTGAAACTGATGGGAAGTGATGATTGATAAGAAAACTTTCCACTCAATGTACACCTAAAATTATAATTTTATTAATAGGTAAGGGAAGGTAAAATGCAAGAAGCAGTAGCTAAATATGTGGGAAGCCATGAATTCTGCCCCGGTTTAGATGATGATCACGACACGAAATTGGAATGCCGCTGTACTGATCACAATCTGATATTCATTAGACTTGAGCCCTGCCGGCAGAATTCCTTAGAACCAAGCGTGCTTAACGTGCTTTCTGAGTGCTTTCACAAAGCCCTGAGTTTATAATGGCAGTTAAAGTGCATTTTTCCCCAATAATTACACAATCTGAATTTGGTCTATGCTAATAAGCTTTAAGACAATTAAAATTCCACGTTTTAATATTAGAAATCCACTTAATTATAGGTAATCTCCAGCTTTGCATGTCACCTSTGTTAGCATTGATATTCCTCCGTGAGCCTGCAATATCTGTTTATATTTATTATGGGGAGCAGGCTGCTGACAGCCACCTGCCATTGCGTGGGGCCGTGCTGGCAACCAGCCAGGCTCTTAACTTGCCTTTCCCTTATCTTGCTTAGTCCATGGAGGAGAGTGCAACTAGTGAGCCTCCTTTGTGAAGAACGGTGGTGAGAAGGCCAGCCAGCACCAGCTGCTTCCCATCTTCCTCCTCCTCATCCTTGCATTGGGCTTTCCCTTCAGGACTGAAGAGCTGATGTGCCGACCCTGTTCCAAGGRTGCACCTGGTCCACTGTGTGAAGAGCCCCAGTTCAGCTCTCCTCCCCACAGCAGAGGCAGCCAGGTAGAATTTCTTTCAGGGATTGCTCTTTTGCTGATTAATTGTTTTCCTTGCTAGGCTATTATGTTAGTAAGATATTTACAGCCTGTGTGAAGAAAATTGCTGGGCAACGAATCCACACAGTCTTCCTACCTCTTGATTTTTTTTTTTTTTTTTTCCTCCCCTTATGATTTTGAAACACTGCAGTGGTTTTGGCTTGCCTCTCCTCTATTTTTGCTACCCTTTTCTGTCACACTCGGTAATTGGCCTAATAAAAGGCAGAAACAAGAATTTATTACACCTCGGGCAATACTTAAAACAAACTTTATTTGCTGGAGCAGCACTTTTTATCTACTCGCTGCTGTATGTTTTGACACTCCTTCTAAATATTAAATTTGACTTTATTAAAAGTTAAATCTTTTTTTTTGTGATTGCTGCTGCTTTTGCAGTTTCTCAGACAGCCTGGTACATATATAAAACTATTCTAATGAAGYTTCTGGAGAAACAAATTTAAGCAGTGGCTATATCTACTTCATTACTGCCAAAACCCACAAAAATGGCATGATTTAAAGACTAGTCTCTGTAATACCTTGTAAATTAGTCTTGGAATGATTTCTGCAATGACTTGCAAGAACAAAGACAGGAACTATACAACTTTCCATGCTTTTTTTGAGCCTAGAAATTTCCTCAAACAAATGACGGCCTTTATGTTTAGAGCTGTTAGCCAAAACAGTCAAGATAATAGTAAAATGAACCTGGGTGAGATTGTCGTGATGCAATTTCTGTTATTCAGTCCGAGTTTCTTCCACATCACCAGGTGATGACCAACGATCACAATTTTCAGTTTTCTAAGAAGGGTTAAGAAATAGCAATACATGTTCCTAGAGTTGTTTATGCAGGAATTTTTATTCTTTGAAATATTCCAGTGTTAAAGCAACAAGAAAACATTTAGAATGTCCTTTGGTGGAATCTTATTACACTCGTTATATATGTAAACTGATATTCTTTGATGCCAGCACGTTGCCCATACAGAGAAATCTCTGCACAATTAAAGGAAAAGAAAAAAAGAAAAGGACTAAATAAAAAGTAATATTTTTTTCCTCTTATCTGATTAGAATTAAATACATTAACAAATTGTCTGGTAACACAAATAGGCAATAATACAAAAAATCTACATTGTACATCTTATTTCAAGAAAAATAACTTCATTTGAATACAAAAGGATAAATACACTTGTTGTCCTACAGCCACTCTCGTAGGGGAGGTGAGCGCGGCCTTGTGCCGGCCTCGTGCCGCGGAGGTTTGCAGGGGTCTGACGGGCTCGACTTTTATTGGGGGGGCTGTTACACATGTGCATCACTAACATCAGACAAAGAAATCGTTCAACCGACAGGGGTTACAGAGCAACGGTCACTAAAGCACGCGCTGGGAGCACTCGGGCCCAGGAGGCGGCCCCAGCGGGGCTCCTCGCGCCCGCAATGCGCTGACAGCAAAGAATCGCCTCTGTGCCGCTCCCTCGGCGCCTCAGGCCCTCGAAGCCGCTGCGGGGCTCGCCGGCCCCTATGGCTTAGTCCGCTCGGGCCTTTCCGCTCGCTCCCAGTGGTCTCTCCCGATGTTTTAGCGGCGACGGTTCCCGCTGTGCCGGGAGCAGTGGCACCCGAYGCCTCTAGAAGAGGAGCAGTCCTGTGAGTGCGAGCAGGGTGGCGAGTGAGGCTGCGGGCCCCCACAGCACTGCCGCCGGCGCCGAGCTCGGGCTGCAGCCGCCCACGTCGCGCTCGCACTTGAGCTTCTCACACAAGATGCCCGTGTAGCCCGGCGGGCAGTGGCAGCGCACGTTGTTGACACACGTCCCTCCGTTCTGGCAGTGCAGCAGCTCGTTGTCACACACGTTGGCTGCAAGACAGCGGGGAGGGAGGAGAGCACCATGAACGTGAGCGCGGTGCAGCAGAAGCTCCTGCACCGCATGGGGGGCCGAGCCGCGCGCCCYGTCTCACGCCTCCCGCCCCTCCTGGAGATTGGCATGGGGGAGGAGGGGGTGCATCCTGCTGCTTAAACACTTAAAAATTGCATGTGAAAAAAAAATATATGTGCTGTTTTTTTTTTAAATTGTAGACTTGGAGAATGTTGTATCAGACCATTGAGTGTGAAGTTACTTGATACTGCTGCACGCCCGGTTGTACTTTGATGGTACTACTGCCTTGGTGCTCAAGGTGAGTGTTGCTGTTAGATAAAGGAAGGGATGTAGAGCACAGAGCCTTTAGGAAACATGAGCAGTGGTTAAAAATGCAATGGGGCTTTGCTGAAGTGAAAGGATCTGTAGAAGAAGCCAGTGTTTTATACTGACAGTCTGTCATGTATTAATGATCTGGGAAAAACGTATGCAAAAGATAGGGTAACTGCAGATGGGAAAGTCAGTATGTTACTTGATGCGGATTTTATGGTATGTACATATGGAAATAAAAGATAATCTTATTTCTGTTACAGATCAAATATTCTTAATTAGCTTTGCTACTTTGGTGCAAGGATAGCTGGCATCTTAAAACTCTCTTAGCTAGATAGACCTCGCATCTTGATGTGACTTCTGAAGTCTAATTTGATAAAAGAGTTGGGGGAAAATTRTCACAGATAGAAATTTTAGAGCATATGTTATATTTTGGTATTTGATTTATTTATTTTTGTTACRTAATATCAGTTGATATAATTGCTCGGGTAACTCTACCAACAGGGGTAACTCTACTAAGCAAGAGTGTCTGTCAGGTTCCCGTGATCTCGCGCTGGAGAACACGAGCTTGGTCGCAGCGCTGCTGTCCCTGGGTTTCCGTGCTCCTCTAAGGGCAGATCTTGCCCCTTCTGCGGGAACGTAAACATSCCTTTTCCCTCAGGGAATCAGGGGAAGATGGCCAGGTTTAGATTTAGAGGTGTAACTGGAGATACTCAAAGTAACTGGTAATAGGGAAAAGCATAGCTGATTGTACTGTAAAGTAATTGCTTAATTGTACAACAAAATAGTTTTAGGAATATTGGTATCTTTTTAAAAATAATATGAATAGGACGAGAACTAAAATTCAGATAGTCCACATGCTTAAATGATGCAATTCCACATAAATCTGTGAAATGTTGTGAACTGGAAATCTTATCTGCCCTGGCTTGTCTTCAGAAAAAATAATTTTCACACTCTAGAAGGATTCTGACAATAAATGTCCCTTCTCCTGGGCTTCCTTCAGTAATTAGAAGATTTTATTAAAAACTGGATATTTTACATTGAAGTATCCAATTTCTGAGTAGTAATATCAAAACTTGAATACTGAGCTACAACAAAGGTATGTATGTTGATGATGATGATGACTACATATGGCTGAATTCTAAACTTTATATTCATATATTCATTTATATTTATTGCAAAATGTTTATGCTACATGAGGAATAGTAAACCACCACCAACTAAAGATGAGGTGAAAGAGTCAGCAAGAATATAGGATAACAGGTCCAAAAATGATCTCTCTTAAAATATTTTTTGTCAGGGATTACAGCAGGTCTGTGAAGTCCCTGGCTCCCTTGGCGGAGAGGGTTGACCTTGAGGACTGTGGAGTGTATCTGTGAGAAARAGAGGTTGCTTGGGTGGCAGAGGATTGTAAACAAGTCTGGGAAAAGTTTYGGCTGCAGAGCGGGGTGAGAAAACTTGCAGGGCTGACCAGGCTGAGGTTTGTCCAGTCACAACCTTGTTGTTGTGTTTTGCTGACTGTTGCAGCCAATGGGCCGGTGACATGATTTTGCATAGAACATATAAAAGAACACTTGTGGTTTAATAAAGCGCTTTCCTTCTTTCTCTCTCTTTCTATTCTGTTTGTAATTATTTCGACCAGGTGCCATTATTAGTCCGCCACGACAGCGACAATTTTTTTTTTAAATATTAGAGTTTGTATCCTATAACTGAGTTATATGCATCTTTAAAACTGACTTTACCTTCATACTGTACTTATTTAGCTATAGGCAAAATCAAAATACTTTATCTGATGGTACAGCTACTGAGTTTGCCTGCTCTAGACTTCTCATTGCCCTGGAAGCTTTCTGCAGTTCAGGCAGTGAAAATGGTGAAATATCTGTGCCATCAATATTGGTCACTGTTTCCCCTGAATAATTGAGTGGAAATCAATAGTTAATTAAATACCACTTTTTAGCAGCAGAAGAGATATTTCACTTCATGTTTGGCCTTGAATATGAATGAGATTCTATACAAAATTTTCCAAGTATGCAGGAAAACAAATTTATTTTCCAATACCCTTCCTAACTTTCAACTTATTTGGACAACTCTACACTGATTCTTTAAAAGGTCGTCAGCACCCCTAGTTCTTGTCTTGTGGTTACAGGTCTCTGCATGTGAGTGACTCAAGCAGCATTTTGCTGCACTGGGCGGGCAGGTGCAGCCCATCGAGTGCCTCAGTCAACACTGCTTAATGAATAACAGCCCCTTGGTGCAATGTTACAGATGCTGATTTTTCAACCTGATTTAATTTTAATGTTTTTTTTCAAAATACTGGGATAAAAAGTTTTTTCTTCCATATTTGTGGTTCTCTTAAAAGTGTGTCCATAGAAACACAGGGAAGTGGAGTCTATTCTTCTTAGCAAATTCTCGCACTTGGGAATTAACCTCGCCCTGTCCCTGCATCCTCCTCCTTAGTTTTCTCTTTCCCTTACACACATACGCATAAGGGTGTACATGCATATCTATCATGCAAATCACTGTTTTTGTTATCTACAAGTTAGGAAGTAAATGTCATGGTTTTTTTTTTTTTGTTTGTTTTTCCAAAATTTGTGGCCACTTCTAAAGCCATTTCTACTATTCCCTTTGTAGGTGGTGAGAGTGAACTACTGCCTGTAAATGAAACCATTGGATGTATAGCTAGGAATGAAGGTGAGCTGGGCTCAAGTGAGGGGACATTACTGGAGATGTTTGCATTGCCACACTCCTGCTGTGAGTGCTACTGGCAGCGCTCCRATAACCAGTTATGAATTGGAAAATGTGTATGTCTTGATTATGTGTGTTCAACATTTGGTGTTCAAAGCTGTGCTCTTTGAGAGAAGCTAAACTTTGATAATCTCTGAGGCATCAGCTAGCAAGTCCTGATCGAAGGCTGGCACGCTGAGAGCGATGCCGATGAACTGGGTAGCGAGCACGCGTCCCGGGCCTGCGGTGGCTGAGCTGTAAGTTGTTGGCAGATCTTCACGAGTTACAAGATAGGACATCAAGCTGAAAACTTAAGATTTTCTCTGGAGAGCTTTGGAGGCTTATTCTGAGGGCATTTCTGAGCATAGTCCTCAATTTTTCTGTCCTAAGCTGGGAAGTGAAATATTTAAAGTAAAATAAAGGCAAATACTTAATGTTATTTTCATAATTCATCAGTTCATGATCTAAGCTCTAGCCTCCTGATTATGGGATCCTTAAAATACTGCACAAAGAGATATAAGAAAATTAAAGATGGGAAGATCATTTGAAGATCTTGACAACTTTCGGGGGAAAAAGAAAAGTAACAAACCATTGCAATCGTTAAGACATGAGTGATTTTTCTTGAATTAAAATTTAGACACCCTACCAAAGGAGTCATTAATAAAGTATTGAAGTCTTTTTTTTTTTTTTTAAGGATAAGACCCCTATAAATACTGAAAGATGCCTTGCCACTAGTCACAAAATATTCACGAGAAACCGTTTATTTTGTAATTCCAGTGTCATTAAATTTGCAAATGGAATAAAAAGAAAACAATGGGGAAATCTAGTCTTTCAGCCAGCTCAAGCAGTTGGAGAGTAGTAAGTGACATTCTAGTGTTTCACAGAATTTATATTGGCTACTTAATGAAAAGTATTGAGGATTGCATAGATGTTTGACAAATGTGTACTTCCTTCTTAAATGTTCACATCTGAATAATGCATACAAATCCCTGAGTGTGTCCAAAACTCAACTTTAATGCCTCTGTGGTTTCTTTAAACAAAAGAAAAATTAGGCCTGCACTTGTTTCTGCAGCAGCAATATGGGCACAGGCGTACAAACTTATGTCATTGCTGTAGGCTGCTGGTCCATGTTGTGCTGTCAGCTCCTGGYTGTGTGTCTAGGCTTGCACCCAGGTTCTCTCAGCATCCTATCCTCTCTGAAATCTATGCCAAAGGGGGAAAAATCTATTTTGAATTTTTTGGGGAAGACTATCCTTGTTTCCTGCAGGTTAGCTGACGTGGTATCTTACTCAGATGGGTCAGTCACATGAATATGTGAAAAAGACAGACTGGTTTATAAACAATATGAAGGTGATTGAGAACGGTCATCTTTGACCTGGGTAGGTGGTACTACCTTTCTGCATCTAAATCTAGGCTGGTTTTCATGTTTTCGTTGTAGTAACATAACACGTGGTCACAAAAAGATAAGTTATCTTAAGGTTCTTTCTTTCTATTTTTCTTTCATTCTTGAATGCTAAGTCTCTCATTTTAAGAAATGTTTTGTATGATGTCTCCTATTGCTGTTTTTCTTCAGTGTGATATAATTTGCTATATATCCTCTTCTCTTTCCCTCTCTCTTTTTTAAGAATACCTCTTGATTGTTGTCAGCAGGTGGATGGCCAGCTCTGAATACACTGCCAAGATACTTTGGTTTGTTCTAAAGGGCTGATCCAAGTTTTGACCCTGCTTCTGTTGCAATGAATTTTCCACACTGTTCCTCAGTAGTTAGTGTGGAATCTTGGCACTACAGACATCACGAGAACTTCTTGACCAAAGATTTCACCCACTGTTATAGYAACTTTTCATGTGCATGCAGGGGCTGACAAAATGCCTTCTGGCTGAGTTTCCTCTAATGTCTTTGTTTTCTTGGTATTTCCTATCATTTGAAATCAGCTGGGAGGGAGGGAGGGAGTTTTTGGTGTGCATGCTAGCCAAATATTCTTTCTCAGCATAGGGAAAACAAAAGCAAAAACAAGCACAGCGAAACCCAAATTTTCAGTAATAATGTTTGACATCTTCAACATATGCAGGAGTTGTCTACTTAGAGAGCTGTGAGCGGCACATTGCAATAACATGAAAAAATGAGGTTTCATGTCACTGCATGAGTAGTTTCAGGAAACTGAGTGCAAGAGGTTTATCATTAGRTACAGAATTAATTCTTAGAAATGCTGTAAAGATTTTGTAATAGGCAGAGAGTTTTTTATCTAAAAAATTGATTAATAGTCTGTGATTTTTTAAAAAACGTTTAAAAGAAAGCACATCAAATGAGGAAGGTTGTGTGCATGCCTAGAACATATCCATCTGCACATGCATATAGCAAACACACACAAGAAAACCTTAGCAGTCATGAAGGTATGAATAATATCTTTTTTCCTGCAAGTTGTCAGCTGTGTGTTGATRGAGTCGAGGCATGCAGAACTCCTACCCAAACGCAAGTTGCAAAGCTTTATAATCGTGTCCAGGTATTTCAGAGTGTGAGTGATCACAGCTAAAATATTTTCAAATTACCGGAGTTAGTAACAAATAATTATTTGCACTATTTGGAAACACTGCTCCATATTTGATATATATAGTATAAAAGAATATATTTTTGCTCCTGTAGTGTGTGCTAAAGATCCTCTCAATGTAGAGATGATCTACCGAGGCTTGTTTAGTGAGGCCCAGATCGAGATAGAAGCAATCAGCATTTGCAAGTACAAACTTAATGAACTAAATCTCACTGCATCAGAGTTATGGTCRTTCGATGACAAACTTCAATGGGAAGGTCCCTGGAGTGAAGCTGGGATGATGTTCTGATGAGTTAGATTTTAACTGCCCCTAAGGGGCAAAGTGCAGAGCAAAAGGGAGTAGCCTATGCAAGATGCCTGTGTGAGGCACAGTGGAACCAACACTCAATGTTTTATAAAATCAGGTTTTATAAGTTACCAGGGAGGAAATGAACAGGTGGGTAATGGAGGAATGGAGTTTGCTGAAGGTTTTTGGTAATGTTTTTGGACTGTTTCCCTACATGTAATTTCTGGTCTTGCTGCRCAATTTTCACTTCAAACTTCTGTAGGAAAGTCTGCAGAGGTCCTGAGAGACGACAGCTCCTGATCAGAGCTGTCTCCTGCACTCAGCCACGGAATGGATGGCAATTCCTCCCTCCCTGCCCTAAATAGGTACCAATTTATCCTGGCATCCACATGGGTAAAGTTGAGATGATCGTTTCACTCCTGAAAGAACAAAATTCTCTAGAGAACAAGTTGTATTTCAGCTGTGGTATAGGGATAGCAGCATCAAGATGGTTATTCTGTTCCAGGAGTGATGTTTGTGCTGCCTCTTTTTCCATCTCTCTTCTTAATCTAAAATGCTTGAATTTAATAAAAGATAAAAAGAAGAAATCCCCTGAACCCATCAGACAGACAGGGGAMTATCTGAATGATGGAATCCATACTCTTGTGTGGTAGAGAAGCCGTAAGAGCTTTGTCAGAGATAACACAAGATTACTTGTTAAAAAAGAAAACAAACCTAGATTTAGTAATCTAAAAATGACTATTGAGATGACAAAAATATCCAATCTTCCTCAGTTTCAGTAAATGGGTAATTAATCTTCCAGTTGTCTCACTTAGGTGGTTCTGATATTACACTTCTCCAAAAAGAGATGATTTACAAAGGGGAAAAAATCATGCCTTTTTGTTGCTTTGATTACAGAGGAGCATCACTGTGCTAGTCCGACCCTCAGCATACTTTAGAGTCATCTTGGGAGACCAATAAACTACATCTGAGCTGTAGTTGCTCAAAAGGGACCACATGCCTCTATCATTCATATTCCACTTAAAAGCTATAAGCTGTGGTGCCATCATTTCTAGCTCCTTGAAGATAAATGAACATTCTTACACAATCTGTCTCCTTCCTTGATGGACGGGAGAGGCAATTGAAACTCCAGGGTTTTKTTCAGTGCCAAGGGCAAGGTCAGGGCTTGGTGCGCATCCCTGCTGTCAATAACACTGTCCGGCACAGCCCGCTCTCGGGCTCACAGCCGCAACGGTCATCAAAGGGTCCCCTTGACTCCTGCGGGGTGGGGTTTGGCCATCTGCTGCCCTCTGAGGTGTGGATGGACCTGGACCTCGAACTGCCTCCCTCCCTCGGGGCTCCTGCATGGCATGGGGGACCCCGGTGCCGGGCAGTGCTGTCTGCAGCGGGAGCAGGATGGCTGCGGCCAAGCGGCAGCTTTTCAGCTTTCTCTGCACAAACAGGACTGTCTTAAGAGTTCCCAAGATGTGTTAAATGGGCATCACCTTCACAGAGCACAAAAAGGCACCAAAAAACCCTCAAAAGACCAAACCACAGTAGAAATGTGCAAATGGGCACAATTTGAAACACMYGAGTATGCACTGTATACGAGCTGGAGCATTCCGGCATGTGCAACAATACCTAGGTGCTTG
The DNA here is from genome assembly GCF_003342845.1 of Nothoprocta perdicaria. Classification (NCBI taxonomy): domain Eukaryota; kingdom Metazoa; phylum Chordata; class Aves; order Tinamiformes; family Tinamidae; genus Nothoprocta; species Nothoprocta perdicaria. The sequence goes on from NW_020455577.1 coordinate 4,098,744, forward strand.
GATGTTGATTTGCAATWATCTTTTGAACACAAAAATTACACAATTCCTATTGATCTATGAGGCTAAAAGCTTCTATTCCCCTCACTCCTTCCAAGGAACACACTGCTCCTGTGGCTTTCAGAAGCCATGGGGTGGCCCTGGTGCTTATTACTTTATTTAGCAGCAAAGCCAGAGTTTGGCACGAGCTGCAGCTGGACGGAAGACTAAACTGTAAAGCCCAGAAAATGTGGCGCTCTTGTGTCGCAGAGGCTCCCAAAAAGGCCTCAGGGCAACTCGAAGGGCTCCAGTAGCTGGAACGTGCAATGGAGATAGAAGCAGCAGCCAAGAAATGAACTCCTAAGAAAGAAAATGCAAAAAGGTTTTGCTYTTCATTCATCAACTCTTTAACAGTATCATTTTTAGTCTTGTTTAAAAACTAGTGCACACTGAGCTGTGAGGTTAGGCCATGCTTGTCACTCTGTGCTGCCTTTTGAAGCRCAAGCTTTTGATAAAAATAGACAGTGGACTGTCAAGTTAGGCATTATTTTATGTATATACATTTTTAAATTTGCAATCCATATCAGATTGCTTATATTCTAATATGCATCAGTTCAAGACACTCATTACTAATGAAATAAAAAAGATCAAGTTGAAAATACTTTCTGTTATTCTAGAGGATTGGAGATTTTCTAATCTTTTCTTTTTACTAAAATTTTTAGGGAAGAAAGGAGGGAGAGAAAATCTGTGGATTTAATTATTGATACTGCTGCACAGTAGAACTAGTCTGAAGACAAACTTTGGATGCATTTGTATTCCTCAAAACATCTGCCTGGCCCTGGTCCTGAAGCTCTGAGGCAAAGCTAGCAATTACACCCAGATTTCCAGAGAATGCACAAATATGCACAGATTTAGTGTATGTTTGGGAAGCAAAGGATAAAAATATATACATATTAAATAGAATACAATTTTAGTTTATTCATAAAGCTCTCACCTACATTTTTCTTTTATTCTATTTAATATGTATATATTTTTATCCTTTGCTTCCCAAACATACACTAAATCTGTGCATATTTGTGCATTCTCTGGAAATCTGGGTGTAAGTGCCCATGGCGTGTTTCATAAAGAAGATAATTTATGAAACTAATGAATTATTTGAAACCTTTCTTATCAAGAAGGGTAGGGTTATTCTAGTTTAAGAATATATGTCCTATTTTTAAGTTAAGAAAGAACTACATGCTTAAATAGTTCAGTGTCATTCAGATGGAACAAGTTGGGTTGGTTTTGTAAATTTTATTTTTTGACACTATGTACTAGCAAAAAAAAAAGTGTTTTTTTTTTTTTTTTTTGCAATCTTGCATTTCAATGACCATTTTTAAAAGCAGAATTACTTGGATTTGTATTTCTTTACACGAAAGAGAAGATGTTATTCATGCCAAATTAAATTTTAAAGTCTGTTAATCTTAAGTTATTTCTGATCTAAAATAACTTGAACATTGCTAACTCTTTTGCTTCTTTCTCCTTTGGCTTAAACCCAGCTAGATGAGAAATTTGCTGGAAATCTATGTCATGATCAACTTGTAAATTGCACAAAACAGTGTATGTAATGGAAGCATCAATAGTTTTTCACTTCCACTATCATGAATACTATAGATATTAAAATGGAAATGGTACGTAAATAACAAAAGAGAAAGGGGTCTCTAAAACAGGACTAACCCCTGAAAAAGAGGTTAAAACCACTGCCTTGATGGTCTCGCAAAGTTTTTCATGGGAAGTAAGAGTAACTATTGCCCCCCAACAAGGGAGATGTTGATGTCAAGGAAAGTCAGCTATTGCCTACTATTTACTATTGTTTAGTAAAAAGATGAAAAGAGACAGGACCTGTGAATCCCTGTGCTATTTGCAGGTTCACGCTGTTTATTATTAGATAAATGTGCTAATAGGTTTGATTGCTGTTTCCAAGGGAGCCTGAAGGATCTCAAAAAAGACTTGCAAGTTATGATGTTAAAAAAAAGGAATGTGTAATTTGGTCCATTTAGAAGTAGCACGGGCCATTGTATAAGATTCTGCTATTTATATAGACTGACTTCATTTATGTAGCTCCTAACCTGATCACTGAGGGTCTTAAYGGCTTCATATTCATGTATCAAGTATATGGCTAAGATTCGCAAATGCTTTTTTTTCTTTTTTACCCCCTGCACTTTATCTTGGCCTTTCTTAAAATACTATCTGTTATTTTTCTATTCCTAATTATTACTGTAAAATTGACACTCCATAGGCAGATCTGTTGTATCGTAATCGTCAAATGTGCTGGGTGATAACATGCTATCATGCAAGTGAGTTTTAATGGGTGTAATATTTTACTTGCCTGCTCTCTTCACCAGAATATCAATAAGAAGCCTCAAACAATTGTCATGTAGTATTCAGAAGAAGAAAGAACTAATAAATGCATCAAATAATTAAAGCTACTAGCTACTTTAGGATGGTTTTTATCAATAATATTTATTGCTATACGCAGACCCGCTCTTGGTATTGTGCATTTATCTTCATAGCTAGAGCAGCCCCTAGGTGGGAAAGCATGGGAACAGATCTTTGTTTATCTGGCTCTGTTGCCTCTTAGTGAAATTCCCCAAGCCTTGATTATTCACAGATTCACAGAATATTTAAGGTTGGAAGGGACCTCTACAGATCATCTAGTCCAACCTTCCTGCTCAAGCAGGCACACCTAGAGCATGTGGCACAGGGTGGCATCCAGGTGGGTTTTGAAGACCTCCAGAGTAGGAGACTCCACAACATTTATTTGTCTTTTCACAAGTAGTGTTCAGGTATGTACACAGTTAAAATTCCGAATTCAGGGACATACATATACAGGTTGGCCCATACATATACAAAGGCTTCTGCTCTGCAGGTTGATGTGTGCTTGCTTCACCAGATCATTACGCAGGCTGCTCTTAAGAAGCTATTCCAATAGTAATGAGATTGCACTAATCTGATGTTCATCAACTATGTGGCTTTGCTATGATTTAGAAATACTTCTGAGCAACCATAGGCAGGACTTGAGCACAGAGATTGACACTCAACTTATGTATTCTCGGTTACTGTCAGAAAAGTTCTTTTTATCCTTTAAAGGACTAAAGGTGACATCTCTAAATATGGATGTTGATAGTGCTTACTGTGACAAAATGTTAAAATAATTCAGGATATTAAAAAGTGCAGAGTTAAAAGACTGCTAAGGTTACAGCAYGAACTAGAGAGACACAACTCTTTTTCCCTCGGCGCTTTATGTGATTTTGGCACAAATTCTGACAAGTTGATTAACATTCTTACATTTCTGTTTATCAATCCTGATGCACAAAGGTGTTAAGATGTAATTATTAGTGAAGACTGAAATAGCCTGAGATCCTCAAGGAATAGATAAAACTGCAGAGTATGATTTCACTTAAAATTACTTGCTTTGTTTGCTAAAAATGCTCCTCAATATTTAAATGACCGTCAAGGCATGCTAGAGATGAAAAATAAGAAAGATATTTTCTCCATAAATATGAATACAGGTAAAATTTTTTTCTATAGTCATTTTGTTACTTATTTACTATAGTGCTTTTGTAACGATATCTGTAAATCTTATGACAGAAAGCAGTGGTTGTTACTCTAGAGGTCTTCTGCTTGCTCTTATAAACTGAAAAACTAAAAGCATGACCATTTTCTTATGCTTCAAATAAAAAAATTTAGGGAGGAAACAAACCACTCCTGTCTTCCCTCTGCATTGCTCGCTGTGTGGGTGACACAGGAGTGGTTTGTGTCTGCAGCACAGCCGCGATCCCCACGTGGCACAGACGACGCGGGGGCTCTCGTGCCCGCCATCAGCTGTGGTTATGTGTGAACTAGCAAAACACTCAGGGCAGAACAAACGCTAGCAGTATGTGGCTTTAGTGTAAACTCTGAGTAAACTCTGATTTGAACTTTCCAATCGCTGCCAAAGCTGTGGTGCACACGGCTGCGCAGCGAAGCCTTCTCGCAGAGCTACTGCTTGCTGCCTAGGGCTGACGTCGTGGGGCTGATTTAAGGACACTGCATTTGCCCTCAATATGGATTTCCATGTGCCAGTGGCTTCACTTCTAATCTCATTGTGGGATTCTCCTGTTCTCCTTGAAAGCCATGGGAAGTTTGCTGCTTTTTTGAACCCTGTGAGAGGAACTTGTTCTCCCTGGTCTAGTCGGTGCTTATTGCCTCACCATCAAAATGCAGCCTCAGTTCTTGAAAGAACAAGCTGCATGTGGTGAAACTCTCTTTATTCTTCTCAGAAATAAAATTCTAAGCTCTTCAAAGCAAAAGTCCCATTTCCAGGATCTTTTGGCTTATAAACGAGGTTCATTTTGCATTTAAAATCCACCTAACATGGAGAGCTCACCGATGCAGCACCTCGTTAAGGGAACACCCTGCTGACCTACCTCTGCACAGAGGTTTTGATATTGCTGGTACAGGAGCTGTTTGTTGGTGCTTCTGCACCTGTCAGTGAATGTGGGAGCTGAAAATGCTTTGTATGTGGGAGGGTGACAAACTTGGTAGCTCTGTTGTCTGTTGTCCCTTGTGCATCCCTAAGTTAGGGCAGCTTTACATTGCTTCCTAAGGCTGCCCTAAATAGCTGCTCAGTAGATAATTCCAACTGCAAAGAGGTTATGGCTGAAGTCGTGCTGTAACCCTGCAGCCTTGAAGTGCACGAAGAGTTTCTTAGGTCCATTACAAAAGCCTTAACATTTTAAGAGCTGGGGCCAAGGAGTGGGTGACCCGGAAAACTAAAAGCTGCTTTGTGTTTGCCCGCACTGCGGTACCCAGGGTGCTGCCCAGCTCCCTAATGTGACTTCTGTGGTCACTGTGTCCACCTAAACACTCTAACAGGTTGTGCAATATTTTGGTTTATCTGCAGACAGAGTTGATTATACTCATTTGTAAATCCAGCAAATCCATAGGGTTTCATGTTTGTCTCAAAAGTGTGCAGCTCTCTGGATCGGGTCTCTAGAAAGGGAGTGGTGAGAGTAAATCTGTGAACAGAAGTACAAACCAAAATGTTGTTTCTACATTCAGCAGGTAGATTCGTGCAACTGTTACCTCATGGTTTTCTACTACTACCTGAAGAGCCGATTTGATTTCAGTTATAACTAATTTTCTATAGAAGTTAATTACAGACCAATTACTTATGATCAAACTCTTTTTCCCTTCTCTGAAGATACCTTTAAGTTTCCAGCGTTCTCATCTTTCTTCTCATCTTCACCTCATGATCAGAGGTGAGAGTTTTAACAGTTTCATTATTTTCTTTAGAAGCCAAGATAATTACAGCAGGCTCATCTTGGGCCCATCTCAACTAAAAGTTTCTTTTAATRATTTTGCCATTGACTGTACTGAAGAACCGTTTTTAAATCAGCAAAATGATATCTAGAAGCTGCATAGAGAGATGAAAAAACATAAGGAACAATACCATTAATGTGGGATATCAACTCCCTTTAAATATGTTTTAGCTGGAGCCTGTAATATTTTACTTGCTTTGATATTTTATTATTCATATGAATAACTTGACTAAAATTTGTGGAATGAAGAGGAGTAGTCAAAGAAGCAGTCAAAAAGCAGGACTGGCACTTGCTAGAAATTCCCAGAGCAGCTAATGGAGCAGTACGCTGTACAGTCATATTTAATATACCGAGTAAACTTATGTCAGGATCTTTATACAAACGAAGTTTTGTTACCAACAGAGTACTAATAGAAATCTTTAGAAGGAAAGAATAAACATGCACACGCGCGTGCACACACACACCCACACACACACACACACACACACATATAATATAGAAGGAAAATGACAAAACTGTGACCAAATGAGAGGAAAAAAAAATCACAAACTTTTAGGACATTAACTATAAGGATATGCTTAAGTTTTAGTAGAGGTAAAACTTTTTTTTTTTTTTATGAATCCCTAAGCATGTAAACACAAATGATCCAAGTTGATAATGTACTTGAATCTTCAAAAAGCATTTCATGGGATAGAGATGAGAAGTGCTTTTCAAAGCTAACATGAAAAAAAAAAAAGGTGGAGATCTGCGGGAGAATTTTTATGCTGCTGGGTGACTGTGCTATAAAACAGTAGGTGAAATTCGGTGTTAGAGTAATCCATAGCAAAAAATCTGTGCCTATGGATAACTACCTTGAATCACTTAGGAAATAGACCTTAGGAAAGAGGAAGAGAGTAATTCAGGGTAATTTACTGCAACAGTTGACTTAACTCTGTGCATCAGAAAATAAGCACATGGAATCTCGAAATTATTAGGACAGAGAGGAAGAATAAAAGAGAAAACACTGCAATGTCACTATGCAAATTTGTGATGTCCCAGTCTCTTGAAAACTGCATGGTCTTGCAGATTAAAAAGGTTTATATTACTGTCTGAAAACGTGCAGTATAGAGTTATTGTTGACGTAAACAGCTCCTATAAGAGGAGAGATTAAACAGAGGGGAATTCTTCAGCATGCAAAAAGGAAGATAGATTAAAGGAAAATATAGTAGTATGTACAGAAGAGAACACTATACATAGAACAGTATAAAAATGGTGAAATGGAAATGATTATTCATTTATTCTTATTGCTTCCTCCTCCAAATCTAGGAGGCACCAAGTGAAATCATCAGTCGAGCATGAGGAATTTTTTTACACCCATAATGACATYGTGGACTTGTGGCCAGGACGTTTGGATAACAACAGCATGAATGTTTCAAAGAGTGATTAGACAAATTAGTGGAAGAAAGAGTCCCTCTGAGTACAAAGATATTAACGAAATCAGATTGCTAGAGTTTGGATGCCTGCGCTGACTGATATATCACGCAGTATTCCAGGTTACAATCAGATGCAGGAGCCTGGGGTAAACTGACCTGTGGTCTAACTTGGTGCACATCTCTTGTTCTTCCGACAAGGTATTAGACACTATAGTACTCCACGCTATATGAGCTGCTGATTACTTTAGGATTACATCTTTTCAGCATGTTAAAACCCAGGGCAGAAATACCCCTTTACTTCAGCTGTGCCTCTGCACACAAACAACATTGAAATCCACGGAATGTGCAACCAACTGTGTTCCTTCAGTTCGACATCTGTAGGTAGACTAAATCCTGACTATAGCCACTTCCACGGCATCCACTTCTTAGCAGAATCTTAACAAACATTTTGAAAGCTTTTACACTTAGCTCTCACTGGGGAGTTACCTCCTTTCAGGAGGGGGAAGCCAGACCCTCGGAAGTTCAAACTGCTCAGCCTGTTCTAACCTGAACTGTGGTGCTGTCGTTGCTGCCATCATTGGGAACATAAGAGTCTCTTGGGAGAGTTATATTTGCACATGTGTAAATGAGGTTAAAGGTTGGAATGCTGAAGCCTTCCTAATCAGCATGTGCTGGTGTCAGCAAGGCTTTAGGTCAATAATTTTTATCTCTAATTAAATAGGATGGAGATTATTTTACTTGAACTTAAGTGGCCCTTTTTAGCCCTGTTATGAAAATGTCACACACACAGTGTGTGTATGTGTGTGTTGGTCTGGGTCTTTCACTACCATCCTCATAAAAGGTAGTGAGCAGGCAACTTAGGCAGAAGTGGTGGTCACTGGGCAGGCTTGAAAGGAAAGCAGGAGAGCTTTTTGGAGGAAGAGCAGCCCTGCTCATCACTGCTCAGATGAACATTTAATAATTCATAACAACTAACTGAGTTATATTTGCCCTTCAATACGTTTCCAAACGTGAACAGATTATATGGTAATTGCTTTCAAGCTTTATGTTCTATTTCATGTGCCTAATAAAAGTTTATCTTTTAGAGCTTACTTTGTATCTCTTTTTGATCTACTCCTAACTGACTGCAATATACTATATTAAAATATTTATCATTGTGCTATCAAATATTAACAATTTTAAAGCATCTGACTAAAGAAAACAAATAATGCTGCTTGTTTAACTTTTTATGAATTTCTGAATATTCAGTTGCTCAGAAATCTCCCGCATTACAGCATCAAAAATTCTGAAGAACTGAAAATCTGCTTGGTTGCAAGTGTCCACCTTGCTCATGTCCACCACTTGTGTGCACCTGGGCTCTGTGTGCAGCGTTGCAGCCTGAAAAGGCTATGAGTCCCCTTTGATATAAGAGGCATCTTAGAGAATTATTTGTTATTTTATGCAGGTCTCAGTGAGATGTTGAGATTACGTCCTTCAGTTTTGGCCCCTCTATGGACTGTTTTGCTGCTGTGATACCCATGGGCTCTGCGGGCAGCTCTGCTAAGACCAAGCTTGAGACTTCCAGCCTGATCCTCAACCTGCCTGTAAGTGACAGCCACTCTACGGAGCTGTAATTACATCAAGCTTTTATCTTCTCCTCTCTGCTCTTCAACAGCAAAAGCAGTTTCACTTAATCATTTTCATTAACTGCAGTGTTTGTATTTTCTGTTGACACTTGGTTTTCTGACCTAAAAGATCCTCTTTCTTGAGAGATAACCTCCTTCCACTCCAGTACCTCATTAAAAAATAATGACATTCCGTGATGTTCATACTTTGATAGTGGAGCTTTCTATGTGTCACTGTAGGCACATGGTTATTCTACAGGCCATAGGTATTGGAATTAATGGATTCATCAGCACATTGATGTCTTTTTTTTTTTTTTTTTTTTTTTTAGATTTAAAAGACTCTGGATATCAGTATGGGGCTATATACTAATATACTAATATTTCAGTATTCTTCCACAAAGTTAGTGAAATCACAGTATTTTGTACCCTCTGAGAATCAGGGCCACTAACTCTCTGTATTTTTTTAAAATAATTTTGCTTAGTTTGTCCTTACATCTCTAAACTGTACTTTGTGTTATAGCAGTGTGGTTCTAGATTGATTTCAAGAGAATTCTGGTGGCTTTTGTGGTGAAGCCTAAAGCACAGTCTGCCCCTGCAACCCCTGTAATATCTAAACCCTGTATTCACATAGTTAAGTTTATGTATTTAATYTTTCTAGAGAGAAGAGTATGATATATTTTGATTTTATTTTGATTTTTTTTTAAGGAATTGATGATAGCCAACCTTTTCACATTGAATTGTGAACGTAAACCTCCAAAAGCAAATGTTAATATAATTCACAGGTCACTATATTTCTAAGGGTTACAATTTGAGATGTTTTCCTTTGGAAATTTAGTCTGCATGACGATTTTGATCAAATACCTTGGCTTGTAACATTTGTAAGCCCTAACAAAATGCAGACAATAGAAGAAATGTTGGCATGTAAATCAAGTTCATTCTCAGGGGCAGGTGCAAGCGCTAAGCACAGTTTGAGCATTAAGGATAAGAGTGTAACTATAAGCCTCTGCCTGATGAAATGGAAGAAAAGGGTAAAACAAACTATTGAGAGCTTGACAGAAGGTATCTAGCTAAAAACGCATTTGCTAATTACTTAGGACTTGCACCCTGCAATCAGGATGACTCAAAGCAGTGAGTGCCCTGAATTTAACTGAGGAGCCAGAGGGCATTTGGGAGCTCCCTCGAGCCCATCTAGGCCTTGATGGGGATGTGGCTGCAAGACTCAAGGTTAAACCTCTTTATTTGCTCATTGACTTTATGAAGGGAGGTAGTGATTTTCTGAATAATATTAATCGTTGGACCTTCCCTGACCTTTTCCCCCACGGGATGATCATACCTAATGAAAATTCAGCTGTGCTGCTGAGCTATGATGGGCAAAAGAGTCACTTGTTCTTTGCCTGATTGGATAAATATGCAGCTGTTTTTGGAATCAATTCTCACGCGTGTGGAATTAAAGGCTGCAATTCTCAAGCGCCCTGGCACGCAGGCAGCCTGATCCCATCACCTGAAACACCAGGGATAAAAAATACAAAAGATGCAGAACGGTGACCAGTGACTTGGAGGAGCAGATGAATGCTCTGGGGGTAGTGTTGTGCCTCTCTGCCTTCAACCCTTTTTGGTAAATCCAGACAGACCATCAGAGTGTGAATGCATCCACATTGTTAAAGGCTTCCCCTTATCACAAAGTGCTATGTTCCCTTTAGCACTGGCCCTGAAAAGCTGTAGTTGTCTGTTAATCCTCCTGGCCGGCTTAGACATTTTCCTTCTTTTTTTACATGTATTTTAGAGAAAATTCTATAATTTCTAGAAGATTTAAATATATATATATATATATAAATCTATCTTCTGGTATTTCTTATGTTTCTGGAAATTTAGAACAGTTTCAGCTTGTTCTGCTCCTAATTCCTTCTTTGCCCTTTGATCCAACATGTGTGTGGGTTGAGAGACCCACTGTGTGAGGGAAGCGAAGCCCAGGCAGCCCCAGGGAAGAGCTGGGCCAAGGTGAGCAAGAATCCACCCGTGCCAGCAGCCCCAGCTGCCCCCATGTCTATGCAGGGGGATGCTGGACTCACTAGGATAACAGCCCTTAGCACGGGGCCTTTTATCTGGGAGGCAAAGTCAAAAATTGCATCTGACCTCTGTGCGCGCAGGGACACAAGTGCCGAGCGCTCTGCCCGGACCTCCGGAGGTGCCAGATGGAATTGCTAAGTGAGCTAGCTAAATGAGGGTTTCTGAGGGTGACAGGGTCTGCCTTTTGCCCACGTAGTGCATAGGAGGCTCTGACGGGTAGTTTATCAAATCATTTATTGTGAGCCTTAGACCACAGTTGGTCTTTGGTGGTGGTTTTTCCCCAAATGGATTGCTGATTTTTGAAACTAAGTCCCTTTGTTTGCTAATAGAATAATATGAGTAATTAAACAGTCTAAATATAGATTTGCCTTGTTTATTTATAGGTCAGATTTCCATTTTTTCTAGGTCAGTGATGTCTAGTAATAAAACTTTGCAAAAATAGAATTCATTAATAATACCAATAGACTATATATGATGAAAATTTTGATTTTAATTTTATTTTTAAGGGTGTAAGCGTGTGTGCATATGTATTTGTGAAGAGCACAAGCTCAGGGAAATGAAATCAGAAACACACCCTACTTGTTCAGACAAATAATCCTTTCAAGTTTTGCTAATGCAGTAGGATGTTATTTTCCCTTTGCACTGGCTGTGCTTGCCCTGGCAGTTGTTTAGATTTCAATGTGAAAATCATGCATGCAACTAAAATTGCTTGGCTACAAAATTAAATGAATTGGAATTCTGTTCCTCCATGAAGAGACTTGATTTAAATCACTGTGTGCCCGGGAAAACATGGCAATTATATCTGTTCCGTAAAACTGACAACTGCATCTAGTTATTCCTCTGAATTTGATCAGATGACTTGGAGAATATCTTAACACTTAGGTGATCAGATTGAGAATTGTTTAGAAAGTTATAAAAGTGAGAGACACTTAATTAATTTTGTCAGTAAATATAAAAGGGCTAGCTTGCATTTCCAGAAACTGATTCAGCTAAAGTCAGGCTAATTAGATGGACACAAAAAGTCTTCATTAGAAGAAAATTATTGAGGTTATTATGTCAAAACCCAAATAGATAGGAAATGCTGCAATTAATATGTAATCAATTTGACTCTCTGGTACATACACATATATAATACCTCAGTACTTCACAAATGCTAATGGTTATTTTGCCAACATCTAGAGGTGATAGAGGGGAGGGAGCATCCTTCTACATAAGGGATACACRAGCAGATGAAGATTTTGTGATTTTTAAAACTTATTTTGAGATACCAATGATATAATTTTTCAGGATAATAATAGACTCATATTTAACACTTTCTTTTAGCTAATTCCCGCTGCAACTGTGCTTGGTCTCTGAAAATGAGAAAACACTTAACAACCACATGTAAAAAGTATGATTTATATAACCTGCCAAATATAAACAGGCGTTTTGGCCAAAACAGAAAAGGTCCCATTTTCCTGAATAACATCTAGCAGCTTTGCCCATGTAAACTTTCTTTCTCTTCATTTATTCTCTTGCTTTAAAGCTAATTGGTTAATTATCACTATTTTCCTGAAACTCTTCATTTTCTGGTCTTTCTCTCTGAACATATTTGGCACTTGCATGAACTGTCCCAAATTTTCTACTTCTGAAGCATTCATCGTTTAGCAAGGAAAGCAGTAATTTCAGTCTTTATTGTTTATGATTTATGATTTATGATTTACATTTGTTGTAGCGTATTGTATAATATTAGGCAGTACAGCAAATTTCATAATATTTGGCTAATTAGAGTCAGTAATTATATTTTCTCTTGTGTTTCTCAGTCTTGTAAATCAAAAGTGAGCCCTTGTAGAAATGTCTTTAATGTATGGGAACAAGAATTCAGAGAAGCAGGGAGAAAAGGTGAAAGAAAAAGACAAAAAGATGTTCTAGAGTTTGGGGAGCTAGATGATCAAAATAATTACAAAGAGTAAATATTAGGAAACCACTACAAAAGAAATAGGTAATAAAATCCTAATGTTGTGTATCCTGCTGTAGTATTTGCACCCAGATATTTACAGGATCCCTTTTACTCAGGAACAAAGATAAAAATACACCTGAGCATTGAAACAACATCTGCTCCTAACAACATTTATGCACCTATTTTAAAGGTGGTTAAGTACAGCTCAACTTTTTGGCTTTAGCTTTTACCTGATTTTCACTCTTACATTGGGTAACAAGCCATTGCTTTGCCATTTTCATCACTTTTAGGCGTAGTTGAAGGTGTGAAAGCCCACCATGAAGCCGCTCAAAAAGCTGAAGTTTGGCACAGAATAAAGCGAACATGCAGAAAAATCATGTTTGGTCTTTTAGCACGAACGTTAACGTTTGCATTYGCGTGCGATGCTTTAGCGCCGCAGACGTGCCTGGCAGCGGCGCGAGCCTCGCGTGGTGCAGCGAGGGGCGGCCCCGCAGAGGCCGCGCAGCACCGGGCACTGCTCCAGCTCGCCCCGCGTGCCCGCGCACGCCGCACAGGCAGCAGGGGGGCAGGAGAGGGGCAGCTCCCAGGGTTACTTACGTTGGCAGCCCAAGCTGCGCCAGATATATCCCGGCAGACACTTATCACACTTAGGCCCTGCTGTTCCCTCCTTACACTCACAAAATCCTCTGTCATTACAGCGATCATGGACTGACCCAAAAGGGTTACAATAACAGTCTGCAGAAACAAGACAACACACACACTGCATTCAGGTCTACGTATGGTAATAAGTCATTCGATACCAATAAAGGGTGCATTTCCAGTATTAAAGGAAGACTGTCTATTAGTGATATATGGATATAATTATTACAGGCCCATTTATTTGTTTACACATGTTATTTCAGGCGGAGCCCCCTGATGGTGTGAAAAGAACAAGTGAAAAGAGAAGATAAAAAAGAGGAAGAGGACAATCTTGGAAGGTAAGTGATTTTAACAGAAATTCGGTTTTGGTAAGAATGTTTATGACAGCTTAATGAACATTAGGAGAGGTTTGCAGAGGATGGATATATCAATATGCCATTAGATGGAATGTTTTACATTATTAAAATAGGCTTATCTATACTGCTCAATATTTTGAGAAGTACTGAATGTCTTTATTGGGCTATATAAATGCACTTTACTTATTTCCAAGATAGTCTTCCTTTATAGTTTAGAGTAATATCTTAACTTACGTGGCTATTTGCCATTAAATTGATGACAGTGTATTTATCAGAGATGTTAAACCTTCTACATAATCTACAAGGATAATGCTTGAGGTAGGCAGCAAGGCAAGGTGAAACTTGCTCAGAACTGGCTTTGCTCCTGCCTTTTCCATTCCACTTTTCTTGCATCCCAGTGGGTGGATGGAAGATGCAGTGGGGCTGATTCCCTGCTGTCTATTTTCCACGTGAGCTGACCTAATTCTAGAAGGGTAACCAGTTTCCTCCCACAACCCTTACTGTAGGGAAATATGTTTTCTTCTTCATTTACAGCCCTTTTCTTTAATGTAATTGCAAAATCAATGTTTGGCTTTTAGCTAGCTGAAGAAGACAAGACTGTTGCTAGCACAGCTCATTTTTAACACTCCTGTTGTTCATTTATTTTCCTCTTTTTTTTTTTTTTCCTCCCAACTGAAGGGCCATATCTTATTTGTATTTAGACCAATGTAGACCCAGAGTAACTCCACTGTCATCTGAGCCCACGGACACACTTAGGTGTTGCCGATTTCTCTGATCTCTGCTGCTGTTGAAGGCAAAAGATAGAAATTGATTCCTGAATATAGGCAACCTGCTGGGGGTCTGGCTTTATATGTTTTTAGAACAGTGTTATTTTGATGACTGTCTTTGGTAGTTGTTCTCTACCATTATACGAAGCTCTTTAGTATTGCAAATGACAAAATGGAGTTGAATTGGAAAGCGAAATATTTAAAAATCCAATGTAAAAACTGTAACAAGAAAAGTGTTACCAGAAACACATTTGTCATCTGTTGTTGCAGTGTTTATTAGCTATAAATTACAGATGACACTTRGGACGTTTGGCATGCTAAAGGAGAATAGTAACTACCTTTGGCAAACATAGTTCCACAATAATAGCCCAGTCAATTAGCTAACAACATTCATTAATGCAGCTGAATGCTCAAATGCCAACAGTAYTATGTGAGACTGGGGGTGGTTGTACCCGAGTGAGCACCACCTGAAAAGCTGGCAAGCCTGATATTAATCACAGGTATAAAACCCTGATGGGAACAGGCCCAGAGCTGCACAGATGCAGAATGTAGGAAGCCTTGTTTGCTTAAAGAGCATTTATAGTGCACCTTGAAAGACAAAAGGCTTGGAATTACAGGCAGAGGGCCTAATTTTCATGCCTTAAAAGCAGCTTAGGTGAATATAAGGTCATTTAAAYGAGTGTTTATGGAAGTAAGACTTTGGTATTGAATGTTCTTGACACACGTGTAATCCAAAGAAAGAGAAGGAGGYCCAGAGTCAGTGAATGTATTCCTGCTGGACGCCGTCTCGTGGCTGTGTTGGAAGGACCAGGTTTGTGCTTTGCTGTTTCCAGTGTCGTCTTTCCCTTAAGTAAAACTGTAAGCTAAGCCCTTTTACACAGGCAGCAGGTCAAACTGCAAGGCAGTGCAGACCGTAAGCCCAGGAACACTTGGTAACTAAACGAGGGCTACAAAACCACAGGCTGTGAAGCTTCCCAGTGCCTCTGTGCCCTTCAGATATTAGTAAGACCAAATGCCCCAATTCCAGCATGTCCCAGGAAGACCCTGGGTGCCATCAATGCCCTTGCAACAGCAGGGCACGAAGCCACACAGCCAGGTTTGGGGCAGGGCAAAAACAGTCTGTGCTCATCTGGGCTGAGAAGGAAATTTCTTCTCGACTTCAGTCCATGAGGATGGCTGTAAGGATGGCGAGTTGACAGCAGCAGTCATCTGTTCACTGTGATTCACTATATTACTTTGATGCTGCCAACAAAATACCCTGAAGATAAGTAAATAGCCCTCAAGGTTCRCTTAGTGCATGCACCATCAGAGTTTTTAAGGCTCTTGCAGGTGCTAAATGTCGCTGAAGCTCAAGTGACTGCAAGGCTGGGTTGTTACGGGTGCGAGGCAATGTTTACCATTTGAGTATTTATTTCAGAAATCAAAGAAAACAATTTATTACTCTGGGTCTACTTGGTCATGTTCAAGCTMACCATGCTTGCAAGTGTATTCACTAAAATAAAAATGTCAAAGTCCTGATAATGCTTTAGGATTTAAGACATTATAAAAATAAAAATCCTTTCAGGTTCTGTTAAACTTTTTTTTTTCCCCCTCATGAGCATGTCAAGTTAATTCATTTTTACTTGAAGTTATACAGATTTATTTAAAACTTGCCATGGCCCATATGAGGTAATTTTGAAGTTAATTGACATATCCAGAAATTTTTATCATTTCTATTTAGGAAATACAAAATAATTTTGTAACTAAAGAAACTAAAGGCATAATAAATTTAGATTTAGGCCCACTGTGTAATGTAGCTGTACTTGATTCACAGAGTAAAATCTTCTCAGTATTTCTATTCTCTGCAACTTTGTCACTTTGAAATTTAAACATTTCACATTTTCTCCATTTAGTTTAACATTGGCTAAGATTCACGTGTTTGTTATCTGCATACTTACCACATATATTTATTAAAACTAAGTTGTGTTGCTAAATCAGAGCCAAAACCCTGTTAGCTGCCATTAGACTAGCTTATCCAAACAGTTCTGATTTTTCTAAATATAGGGCTGGAGAGGAAAGAATTAACTTAGAAAAGTGAGACTTTCACATGGGAATAAGACTTGCATATGTCACTGGAAATCTGCTTATTAAATGTTCATGCCAACGCTCCACTTGCAGTTAAACCCCCAAACTGCTCTGAAACTCCAAGAAAAATGAGCATTTCCAATAGAGCGGGACTCTCTGTGCTTGACCCAGAAAGATGGCAAAGCATCAGCTCGCCGGGTTGAGAATACTCAACATTTTGCAGGATTAAATCTTAGGAGCCCCAGTTTAGAGAGGAAAAAAAAAATGGAAAAAAAAAAAAAAAAAGCCCTTTAAACAGAGATCTCTCTTTCTTTCTGGGAAAGAACTTAAATATCTGCTTCACTCCCTGACTTCCAGCTTGGAGCAGTGGGAGGGCTGCCTGCATTGCTGGCTTCGCTGGGCTCACAGCTTTCTTGTGCCAAATGATCACTAGGGCCCTGAAAACTGTCCTAGTCCAACCAGAGTGTTGCTTACTTAACATATTTTACGTTATTTGTTGCCAAACATGTTTTGAGCTCATAGTTGTTTCCCATGGACTATTTTCCCTTGCACTAAGGTGGGGCGGTCTGTAAATGCATCGCCCGGCTTTCTGGGAGGAGCTTTCTTTAAAAGAAAGGTGGGTTTTGTTGTTCCTGTTTTCTTGGGCTTTTACTTTATTTCTGCACAGTCTGGGCCATTCTGAACTACACAACTGTTTATTTTACAATGAAATTCTAAATATATCACTTGCAAATTACGGAAAACGTACTCAGCTTGGCCCCCTGGTTTATCATCTTCCTTGCTTCACTGACAAAGCTACAGATGCTGTCTTAGCATTTCAGTGTACATGGGATGACAATTTACTGAACGAGCTGATGAAAAATCCCAAATAGAGTAATTTAGTGTCATTTTCATTAGGCCTGTTTAGACAGTTTAAATTAAACAACCCTGATGTCACACCAATGATGTCCCTCATCTACATCAAGCAAATATGAGGGACAGTGCTTTTTTCCAGGAACATTTGATTGGGTTAATCCCCTCAGCAGAGTCATACAAAGTCATGACTTGCCTACTAAAGTTCATATTAGCTCATCCTAATTAATGTCAGAGGAGATCATGCATTTTTGAATGCATTGCCAAGCAAAGTTAAAAGAAGGACACATGAAATGCAGTGCGTGGATGGATCTGGGTGCTTATCATGAAATAAAATGTAAATCTGACAGGCTGCAGACTGAAACAAATAATAGTGATCCAAATAGTTTCTGAGTTGACTCTTAGCAATGGATTGTAGGGGGATACATCTGTGCCCACAGATTATTCCTGTGTGAAAATCTTATGCCTGTTTTTCCTTCTTGGAAATAAAAAAATAATAAGTTACAGTAGTAATTCAGAGTGGGTTCCCCTGCTGCTTTGGTCTACAAGCAATAATATGGGATGCTGTCCTGCCTTTGGTTCTTGCTAGAACGCTGCCCTCGYTGGCCATTCCTTAGCTTGGAGCCAGGGAAAGAAGCTTCCTTCCAAGGCCAGGTTCAGCCCTGCTCTCACCTCCCGACTTTCTTCCTCTGTGTCAGCTCTGCAGTGAGGTGAGCAGGATGCACGTTCTTCTAGCGTGACAAAGATCTCTTTATCTTTTTTTTTTTTTTTTCTAGTATGCTATTTTTATTATGTTCTGACATTTTCTTTACCTCTGCATTTTGGGTATTTATACTAGACTCTAGATTTAAAGCACTGTTTTCACTTAGGAATCCTTCTTCTAAATTGACACGATGTCAAACTGCTTTGACAAGCCCTACTCCTAGCTGCAAGGGCGCGATTTCAGTCCCTCCTCCGAGGGGCAGGGGAGTTGAGGCAGCTTTTACAGCACTGACTTTGCTGCAAAACCCAGCAGCTGGTGACTGTTGCAATTGGGCATTCAAGGGCCTGTACAAATAACAGCAAAAGTCAGCCTGGGGACAAGGATTTGTGACTTAATCCTTGTGTTTCACACCCGTGTCATTCCAGGGGGGCATCTCCCTGCTGACCGAACCTCCTCCTCAGGGCTGCAGGGCGAGCTGAGATAACTGGATTAAATCCCCAAAGATATTCCCACCCATTGAAAAAGCTCATTGTGGCCGGGGCCTGAAAAGGCAGAGAAGAAAAGGCACAGTTAGCCCGGGACTGACCTATGCACACATTTTCATCGTCCAGCTCTGCAGAGGTATTTCTGAAGTAGCCCAGCCTGCATAACTCGCAGTGCTGACCTCTAGTGTTGTGCTTACAGCTCACGCAAATGACCGTATTGAGCAGCTCGATGTAACTGCACCGGTTGGAGTGGCCGAAGCATTCACAGTCTTTCAAGGAAGAACAGAAATGTATACAAAATGTATACAAAATGTATACAGCAGCAGAGTAATCGCACATCACATGCTCAGTAAAAATGAATCGTGAGAAGAAGTATGAATGGATGGCACAGACATGTTCATCGATGTAACATGGACAGCAGCAGATGTTTATCTGCAATGGAAGCGAGCTCGGATTCAGGCAGCGGGAGCGAGGCGGACGCCCGGCACGGCGCTGGGGCTGGAGCATTGGCAGTTGTGAACCTTGGGGCACGAGGGGCGTGGGCGCCCTGCACCTTTGAGGCGGGTGCAAATTGAGACATGGGCACGAGTTCCTTGGGTTAAAAATACCAATTACAGCGGACAAAAGGGCCAAACTTGAGCATACTTAAACCCACAGCTAGGTATGAAACAGAAAAGCTTTGTTTTGGCACAAGTGCTGAGTWTTACAAATACCGCTGGACTCGGGGTGCTGCAGACGTAGAGATCTGCAGGAACCAGACTGTTTTAAGACCAAACAGCCTCAAGTTTGCTGATTTTGGCCTGCACTTTCTAAATAATTAAGAGGAAAGAAAAGGAAGGAGGAGCAAAGGTGTTATTTAAGTGCCACGTCTACTATAGTTCTGAGGCAAACATAACCCATTTTTATATTGAGAGGGAAAAGCAACTAGGCCAGAAAAGATGTTGAAAAGTCTGAGAAATGTGAATAGGAAGCAGGTCTGTTGTAGCCATCTGAAATGCAGGCTGCACCGCTTTTTGAGAAACCTTTTGTTAGAGATAAAATCTATTGCTTCTTATGAATTTTTTTTTAATCATAAACAAAGTTTGTCTTTTTATACAGAAATTAGAAAATTGTATCATTATGCAAGGCACCGCTCTGCCTTGTGTAGAAAGGCCGGGCAAGTGCAATAACTCATCTCGGAGATGATGAGCCTGGAATGAATGCGGGAAAGGTTATTAGGAGGATCAGAGGAGGGGAGAGCCTATTTAAGAAGTGCAGCCTTGGGATCCGTTGATTTGTTTAGTCTACAAAACCGAAGGCTAGGAGGTGATGTACCTGTAYGATACAATTGCATGGAGAAGACATCCCTTTGCTGGGTGCGCAGCAGAGCTAGCAGATCACGCTGGCACAAGAACACACGGGTACTGAACAGCCACTGAGAAACACCAGCTGGAAACCAGGAGACAGTTCCAGCCACGAAGGCCCCGAGCTCCGGGAACACGCACCCAGCTTGTCCCAGAAACGGGCGCTTGAGCGATGCCGTTTGATGGACGGTTGGGGGACATGAGGGCGTTTCTCGCAGGGCCTGGGGGGTAACCCCGGCTCTTGCTAAAGCCGCTCAAGAGTGTGTCCCACACCTCCCAAGTGTGACGAGCTGCCCTTCCTAGAGCATCCTGCTGGGTACTCAGCAGTGCCAGGTGAGCCCCCACTTGTTGGCCTTGGACTTCAGATGTAATATTTGTGCCTATTTATATTTCAATAAAGTAATAGCAGCATATATTGGGTATACTATGCGTATGTCTTGCTGTTGTCTGACAGACAGCAGCACATTCTAAATAGACTGTATCATCCCCTGTACTGCACAGTTTTTAGCAAAACTTGCATTTCAGTCCTCAGAGCTGCCTTTCTGCTGCCAGAAAACATTAATCTGGTTTTCACATAGACGCTCAGTTTGCATAGATACTTGTCCTCTTCAGTGTTATACAGCTAAGCCAATGTTTTGTGGTTCTTGAGAGTCTGATGGTTTTTATACCTGTATCTACTGGAGTTCAATACAACATATACATAATTTTTTTCTACATACCTTAGTTCAGTTTCTAAATTTCCAAAAAAAATCCTTAGAGCTACAAAATATAAAGTGCTAATTAACCATCATGCATTCACAGCAGGAATTTATTTTAGTAAAGTGATGCTTCTGTTACTTGGTTTTAGTTGCTTTGGACTCAACATATCTAGACTTTGTCAGCTCTAGGTGTATCGGGCACAACTGAGCAGGAAGGGAAAACACGTAACTTCATCTCTTGTCTTGTAACTGGTCAGTAAGGCCTGTGGCTACCCATAATCACACTGCAGGTAAATTTAGAGGGAATAATTTACCTTGCTTTTCCTAGCAGCGACAGGCAGCAGAACAACATTGTATTTTTATGTTACAAAACTACGTAGGCTGTAAAGAAGTGGCAGTGTATCAGACTGTGCCACGTCATCTGGTGTGTTGAAAATAGCAGAAAAAAAGGAGACCCTTCTGTGAATGAATAACTGCATTTCATGCACTCTGGAATTGCGGTATGACCTTCAGTGCTACCACAAGACACCGTTAGCAGGTGCAAGCGCGTGTGTTGGTGTGCAAAGCATGTTTGTGCTGTGTGAAGGAAATGACCTTGGTTCTTGAAGTTAACATAGGGAACGACTTAAAATGCCGAGCGCTTGTTTTTTAAGACTGGTAAATGCTATGTGGTATAGGAAAAAAAAAAAAAAAAAAAACAGATAACTGGAACAGTCAAACAGCTGATGAAAGACAGCAATGGGACAAAGGGGAAAAAAAGGTCCTGACTTGTAACTAATCTTAATTTGTTATTAAATCAAAATTTTACTAATACAACAGTTTGAACTTATTTTGCCTATTGCTTTTGACTTAATCAGCAATTATTTTTTGCTTTCTTCTAGTTTTACAGAAGCAATTACGTAACAACTACTGAGAGGATCTTCACGTGAACCCAAGTTATGCATTTTCTCTGCTGCTGTGCAACGGAGCCTTCTCAGACACGCGGCTCTGGCTGGCAGCCCGAGCGCTTTCAGTCGCTGGCAAATCACTCGTGGAGACGGGGAGAAAAGTGGCCCAAGGCAGAGGGCAAATGGTCTAAGGACAACAAAATGACAAGAGCCTCCAGTGCTGGAAAATGCTGCTTTGGCTTCTGAGTGCTGCATGTCAGAAAAGACATGGATAAACCGCAGACAGTTTTAAAGCTGAAGAACAGTAAGTGGTAAATGGATTGGAAAATAAAACCTCAAAGGAAACGTAAAGATAGCCAGTAGGTTTAATGTGAAGAATAAAGGGAGAAACGATAGCTGGGTTAGATTTGATAGCTGTGTCTGGGTAATTTGGGAACTTGCAGGAGGATTGGCTGTAGGGGCCTTTAAAGGTGATTTCCCGTGCAGTGATTCCTTCGCARCAAGCCAGGTTCTATTGTACAAAGCCAAAAGAAACTACCCTTACATAGACACCCATAGAAAGGTTGCTCATTTAACTGCTTTGTTTCTGTGAAYTGAATGTTAGGGCTTTTTTCTCCTCTGCAAGGCTAAGCATTGACACTTTGGAGAGGATGTACTATTGTGTTGTGGGGACAAGGTTCGGCTCAAGCTTTGGCTGGGACCCGTCAGCCACATGAAATGATGGAAGGTGCACAGATAGAAGGAAAACATAACTTTTAAATTAAGRCATCCTACATGTAATGCATGAGGCAGCCATCAGTGTCATTTTCAATTAAAAGTCAAGGAGTATTTCAAGAAAAGTCTGTTCAAAGATAAAGGGTTTAAAAAAAAATCTTAACAATTCTGTGGTCCTCTTTTATATGCTARCAAAAGGCAAACAAAGGAGATTTTCATCATAACCTCAGAAGTAACCTGCTTTGTAACAAACAGTATGGCTCATCATCATGATCTCATCAAACGGGTCAAAGGGAGTTCAAATACTTGTTACTATCCCTGTTCCTTAGTAACATGTATTTCATGAGTAATGAGATATTCACAGTAGCTACAGAAAGACAAAACATTTTATACATAATCTTTACAGGTAAACTGATGAGAAAGAAACAATGAGTTGGTCCCAGCGAGCGAGCGTTCAGGCTGCAGATGACAGGTATGCAGATGGAACAGGTTGCCTGCAAGTCACCGAGAGGATATTGACACCTTTCCCTAAGCCCRTCTAATTCCGTTATTTTCACAAAACACTGAAGCATCAGTTCAAAATGTGTGTAATGCCTCCACTTGGAATTTGCACAYGCTTACGAGCAAATGAAGATGTAAGGCACAATTACAATGCATTAAAAGACTATATATACACCCTCCATAGCATTTAAAGATAATTCTTGAGGATATGGGCAACTGATGTTTTGTGTGTTGTTTACCCTCAACTGATCTGCTTATGATTCCTCTTTTATAATTTGTGTGTATTAGTGAGGAAAATAATGTCTCTAACAAACAGTTGCTTTCTAGGCAACAATCTGAATGGTCATGTTCTTATTTTTATTTCCTTTAAAAAATAACTGCCAGGTGACTTTATATGCCAGCAGCAATTATCTAGGAAACATATGTACTATTATATTCTTGTGTATGGCTTATGTTTGTGTGAATTAATGCTTCTGTTGTTGTCAATGAGAATGCCTCACCAGTAAGCTGATAGGAACACTTCACAGCTATTCCAGATTCATACAGTGCAATGTTTTCACAACACATAACACTACGAAATCACTGTATGAATCCAAGAATTCCTACCTCTCTTGTGGTTTGCAACTTGAACAGAAGAAACAGTTGACATAGCTAATTTGGGAGCAACTGGATAGGTAATAAAATAAACAGTTCATTAGACAAGGTATCAAATAGGAGCAAATCAAAAGCTTAAAATAACTTCTTTATTAACTAATTTTTTATTTAGCTTTAACGATGGTTCTTATTTTGTATGGTAAGGGAGGAAATTAGAGGAGAGTGGGTTATGCACATATCAGCTATTGAGTCAGAGGAGCTKAAACATCCAAGGTCAAGAAAGGGGGTGATTCAGCCCTGCACGTCTGGGCAACCCTGCATTTGAGGCTGCTTGAAGGGTCTTCCCAATCCATGACCACTGTTTGGTCCAGGGRCCATATGGTGGTCTGAGCAAAGCGTTTTATTAACTTTACATGCGTGTTTGTTCTGTCCTACTGGCATAAAATAAGCACCAATGTAATAAAACTACATATAGGTCATTTTCCAATGGTTATCTTCTTTGTACACTATCCTTGTCTCAAGTATGTAATCTACAGCAAATGTTTAACACTGTAACTCRCTGCAAATGTCTAATCTGAATAGAAATGCTTTTAAGGTTTTGTGCTTTGTGCTCCCTAGCAAAATGTCAGAACTAAATTAACTAAAGTTGGCTCTCTTTTTTTGGGAAGAAACACTGCATAATCTTGTGCTGTTTGAGATGCATAGTGCAATGAAGCTAAGTTTTATACCCCAAGCAGTATAATATTTTTTCATARTTTAAACCATGAAATCCATTAGAAATGCTAAGTGCTATTTCATTGGAGGTGTTTTGATTTTAAATTCCTGCAAATAATGTGGGTTAATCCTTACAGAGAGCAGAGATCAGTATATRTTTTTTGGTTTGTTTAAGGAACACATACAAAAATTAGAAAAAATATAATATGGGCTTAAAAAAAACCATTAAAACACTCAGTATCATTTCATTAAGGATATTTAGTTTAAAATGTATGCAATGAAATGTAGTGTACTTCTCTAAGCCTTACAGAGAGCAGAAGAGCAGCAATATAACTTTAGTTCTTGTATGCATGTGTGTATATGTCTCACTTGGTCATTGTAAGCAATGGCTAAAACACATGGTCCTTCTCTTAGCGGGAAGTAAAAAATCAGTAGCTATTTTCTAGATGATCTTTTCATGCATTTCCTTTTCTGTCTGTATTTGTTTTAGTGTAAAAGAGGCCTCCTTTGGATAGTTGCAACAAGCCAGACTCGTGCGAGGGTTTCTGGGAGGGAACAGTGGCTGGGGTAGTAAAGGAGGAGATCAAAAGGACTTTCTTTTTCATGAGCAATCATTTCGAAATGTGCAGTACAGATGAATACATCAAATAAGGCAGTATTTTGCTTCTGCTTTATTAGTCATCCTAAGTCAATCTGCCCCTTTGCAAGTGAATCATCATGCCACAGTCTGTCAATAATTTTTTTGTGTGGCACTTGAATTCCAGAAAAGTGCGAGTCTGTTCCGTGGGGAACTTGCTTGTGTTGTGCAGACTGCACAGGGGGAAATGCTGCTTAGTTCACTTAGAAAAAACAAAGTGGGAGCAAGACATGAAGCAATGGGTTGGATGGAGGCAATGGAAATATCTCTCACTCGAAAATCTTGCAACTTGTGCATAATGCAGACTGTACTGTCTATGCAATGCAAAGTTCTCTAGGGATTCTGTTCAGCTTAACATATGTTGTAAGTTAGGATGCTAAGTGATGTATCAGTAGCACTTTTGTGTATCGATCCTTTTAACTTTTGTGTCTACTTTTGCAGACTCTTTTGCAGCGAGGCTGTGTGTGATCTGTGTGTTGGAAGAATCCCTTTTCAGGTATGACTTGTTTTATGATAATTCTTAATGGATATTTTCAAGTAGAACAGTGCTACTTAGCACCGAGATAAAAATTAGTTGGATGTTGTTATTTTTGTCATCATATGGGACTTTCTGAAAGCAATTTCAGTAATTTGAGAGCACTAAGAATTTTTATAACATCCTACCTTGATTTGGTTTAGAAACCTCAAGGGAAGAAATATTCGGCCAAATCCTATCAAACTTTGGAGGATCTGCGTGCATCGGGAAAAATCAGGATTTGTTATTTACATCTGTGATATTATTCTAAACAGGCAAGCATATGGACAAAGACACAGGTTACAAACAGTCCATGTCGCACTTGAACAGTACAGAACTTCACACCGAACAAGAAAACAAGCAATTGATGATTCCCAAAACACTGAACGGACATAAAATACTGTGYGGAACAGTTTATCTTCCATGGTTTCAAGTATCAATTTTGTTGAGAAGGAGGTACACTAGACAAGTATATATGTTTCTGACGCTAGTAACAAATTAGGAACCTGTATTCATGCTTTTATGTTAATCTGCTCTGTAGAGATAAAGTGACAGTATCCAGACAAATACAAATTTCTTAMCAAAGACATACATCTTACCGTAATATCCTCTTTCAGGGAGTTTTGACTGAATTATTGTTCTGTTATCAGAAAAAAAATATATATATTTACCAGAGGAGTGAACTTTTTCTTTTGCTCTCAAGCTGTGTTTTATCTGTTTGCTACCATCTCTATTGATATATTGCACAGCTTGACTGKTTTTTTTTTTTATCTACATTTCCTAAAGCCCCCTAATGTGTTGCCTACCTCTAGAAGCATTTGTTTTTCTGTTCTGCAGAAGAAGCTGTGTGTCTTTAGAGTGTCTTTCCCTTCAGCCAACGTATCTAGGGGCTGGGCAGTGGGGAATGACCTCCCTTAGCAGAAATGAAGCTGAGAGTAGGGAGGAGGGTGAGGAAAAGGAAAGAAAACTTTCATTTGGGCCCTGTTTTGGGAAATAACTAATATTCTCTCTTTTTTTTTTTTCTGTCATGAAAAAAAATTGTTCTCTTCTCCTTGTTCACTGGCAGCCCCCATTTGCTTTGCCTTTATTATCAGATTTGGGCAATATTTTTATCATCACCTGAATATTGTAACAGTTGTTTTCTTTACTATGGGCTGAAAAGGATGTTCCATAACTGTTTTATCAGCCTATACAGCACTGATGGTTTTTGAGGAGTGAGATATTTCTTAATTTCTGCACATAAGATTTTGGGCAGCTAAGTAGTCTGCAGCTGCAACTTGACTGGCATCAAAGGTCTACGCTGGCAGGTCTTTTTGAGGAAGGCCCATTTCACTGTTAAAACAGACAGTCTTGGCAGAAGACCTCCAAGGATGCTACAGAAAAACCCAAACCAAATCAAACCAAAAATCCTTGCAGCTTCAAACATCTGATTTGGAGGGAAGGAAGGAAGCTATGGTCCTTTCCTGGGTAACTTCTGATGGATCTGTGAAGGCTGAGCAGACATTTGCTGGGGGGGCTAGATGTCCTAAGCTTCCTCCCAAGCAGAGAGAAGCAATTCAAGGAAAGGATTATGACCTGAACCATATCAGTTATTGCTAGGTAGTCTTCTGCACTTTGAATGAGCTGCGATCCAACTACTTCATCATCTCTGCCTTTTTGTACTTTTTCCTTATCACAGGTATATGTCTTGATTAGAAATAACCTGCATCTTCTGAGCAGATCCACCAATTCTCACACATAGGAAGTGCAAACCCGGTCAGAGTGTGGGACACAAGGTACGTGCAAGCCATGCCTACGTAGCTGATCCCATGCTGATCCCATGCACCTCAGGGCCTTCCTTCTCCTTTGGAAACAGGCATGGATTAGATTGGGTTAAGGAGCTTCAAGCACACAAAGGAGTAGTTGCACAAGGGTGGCTACTTATTTGCACACTTAATTAACTGGTCAACTTTTGCGATGACTTTTGGGCTGGACCAAATATCAGAGAATACATATACATATCATGAATGAAAAAGGAAGGGCAAACTTTACTGATTGCATTGGCCCCATTGTCCCTGACTCTCTTTCTCCTTAGCCACAGTGAAATATTAGATTTGCTACAGAAAACTAATTCTATAAATGCTATGGATCTGTTCTCATTTTAGCAAACTGACTTAAAATGAGGATTATGACTTGCTCTAAAAAAAGGCTAGTACTTCCCTGAGACCTGAAATTATATTGAACTGAGTTTGTTAATGGGCAGCCAGGATAATAAAGAGTGTATTTATTATCCCTGAAGACTACCAATTAATGTTATTGGGTTCAGATAAACATAGAGCCATCTATGGACTGCTGGAGGTCTTCTGGTTCAGCCCCTATTCATAGCAGGGTCAGCTTCAAAGTTAAATCGTGTTGTGTGGGGTCATATCCAGCTGAGACCAGGTGACATCTTCAGCTTCTCCGGGCTGCTTGGTAATGCAGTTAATGCTCCCGGACACTTTTCTTCCTCCTACATTTCTTGCACATTTTCTTGAAAATGTTTAAGTCTCTTAATCATTGGATGATTCCCCCCCTCCCGCCTCATATCTGTACTCATGGAATATATTATCTGCAAGATTATAGGTCTCCCAATAAAAGCCTTTCTTTTTATCTTTGAAATTCTCTGTTTCTTTATGGAGATTACTTTAAATGCTTTATTGAAAAAGATATGTGAGACTTCCAAGGCAAAGAATTTTGACTGTCATTCCCACAAGTATATGGGAGCAGATGAGTCATCCTTTGAGCAGACATCAGTAAGATTCATTTAGCAGCTAGTTACTCTTTTATAGAAACTTGTGAAAATATTTCTAGTCCTCCGTGATTATCACTAAAGGCTTTATCTTTAGAGGAACTGACTAGACAAACTAAGCTTTCCTGCAACAGCTCCATGTATGGACAGTCTGTTCTGTAATAGAAATAATTATGTTCCAGAATAATTAATTAACTGTGGACTAGGTAGTCTAAAAGAGACCTTGGGTCAATCTACAAAGGATACTACTCTACTGTATTTTATTCTGTGATAGTTATTCTGGGTAGACAAGGTTGCAGATTTGGGAAAGTGTATCAAAAGGGGCATATTTAGTATATTTCTAAAAAATAAAGATGTTGAAGACATGAAGAGTACAGGTAAGACATATGTCTTATCAGAAAATGCATTAATGCATTGTAAATTTCCGAATTCCTAGTTAATTTTATTCCAAATTTGAGTATTGACAGAAAATATCTTTTGGAGAAATCCTAGGTTCATGAAGTAAGGAGAAACTGATTGCATGGTCTTTATTTCCTTATAATCATTTCTTTCATGTGTTTCCCCAGTGCCTATTTTGGGACACATAATATCAGAATTACCTATTAAATGTAAATAGAGTCTATCGGAATTGCAGTCTGCATCTTGTGCTACATGATGGGGGAAATAACCAAAATGAATTGACATTTTCAATTGGGTTCCAACTAGACAGTTGCACGTTCAAAGAAAAAAATACCCCAACTGTCATGATGTTGGCAGGCATTAATCAGTGCCTTGTTGCTTTCTTGTTCCAGCCAAGCAAGGAGCTGGCAGAGGATGAGAGCATCCCGTATTCCTGTGGCGAGGCGCCCTCCTTCCGTGGGGAAGCTCTGCGCTACCGCGCTCGGCCCGGCTGGGATCCGTCTGTCTTGGGAGCCGGGTGAGCCGCCACCTCCCGCACACAGGGCATGTGCTGGGAAGCACTTCGAGTCAATCAGTCACTCTTGGGTAATGCTCACCCTAGGAATGCCTAGGGAGTGCGTGGGGGGACTGCTGTTGTCGTTTATTTGCATTATAACAACAGCAGGGAATCCTAGGCCATTCAACAAGTTCTTAACTTTCCTACAACTCTTATTTAAAACACAGAAAAACACTTAAAAAATGTGAGGGTGATTTTCATCTTTTGGGGAGAAGTCCAAGTTTCCAGTCCTAGAAGACTGCCCTTCCATTGCCTGTTTAGCCCATGAGTAACTGAGAGTTAAGTTTTTTTTTTCTTCCAAACATGTAGAAATTTGCTTTGCTGAGTGTAATGGAGTCACACATATGTCAGGTTTTTTTCAAATATTACTGTTAGACAAATAATTGAGGATGATTAAATAGAGTTTTCAAATCATTGCCAGGTTTAATAATTGCTGAAATAATTGGATGCATTCATATCAAATGATATTTTAGCATTTCTTGCAGACATCAGAGTCCTGTGGTTACAGCATTTCTGTCTCATTAGATCTGTTTCAAGTCATGATAATCTACCTCATAAATTTACTTTTTAGCATTTAATAACACCGCAAAGTTTAGCTCATCAAAAGAAGGGATGAAATGCCAAGAGTTAACATGAAAAAAACTCTCCCCATTTATTTTGTAGGGTTAAAAAAAAGATTGAGGATAATGTTACTTGATTTTTTTTTCTTTTTTTTTTTTTTTTTTCTTTTTTTTGAGGGGGTGGGAAGCAATTTAGGAAATTTCATACCTGTTCTCTTGAAGATGTGGTTGTTTTATGGCAGCTCCTGGACCATAACAGGTTTTACAATTGTTGACAGAATTTGGATGGAATTAGTCCTTTGGTTTCCTTGTTTTTTCTCAGAGTAGAAGGAAGCAATCTGTTTAGATGTGTTTTTTTTTTTTTTTTTTTTTAATTTGGATATCAGAAAAAATTCCTCTGGTTTTAGCAAGTGTTGACTAGTTCTTCTCAAACAACCAACGTTTGAAGGACTATACTTCAATTATAACTATTTCCAGTGAAATAATGAATGGAAAAACAAATTATTCTCTTGATAGTTTTTCTCTTTTATTGGGTCAGCTTTTTCCTGCTGACACTGAAAGATCCTGAAATTTGCTATTTAGGGGGTTATCAAACTGTAACACATAGCTGATGAAGAAAAGTAAATCAAGACCTGATTCAGAAATCAGCTTGCTGATTTGGAGACCTCATTCTTCCCTTTTAGTTTAATCAGTAAACTGATTACATGTCTAAAGGATAGCAAAAACGGATAGGAAAAGTTAAATAAACAAAAAGCAGGGAGAATACATAAAGAAGTGCATAGAAAATACTTTTTCTTTCAGTAACTTCTGTGCAAGCTTTAAAGATAACAGATTTTTAAATACTTTCAAGGATCATATCTGCTCTCTATATTCTCTATATTTCTGAGCAACTAGACTTCTGAGAAACTAAACACTGCGCAATCTGTTTTGCACAGCTACGTGGTACCTATGGAATACTGCCTTATTTTCTATAGTTGGCCATCGCATCACTGTTCATTAACAGTTAAAACAAAGATAACTGGGATAACTGAGTAATTTCCTATATATTACAGTAAATAAAAAAGCCCTGAACAGGGAATTGCACAGATAGACTTGTTTTCAAAGTAAATAGATACAATGAAGTTAGATTTGGGATGAAAAATAAGAGACAGTGACATGACTAAGCTATCATTGGTCATGGCTGCTAAACTGGTGAGAATGGCCCTTCCTATCTGTTAAAATTGGTGGATCTGTCAGAACGAAGCCAAACAAACCCCAATACTCTTGCAAGCTGCAGTGGAACAACCTATCTATTATTATTATTATTATTATTATTAATAATAATAATAATAATAATAATAATAAATAATAATAATGATAATTAACAATAATTATTATTATTATTTTCCAGGATTTGGGTAGTCCGTGACCCTTCCCTCCCAAGGTACACGTGTGTGCCCGGTGCTGGGTCAGCTCAGCTGTGCTGCTTATTGAACTCCACGCAGGTTATTCAAGGGAGAAGTCCTAGTTATACAAAGAAAAACAGCTTTGGTACAATGGAAACTGCTGAGTAAGTAAACAACTCATTTTGGTTTCTGTTTGGAATGTTAAATTTTCTTTCAAATCTGGRATTGAAATTAATACATGATACCACATAGCCTATCAAAATGTCCTTTCAGATAGTGATTTTTATAGAAGTGATTTTTTTTTTCTTAGCGTAGAAGATTTGTTAAAATAAAATWGAAGTGAAAAAAGTGGAGGGCTTGGAAGTGCTGAAGTAAAGGAAATAAAACAAATACTGTTGCTTTCTTGATATAATAATTTACTCATATAAGGCGATTGCCTGAGACGAGGTGACTGATTAACAGTATTATTTATCCACAAATCAGATTTGGACAAAATGGAATTAAAGTCAGGATGTATTGGTACTGTGTCCAAAATAATATTTATACACACAGTCTGAAGACCTTATTTAAATGGTTTGAAGGGCAAAAAACAACTTAATGGTCTCTTAACAATCTCTCTCTCTCTCTCTCTCTCTGTAAAATTTGACCTCAAATAATAATAGAGAAGAAACAATGTACAACCTGGCTGTGAATGTTTCTCTCCTACTGACGTGTGGGGGCCCTACACACACACTCGTTCACAGTTCCGCACTCTAATGGCTTTAAACCTGCAACTGTCGAGTTTGTGAGGGCAAATGTCATGTCTGGCAACAGTGCGAAAGCAGGTCCAAAATCCTGCCAGTGATATTAAAAAAAAAAAAAAAACAAAAAAAAAAAAATTTTTTTTTCCAAAACCTTTGGATATATATATTTACCACATTGAAACTTTGTAACAAGCATGTAAAAACACAAAATTTCACTCATCCTGACACAGTTGCTATTCCTGAAAAATACCTACCAGCTTTCTCAAGGTTAAGAAACCAATGAAGAAAAAAAAGAAAAAAAAAAAAAAAAAAAAAAAAAAAAAGCCCATTGAATCTTTTAGTTTTCTGTCTTGCATTCATTATCATTTCAAAAAAATTCTCCTAATTTGAAATTGGCTATAAAGAAGAACAAAACCATCCAGAACAAAGCAGAAAATACCATTTGATTATCTTGATTGCATCTTGCACTCGGCTGTACGGTCTGTCTCTAAACTCTGACTCATCTGCCACCAGCAGGCTTTAAGGTGATAATCACCCACACAGAGCTATTTGCACATCATGTCAATCCTAGCCCATGCCTAATTATACCCTTTATAACTAACTGTTTAGCATAATTAGTGGAATTATGCTTTACAGGAAAAAAGATGGAAGCTATAGGTTAGCAGATTAAAGCTTTTTGAAGGCATACAGGAACAAACTAGTAACGGTGGTGTTTGCTCACAATAATGAACATTTTGGTGCATAAAATCGTACAATGATTATTTACAGCACGCAAAATAATGTAGGTTGTGTAATATTTACATTCTGTATGTAGACATTGCTGATTATAAAAATTTACAAAATGGTTTTGGGACTCATTAATTGCTAACACTCTCACCAGTGTTTTTCCAGACATGGCTGAAAAATGCTGAAAGGACCAGCATTGGAGTCAGGAATGCTGGAAATGACCCGAGAACCTGTTATCCGACTGATAGACAACAGCAGGTACAAATGACCTTAATGGGAAAGCTCTGGTTGAATTACTTTTTTCTAGATGATCAGAAAGGATGTTTACTTAATGACCACTCTTTCTTTGTTCACTCTTTATGATGTGCTACTTTAATACAAGATCCTTTAAGGTTTTAAAAAAAAAAAAAAAAAAAAAAAAAACACCAACAGAAAACCCAGAATGACACATACGTGCGCACACTGGTAAATATATTTGCTATTCTTGCTGGGCATGCTTGGTTTTTGTTTGAAAAGTGTTAAATGCACATCTGTTGGAAGTGGCATCCTCTTTGCATGCTGGCAGTTCAGTGCTCAGGTGCCTCCTTCCTCTGTGCCCTATGCACTAGGAAAAGCCTGGAGTGCACGAAAGGCAGCTCCCCAGGTTAGGGTTTGCAGCCCGGCAAAGTGAAACCCAAGCTGCATCTCTCCTGGGGAGCTTCTTTTCCCTGGATGGGGGAAAATCTCCTGATATGAACCCAAACATTGTACTAGCCTAGGCAGAAGAAGAAATTGTGCAGAATCCATTAAAGCAGTCACAACTAATTCACCTTGCTTATTTCTCTGTTAATTCCACTAAATTCTCTCAGAAAGCAGGTTAAATCTATGGGGTTTATTCTTGTTTATTCTGCTATTTCTGTCCTATAGGAAAGATGTTCAGAACATTGTGCAAGTGGAGCTGCATTTCCCTGAGTTTTTAAGAAAACAAAACAAAAGAACAAACAAAAAACAACTGAAAAGGCCAAGGAGAGTAGTCTGTATTTACTTGGGCTCATGAAGAGAGGCTCATGCTTCAGCCTTTCCAGGTAAGCAGATAAATTTGTTGAATTCTACCACATTATTCTAATACATTTATATCAGGTTTATAATAATGCATAGCCTTAAAGTAACTGCTGTATTTCCTGTGGATGTTAAACAGAATAATCTCTATTTTTAATAGATAAGCAGTGCTAATCACCCCAGTATAAAATGCAAAGAGGTCACAACGCATCCTTTCAGGTCACCATGGCTTAAAAGATAATTGAGTTTCCCTATTAAGTTTTCAAAGGCCAACATCTGCTGATGCTCAGAAATGGTGGATGTGGTCGTATGAAGTGTAAAGTGAAAACACAGCCAGAGAGTCCATGCAACACAGTACTACGAAACTAGAGCAAAACCAAGCTCCAAAGAGCTATTTTCCCACTTATCCCATTTCTGTTACTGATGGCAGGAATGCTCCCGATAGGCAGTTTATACCACTGTCATCTCACTGTGTTTGATTTAGTTCATCTTTTGATTATAAAACGGGTGTGTAAAGGCAAGGTTTTGAACGTAGCACATTGCTACGTGTTTGCAGTTGTGCAAATGTCAAAGCAGATACTAAAGCAGAAAAATTACACAATTAAAATGGAAGGCTTTCCCTTGGAAGTTACTGTCCTTGACGCTGTTTCCCTCTTTAGAGGTGTAAAACAGCTGCCRTGGCGTTCAGCTGGTAGCACTGCTCTCATTTATGAGCAGGCTACTTTGGATGGCATTAAACTTGCTGTCTACAGGTGACAAATCAGTGCCTATTCGTGAGCTTAAGTTACCTGAGCTGATTTAGAAATGGAGAGACCTGACTGTGCATCGTAAGAAGCAATGCAGTTTTATCCAAATTATTATGGATTATATGGAGCAGGATATCAGGTATGGCAAATCGTATTTTACCACAGTGATATTTTATCATTGTGCTAGTCCTGCTTTGCACAGAACTTCCAACAGATTCTAGCAAATATGTTACATGTACTAAACTGAAAACTGAAAAATATTTTTTAATAAATTCTTTCATTTGAATTTCCACACCCACCCACCTACACATGTTTACAGACAAGTGCACACACACAAAACTAATGCTGCTATACTTATCCATCATTAAGAAACACTTTTTGGGGAAAATACCCTCAACAAATATTTTCTGTGCAACTGTCTTTTAATTCTGTGTAGTACACTCAATTTTATAATATGCAGCTTTCATTTGGTGATCAAAAATTATCAGGAAATTTGTGCTAGAAAGGAGATACACTGTCCTGAGTGACCTTGTCTCTGATCACAATATATGGTTGCATTTTAATGCAATGGGGGAAAGCCAAGACTTGCCAGTGCTCTGTAAGGCACGTTTCAGAGAAACATTGTCTGCAACAGAAATGGATTTTGGGAAAATAGGTCCAAGAAAGTTGAATGACAATGCAAAACAATACTGTTTGTATTACTTACTACCAATACTGGAAATACTGGGTATACCTGTAGAGAAAGAAAGCAAAAAATGTACTGTTAGCCATTTGTTGTAGTTGGCTGAGGTGTTAAACCTGAGAGACTGCAAACGATTTTCTCCTAATTTTCAGAATGTTACATCAATAAACAGTTAAACACAAACAGTTACCGATACGCATCCAGACCTTTCTAAATGGAGAGCCTGTAGGTTCTTTAATATGAGACTGCAGGGACCACAAAAATGTATTGACAGATGGGTTTTTTTGGGACCTAAACCAGCTCTCTGAACTTCATGGATTTGTTCAGAACACTTTTGTATTTGAACTAACCAGCYGTTAGGTTTAATGCTGTGGATAAAAATATCAGTCATGCATGTATTATGCACATCAAGGAAAATAATTTAACCAAGGGATAGATGTCCCACTAGCTGCTTTGGCCAACTGCTTAAATCAGTTGATACCTTCTGTTGCATTATCTGTATAACTGTATATAGCTATTATTTTTTCCCTCTTTTACCTGATGGTTATCTAAATTAAGGTATGGAAAAGAAATGTAATGGAGCAAAAGGATCTAATGTATTAGGCTGCTCACATTGATTAAACCTCTTATTGATTTTTTTTTGCTTCCATCTCCATGCTGAGTTAATGTAAGGAAATCACCCTGAAGGCAGGGGGTATTTCCAGAAGTGGTGGCTCTGCTGAGAATTAAACCTTCACTCAGATCAGCAAATTCCCATATTGCAGGATGCAGTCCCAGCTTTGGCTTATAGCTTTGAGTGCCCCTGAAGGCTGCGTGGTGGAGATATATATGGGTGTGCAATCTTTTCAAAAATCTCTTCTTTAGATAAAATAGCAGCATGAATGGCACTACTGCTACTCTGGGTTAGAGTCACAAATTGCAGCTCAGTGCTTAAAACCTGGATATTTGCATACTATTAGTTAAATACAGTTCACTTCTTGTAAGTTTTATGGACGCTTGATGGCTTGCATTTTACTACAGAAATCTGTCTTATTTCTCCATTAAACATCTGCTCTGCTTCTTCCAAAGTCTTTCCTGAAGTTGTGTCTAACTTGGAGCTGGTTTGGACCCATTCTGCAGTTAAGCAAGCTGAGAAGAAATTATGTTCACTGGCAGCAAGGCTGTAAAGTCAGGTCAGAAACCTCTCTGCATTGTGTCATGGCTAAGGCAGTGCTGGAATAATTGCATTTACAAAAGGGGAGTCTGTTGTGTTTCACCATGCCCATCCTGGGACATCTAAACCCGGCTACAGGTTTTATATCCCTTATGGAACCTGTGGCCTGGCAGAGCGCCGAGCCCTGTGCTGGAGACGGCCCCTGCTGGCAGTGGGCTCCATATACCCAGATGTTGTTTGTAAAATTAATTCTTTTTTCTTTCTTCTGAGATTAACAAGATTCCAAAATTCTAGAATCATGTAGTAAGTATTAAAAGATAAAAACATCAGTATAATAGAAAAAAATGATATTAACTTCCTAGAAACAACAAAAATTTTTTATTCCACTACTGTAATTATCAGTTGGAAGAGATTATCAACATAAAATTCCTATCCCCTTGCCTTAAATGACAAAAAAGCAATCAATTTTAAACCTATTTTCCCCAAATATTCCGATAGTGGCTTATTTACATTTTTGCAAGTCATGTAGCTGTTTTAAATTACCAAGATTCATTTCCCTGTATACATGGATGGAAAGTGCATGGATACCTACTAAAATACTGCATCCTCAYACTGCTGCTGTGAAAGGGTGTTTCCTTTTCCTTTTGGGTATTCTCCCTTCCCAGTGCTTCAGCTCTCCTCTTTACATGTGAACACTCAAATGGCCTTCCTCTCCAGGCCAAGCTGTAGCCAAGGGAGAGGTTTCCATGGTTTCCATGCAAACCTGCACTCCTTTTTTTTTTTTTTTTTTTTTTTTTTTCTCTTTTTTTTAACTGTATTTCAAAATTTGCAATGAATTCATAGTGATAAACGCTTCCTAGGAAGACAATAATGAAAGCAAGATGTTGGCTTGCCTGAAGGGCTCTGCATTAATGTTGCTAGGTCGTCTTCAGGTGCTGTTTGAAAAATTCTATTGCTATTTCCATGCCAAACTACTGTGACCTTCTTTAATCAGCTTGACTTTTGGAATACCTGGTTTCCCTGTGTAATACGACCTGTCTTGATTAGTGCACAACTTCACAGAGAGCATGGAAATGGCATTTCTTAGTTCTCTAGAAAAGAGATGGTTCTGTCCTCTGTCTGCTCCTCCAGACACAGGGCTTGACTTCATGAGATCCAGAGGCACCCATTGTTGGCACTGTTGTGCCCCAGTCAGTCCTTTCTTTCAGGCTGAGCTGAGGTTGAGGCAAGTCCTGTTAGCAGCTGGGAGCTGGTTCCTGCCGAGTGCTGAGCAGTTTGGGGCAGGTTATTAGTCATGGAGGGACTGACAAGGAGTGAGTGGACTATGATGGAAGGGAGGCCTTGATGSAGCAAAGAACCAAAGGGATGCTCTAAACCAAAGAACCAGAGATGCTCTAAACAGGAGGAGGAAGAAAAGGGCTCATCCGACTGCTGGGGAGAAATGCTTTCTTGTATTAAAAGTACACAGAAATTCAATAAGATCACTCAGAGTGTCAAAACATATTGCAGAGCAAACTATCCATAGCATGTGGCAGCACATGGGAATAAATGTAATCATAAAATAGTCAATAAGGTAGAGTGAAAACATAAAATAAATGTTATGCAGTCGACAAATGCAGAGATATTGTTAGTATCAGTAAACAACAAAATACTCAGTGCTCTGCCGCAAGCACAATAAAGGGAAAAATGCTTTGCATTCTTCTGAGAAAGTCACGTTGACTGATAATGAGAAGGATACAGAAAATAGCTTTATATCAAGGTTTAGGCTGCAATTAGACAGCGATCTGGGAAGGATCCTAAATTTCACAGAGTCACAGAAYGGTTGAATTTCATGAGCACTGGCTTGCAAGAGTATAATAAAGTCTTATTTGCTGAAAAAAATGGTAGAAATAGAACAGGGGAGGCAACATAAGTTGCAGTTTGGAAAGATTTTTAAACCAACATTAGACTTATTGTTGAATCTGTGTAAATTTTCAGAATTTAGAGGATCTTGAGAGGAAGGATCATCTTTTGTGAAAACTAAACTTTGTTTCATTTAGATATCTAGATTTTARCTGTGTTTTATTTAAACACAAAATCATATAAAACAGAAAACCCTCAAGCCCATTTAAAATGAAAAATATTTTGGTAGCATTAGAAGTGGGTCTGAAAATGGAGGAAGGAAGAGAATCAAAGACACATTGTGCTGCTAGAGATAACAAACACATCCGAAGCAGGAGTTCTCCTAGAGATGACTGTGTAGGTAGGCCACCTAGGTACAAGAGCACTAAATGCTACATTAAGAGTTTCTTTTGATGTTCAAAGATGGAAGACTGGAGAGATTGTCACATTGCCACTGAGGAAGTTTCTGAATGTCTCTCTTTTTTTGAAGGTGCTTTAGAAGACATAAATAATGATGAGCAATAACAAATCACCACAAGGTGGTATTCACCCACAAAGCATATTAAAGCAACTCAAATATGAAATTTCTGAGTTAACAACTGTAACATGTAACCTGTCACTTATGTCAACCTTGATGCCCAAGAAATGTTGTAACTGTGACACCAGTCTTTTAGAAAGGGCTTTAAGGCTGATTCCTGTAATAACAGTAAAAAGCAGACGCCTTTCAAGCTCTTGCAAAAACACACCTCACATCTAGAGCACATCTTGTACTCACATCTAGAGCCTCCCATGCAGTTTTAGTTCACCTGCTTAAAAGTGACACTGCAGAACTAGAAGAACACAGGAACAACCCAGATGATCAGAGATGTGACGTGACTTCTGTGTATGAACAGATTATACAGATTAGGGTTCCCATATAGAAATCAGACAGGGGAGTGGGCATGACAAGTCTATGTAATCATGAATAGTATAAAGCATGTAAATGGATGGAGGGATAATAATGTATTATTCACTATTTCTTCAATCCAAGGAAGTGCAGGCTTAACTGAATAAGAGGACTTTAAACCAAAGGAGGTAACCATGTTACTTAGTGGGTAATTAAAAGGTGAAATGCGTTGCCATAATATGTCACTGAAATCATTCTTGAGAAAGCTGGGGCTCTGCCCATACAGTGACCAGTTAGGCAGRGTTCTGAAGCATGTTCCAGCTCAGAAATATGTTTTATTGCTGGAAATGGGGAAGGCAAACAAGATATCCTCTACATTCACCCTACTGAAAAATTTTGGCAAGTTCCTGGTGCTGATTACTTGTAAAGTCAGCATTTGAGGCTATAGATAAAGAGTTGTTTGGCTCCAATAAACTTACATTATCAAGATGCTATCAAAATACTAAAATAAATGAATAGCAAAACCTTGCTATCATTTGCAGAGGGCTTCAGTTTTGAGGGAGCTCCATAACGTTATAGTTTCTCTGACCAGCTTCAGGTAGTGTTTGAATGTGTGCCCTGGTCCTTTTGGTGTAGGCTCGACTGATGTAAAATTATGTAACCGACCCAGCAGACTGTGTTTAGAAACATCCCTGCCCTGTTCAGATGTATCTTGTCCCCCATACAGAGGAATAAGGTAGCAACTGCACTCAGTGTGTGCGCATGTGTACACATGTGTGTGTGTGTGTGTGTGTATATATATAATATATATAAAATATATATACATATGTAAATAAAATCTAAGCTTGTAAATCTCTTTTTTTCTTTCTGAACAAATCTTTGAAGTATTAATTCTATGAGTCATACTGTCTTTTTTTGTAATGCAAGGAAAAAGTGAATACTCTTACAAAATGTTTTTGCCCCTCTTTCTCAAAGTTCCTTTTTTTTTTTCCTCTTAGTAGGAATTTTATCATAATTTCATGCTCCCACACTTCACGGTTTGTTACTTGGTCTATTACTCTCACATTTAACTTGATAAGGTCCTGCTTCCTGTGATACTCATTTTTGAGTTTTGATTCCTCACAGCTGCTGCTTTGAAGTCTTAGATAACATTCTAGGGATTGCACTTGCTCCTGGTTTTAAACTTTCCATTCAGCTGTAGTGCATAGCTCTGTTTCTCCTAAATAACTTTTCAGTGAATTGTTATATTTTAATATTCTAAAATGAACAATTTGCTTTTAATCAGGGCAAAACTCTGGACTTTCTTTTAAAAGAAGCTAATAAGTTCTGTTAAAGGGTTGATGATTTATCCTCATCTTCTTTATTCCTTCCCCCAAAGGAATTTAAATATGTTACTCAGTTTAGGATGGATCTGAGCCATTGTATAATTCGTACACGTGTGCGAGGAGGAACCGATGCTTATACTTGTCTTTGTGCCCACTCTTTTTGAGCACCTTTTTCTCTTGAACCTTATCCTGACCAGGACCAGTAAAGGCAGCTGTCAACAGCTCCTCTGGATAACACCAAGTGCACTGGAATGGTGTGTGTGCACATGCTTGAAAGCTAGTTGGAAAGGGGCAGATATAACAAGTTAGTTTTTGTCCTCACTTCCCCTCTTAAACATGATTAAGATCAGGTACAAGCTTTTCCTCCCCAACTTTTACCTCTACGATTCTATGTCAAAAATAATCTAGTCTGAGGTTTGCAAATTTTCTTAAATGGAGATAAAATGAGCAAGGACTCATCATGGGAGTGGAAGTTAGTGTTTTTGGTGAATGCAGAGCAGTACGAATGTGTGAATGGGGAGCTGGGGGAGCCATGGCTGGGTGCCTCAGTACTGCAGAGGCACCCACTRGCTCCTCTCATTTCTTTTTCTTATTTCTTCCTGTTTTCTTACTCCTTAGCCCTTGCTATCCAGTGTCCCGGGGTTTTGTCTAGAGATACAACCGCGCAAATTCTTTACAAGCATGGGAGCACACAGATAATGCAGACTTACAATTAACACAGGCTTTTAGCTCTGTCAGATTATGTGCATTGAGACATAAATAAATGACCAACTTTTGCTAGCACATAGCTTCCTTCAGTGTCACTATTTGGGGCAGAGTTCTAATAATGAAACAATCCATATTATGCAGAACTACTTACAGATATTAGCAGTGCCCTTCGGTATGGGGAGATAGGAGCCAGGGCTCCACGGTCGGCCCTGGTAATTTTTCTTGCATTTTCCACAGTCTGGACCAGTTGTGTTATGCTCACATTCACAAAGCAGTCTTTTGTTTTCTTCTTTACAGCCAGTAGCATGAAGGTTGCACTTACACCTATTTAAAAAAAGAAAAAGAAAAAAAAGAGGAGGGTATTATTTAGAACTGATTTGAGTTTAGATGAAGTCTTAATAGAATATGTTCTGTGGCAATCGCTCCGTATCTTAGTGTAGTTGGGAGTGTGCAATTATTTTAGCATGTTGTAAAAGAAGACATCAGTCAAACAGCAGCTTGTAATATGTTCAACTCTAATCTAAAAGCAGTAATTTCACCAGGAATACAAGGTGCTGAATCTTCTCATGTCTCCACTGACACAGCTCTACTGAGATCAAATAAGTTACTCATGATTTTCAGTACAGGCACCTCTATAATCTTGCAAAAATTCTAAGGTTACTCATATCAATAAAAACAAAAGCTCTACTTAATGTCCTTAAAAACCTGTTCCAAATTAAAATCAAAATTATGCTGGGGAATCCTAGACCATAGACTTCAATTAGATATGTTCTAGAAGGCTGCACTTCATCAGAGAGGAAAACTGAGAAATACAAGTTCAGTGCAATGGTATTTTATAAGTCTAACTTCAAGACTGTTCAAAAATATTTTAAAACACTGGGTGAACAGTTTACCTAATGTTTTAAGCACAGTTTAATTGTATGGCAAGCTAATAGGAAAGAATTTCTAAAAAAGTCTGATTCATCTGAAGCAAAATGCTTATGCAAAAGATCTGCCTATATTTGGAAGCCTTTTGCTATTTTTTTTCTTCTTGGTTTTTGTCTTCCCTATAGATAAGATAGTGATCTAAAACATATACCAATAGAAATGTTTTTTATAGAAAACTATGCTGTCAAAATCATATATGAATATAAAATCGCAAAAGCCATTTTATTCCATAAGCACAGTCTTCAGAAAGGACAATTTTTTGCCTACTTTTTTCTGATATAATTGTAGCAGTTGTCAGTCAGAGAAAAAAAATACATATTTTTAATATATTTCCCTATTTCCCTAGCAAAAAACACCTAATCAAACCTTGTGATTCAATTATTAAATAAATCTATTCTTAGAGTTGTATTTTCTTTAAATCCCTCTCTTTCCCTGAAACTAGGACACTTAGAGTGGCGAAGCTGGTTTCATAAACACTAAGGTCTTGTTATTTCTTTCCATCTATTTAAGGTGGATGTCAGAAAAGGGTAAAATCCATTTCTGTTTGGGCTGAAGAGAAAACCAGTATTTAATGACCCCAGCTGGTTTCCTAACGATTGTACATCCAGTGATTTAAAGGTTCTCCTGTGGGCATTTGTCACCTGTTCCACACAGTGACCAATAATTAGAGCAAAGTGAGACATGGAATGGCCAAGATTTTTAGCAGGTGCAAATTAGCAGCCGTCAAGCTGCCTTGCATTCAGAAGGAATATGACCTGAAGCAACTGGCCACATATTTCAGTGCTCCCAGGGTAAAACCAACTTGCAGTTGTCTGCTGCAGAAAATGCCCAAGAATGTGTAATGCAGTAGATGATGTCTGCTGTTCTCAGAAAGAACAGAATCAGCACCTTTGAAATTGCCATTACCAAAATGCATTAAGCACGCCAGAGAAAAGGAAAGGTGCCACATTTGTGTTGTTTCCAAAATATTGATACTTGGAAACTTATCTCCGTTGTAAAGTGTCTTTCAATGGGTGGCTACTGCGGACCGAGGGCCGTGCCCAGCACTGCTGTGAAGAGAAGCCAGGGCTGGGCTCCCTGTCCACAACCAGCTGGCAATGGAGGGCTCCCAAACAGGAGATGCTCCCAGAGATGGCAGTAATAAAACAAAAATTTAAAAAGAAGGATTGGCAGATTGCTGCTTGTCCCAAACCTAGACATGTTTTCACAGCAAAAAGCACTTGCCAGGAGGTAGGTGGGGCCTTCTGGCAAGTTTTAAAGCCTTGTTTATTAACTGTGCTTGAGCGGAAAGCATTCCCCCAAACCGGGAGAGAGGGGGAACCTCCCAGCGATGTTACTGTAAGTGGAGGAAAGAAAGAGCAACCGATTTGACTATGTAAGAAATAGAAGAGTCTTCTAAAACTGTTGTTGGCAGAGAATAGTTGAGATGACCTAACACAGACAACTGAGCAAAACAGAGCTGCCAACTCCAGTAATCTGAAAAAAAAAGGCAAAACAAAAAAACAAACCTGGAATAATCAAACTTAACTGTGCACAAATTCTAAGGAGAAGAAAGTCAGGAAGATGTGGTGTTACTGTGGTTTTCTAAAGGGCTATCTAAAGATGAACGATCAAAGCATAAACTACATTTATATAAAAAAGGTAAAATATAAAGTAAGCGTCAGAGCCTAGTTAAAGTGGGCAGAAAAGGAGAACTATTTCTGAAACTCAAACCACAAAAGATCAGCTAATGTGCAGAAAAAAAACATTTCCCTTGGCATCTTGGCTTGTAAGTAACGTAAAAGTTAGATTTTGTTTGTGATTTAGACAAGTGTGAAAAAATCTGTGGATTAATGAAATCTGCAGAGACCAAACTGGAGATATTGGTGGTATGAGTAAGCAAGCAGAGACATGAGGAGGAAAATAGTATTCAGGGGACTGAACCACGTAGGCTCTGTTCGCCACTCACTCTCACCAATTTTTGCTGATGTCACTCCACAGATTTTGGAGATTAATCATGATTTCCACAGCAAACCAGGGGGAAAGCTGAATACTGAATGAGTGTAAAATGCAGATAGTGCTAAAACTGAAAGAGAACAAAAAAGCAAATGTGGAAAACAAACTGAGCATATGCTTGGAGTGCACCGTGCCTGGGGAAAAACAAGCCAATATCAAATTTTGTGCTGCATGCGGAGAGGCATTCTTTATTGAAATGGGGAAATAATGTTTTGCATGTTTCTGCTTTCTCTCTAGGAAGGCTGCACTCAGAAGTGGGCAAKCTGTCCCAGGGCCCTCATCAGAGAGCGCTATGGGCAAGGAGAAGAAGTTCTCAGAAGAACGAGAGCGAGCTGCTGTGCTCGGGGGGATGATGCATCCAGAAGAATGAGAGAGGTAAATGTGCATCCTGGGGCTGACACGGGACTAGACTGCACTGAAAAGCTGCTCGTGTTTGAGGGCGGCGCAGCAGGGAGAAAGGAAACCTTTAAGGTTTTAGCAGGAAGGTTATTCAAAACATGCCGTCCAGGTGGAGCATGAGGAAAATTACCCTTATCAGGAGATACACAGGACTGTGAACAGGTTCTGAATGAAGCAGTGGAAGGCTGACTTCAGGCATTCCTGCTAGATTTGTATCAGTGGCCACTGAGCACCACTCATCTGGTGGCCAAACAGGGCACTGATCAGACCACTCGGGGCACATGGAGATCAGCTTTCTGTGAAGATGAATTGTCCATGTTCAGTGTGTCTCCTCTTTAGGAAGACTACCTTCCTTTTATGATCCAAAGGAATGAAATGTCTTGTTATCTTATACCCGTAAAGATTCATTTTTATTGAAATGCCTAGATACCATCTTTAAACTTGTGGCTCTGAAAGGCCATTCTTAGCTATTACTGCTTTAACTCTGAGATAGTAAGAGAAAACTTAATTAGATTTATGTGCAAAGTGCACTAAACACAAAGTTTAGTAGATTCTTCCAGTAGAAGAATACGGTCACTTGAGCTGCATGTAGAGGAAGGAAAATCTGCACGAGAACTTGCAAAACTGCTTCCAYGTCCTGTTTACTGAGCAAGCTCCTGAGAGATTCCAGACGACAGCAGAGGATTGTGCCTGTGTGGTTTCTTCAAATCAAAAAAAAAAAAAAAAAAAAAAAAAAAAAAAAATTCAAAGTGCTTCCCAAAATGTTATGTGCTATGTGCACATGCCCAGAAAAGCAATTATTGGGTAGCAGTGTGGGGTAGCAGCTGCTTGGCACATCAAGGGGGTTTGCATGTGTACTGGAAAGAGGTGAATGAGGGGGCTGGAGTAAGCAGAGTGGCTTTAAGCATTCAGGTAAGCTGTGG
The DNA here is from genome assembly GCF_003342845.1 of Nothoprocta perdicaria. Taxonomy (NCBI): domain Eukaryota; kingdom Metazoa; phylum Chordata; class Aves; order Tinamiformes; family Tinamidae; genus Nothoprocta; species Nothoprocta perdicaria. The sequence goes on from NW_020455577.1 coordinate 4,143,351, forward strand.
CGAATGTAAGAGGTTGCATCTAGCAACCACTTCACTGCACTGGAAAACATTCTGAGAGTAAAGCAGCATACAGGAACAGAGTAGATATTAAAAGCAAAGCATGATTCTCAAGTGCAGTATAAATTGTGTTGACAAGGCTTGCCTACGTATTTGCAAAGAAACTCAGAAATATGTAATTATAAATATCAACGGCTCCGTGATCAGTCAGGTTACAGGTCTTGAACCTAAACCTAAATACAAGGGTTGTCTGCTGGTTAAGTCTGGTGGCAGAAGGAGCTTTCTGAGGTGTTTTTTTGGTCACTGGGTGAGCTCCATTGCCAGTGCTGACCCTATGAGAGTGAACTCCGGGTCCCATAACATCTGTGTATCCCGTCAAACTTCCAGCCTGGTGCTTCTGCAGCTCAGTTGTTTTCCACCTTTCCAGTTCAACCTGTAATAAGTATGTTTCCTGCCGAAGCGTCAAGAACACATTTCCCTCCAATGTGCAAACTTAATTTTGAATAGCTAGAGATGGATATTGCTGTCCAACACTATAAGCCCTAATTGTGTGGGAGAACAAATTTGTTTTTCTGACCACTCATCTTTGACAGACTCATTATTTTGTCATAAAGCAACCGAAATGATATTTTTGGCAGTTACGTAAGGTGTGGGAAGCGTTGTGGAGCGCGCAGGGAACCGCTCTGTCGCAGTGGGAGAAGGAGCCCTGGGCAGCCTGTGTTTCTCACAGATTCTATTTACATATAGACAGCTGACATTAAAATGCTGTAAATATCACTAAAGTCATTGCTAATAGTGTGCTGATTCACGCGCGGGCGAGCGCCAACCAGCCGACTGGAGGTCACATAAGGGGATCATTTATGTTGAAGAGATCATTCACGAGCAGGAAAGACAAGAGAAGCTCGTTGATACATTTTTAACGACTAGCCATATGTTCCTCACTGAGATCCGTTTTTGGATCATTCTAGGTCATCGGCAAAGTTTTTAAAAGAAAACAAAACACTTGAAAGCTGCCCCAGGAGCCTGCCCAGCGGCTCCTCGCCTGGCCCTCCGCATGGGGCACCCTCCTGCAGCCGGGCAGTGCCAGCAGGGGCAGCCAGCCGAGTCACAACTTGAGAAGCAGCTAGAGAGGTAAGTGCAAAATTCTTCCACCATTCAACCTGAAAATACTCAGTTATCTACRTCTGGTTTCCCCTTAAATCCAACAAGCAGAGCACCTTTCGACAGAGGCTCACTCAGCACAGGAACCTCCCGTGTCCCTGGGTTTTATTATTCATTGAATCATAGGAATGTCCATGTTGTATCATGGAAAATGACACCCAAATCTCCAGCCCCCCTTTGGAGGGATGAAAACAAGTAAAAAGGCACTATTGCAGAAAAATAATCTGACTGCTGGGCAGGTGATATTGATAAATTAGCTAGCAGGAAGACCACTGCAGTCTTGACCACCAGTGCTCATGCAGTGGCTGGGCTAAGAGGGTCAAAACAACTAAGGAGATTTGGCAATTGGAAAAGGAGGTGGTTTGCTGGCTGCAAGGAGGTTGGCTTAGCAAATGCTCCATCTTAATTGAAGCAGAAAAGTCAACTTGGATTTTAATGCATTATTTTTTTTGAGGTACATGAATCTCAGGTCCATACTTGGTGTAAGGAATCCAAGCCCAAAAGTGCATTACATCATTTTCCAGAAATTATGAGTGAGATCCTTGGRGTCTGCTTGTAAAATATAGGCAGCTTTTAAAGAACCACAGTGAAAGTAAAGAAATGTGTGTCTCATTTCATTTATTTATTTTTGGAAATGCATTTGGTCATCATTTTTCCATGCCCCTTTCCTCAAATTCACCTAATACATCATAATCTCCCCTTCAAAGTAAGATGCTTTGGTGGAATGGGGCTACCTCAATAATGAAGGATAAAAAAATCAATAATAACAAATATAATTTTATATAGGTAGATATATTGTTCTTTAATTTGCAAAGCAAGGGCTAACATTGGATCAGGTTTTTAAGCTTCTTAAATCTGTAAGTAGCTTTGTGGCTGGGAAAGAAGTTTAACCTGTGCTAAGTAATCCTACAGCACCTCAGTGCCTGCGAAATTTGCAGAAGCCTCTTCAGCTTCACTGTGTAGTTTTCATTGCTAGATTTGGGAGGAAATTGAATTAGATTCCCACAGGCAGTATGGAAAATTGGGGAAAATAACTTCTTATTCTCCCTCAGCTGAAAATATTATGTCTAGTGAGGAACAACATTGCCCAGCCCTAGAGAGCATGTTTGCTTTCCTCACTCCTGGCCTACTTTCAAGCAGTTTGGGCAGCTTGAAATTAAAAAAAGAAAACAAGGGCCAAAAGGGCAGCATATTGCACTTCCCCATAAGAGTGAGGACTTGTAGGACTCATGCAGGAAATAAAACACACAGAGTTACCACTACCTGACTCAAGCCTGCCCAACAATATGGGGGCACAAATGATGCATTTAAATGTTAGCATCTTGCTATAATTTATTTGGCACACACAATAAGGAGCATTTCTATAAATTCTGGCTGTTTAAATGGCAAAGCAGATGCTGGTCAGTGTGAACAAGTGCTACACAATCGCTTCTGATCRATCTGCATCTCAGCCCGTATCTGATTTGTACCTTAGCTGATAGGTATGTCCTGCCTTTCGCTCACAAAAGCTGAGTTCAACAACAGTCCTATTTTTTAGCCCTCAGTCCTATTTTTTCAAGCCTTTAATGAAGCAAATCTGTTCATTCTAATCCTGGTAAGTAAGCTCAAGGAAACATACTTGCTTTTCTGAAACGTTTGAGATTCATGGTTCACAGTCATATAATTTTATACAGTACAGAGCAATCTAGGTATTATCATTTGAGTTTACAACTATTATAAATTTAAGAGTTCACGCAGAAAAAAACAAATGTGCAGAAAAACAAAATCAGAAGTGGTATTTCTAAAAGCCTTTGAATAGCAGATGTATCATCAAGTGCTATTTTTAATTCGAAGGCTTCAAAAGGTGCATTTTGCTGTCAGAACTGAAGAACGTGCTGTAAAAGGCAATGAGATGTCACTGAATACTATCTTTCAGGCATTAAAAAGGGGATTTCCCAATGTATTACAGAGTTTATCTGCTCAAGAAGAGCAGATATCTGCAATGAAGAACAAAGATTGCAGTGAAATTCTCAACTTTATCATTTCCTTTTTCCTTTGTGTACTTTTATTTCTGAAAGAAGGAAATCTTTTGTCAATATGCTAGCATTTGCTTTTAATCCTCTGCTTTGAGGGGTTTATATCTGGCATTAAATTCAGCATACAAGGTATTGGCCTGAGAGAGACCCACAATCCCATGGAAATTGTCTTTCATGATTGTAAATTATCATGGGCAAGTGCAAAAAAATAGTAGTTGGCCAATTCAAATACTAAATTAAAATAAAAAAAACTCTAGTTCTATTAGAGAATGACTTCTTTTAAGATGTTTACTTTTCTGTCACCCACCAAATTGTAAATGTCCCTGAAATTAGTTTCCTCGATAACATTATTCAAAACCAAATGGAGAGAGGCAACTGAAAATTTTGTCAGGCTAAAACAACAACACTAGACCCTCAACAGAAAAGAAGAAGAGGCAGCAACCTCTTAAACTTCCTTAAAACACTTCAGTATCTAATACATCTAAGCTTTGCAAACTGTTCCAAGTAGCATGCTAGATTTAAAAAAAAAAAAAGAAAGAGAGAGAGAGAGAGAGAGAGACTTCCTACATCAGTCTCTTAGGTCTGCAATAAATGGTTTTAAAACAAGCCACCTATGCTTGTCTAAGAGAACAGTTAATCCAGAGTCATTTCAGTTTAGCACATTATAAGTTCCTACTGTTCACCTTAAATTGTCTGGGTCCAGCTAGCCAACAGAAATGGCCAAATTAATTTCCTAGTTTTTATTTCACATTCTCTTGTAAATAATTTCAGGAGCAGGTTTAAGATGTCTGTTTCTTGAAAAAAAAAATGCAATTTAGGAAGGCAAGTTGGGGAATATTTAAGATGTATTTGAAGAACTCCAATTTGAATGGAGTAAGAAAATTCTCCAGTGGTAGAACAGAAATTATATTCCTATATCTTTTCAGATTCTGAGTCTTTATTTTTCTATGAAGTTTATCATTGAAGTATCTCAATATTAAATATGAAATTAATTTGCCTGGAAATAGCTGGTTTTAGACATGATGGAGGATGAACTTCTTTCCCCTTCCCAAATACCCATTTGTGCTTTTTGCTCAGAGATATTAATTTTCATAGAAACGTGTCAATAAGAGAGGGTGGCTCTAAAATCCGCTAGCCCTTGCCAGCAACATGTTCCACAAATAATTTCACCCGTGAATACAGTTTGCCAGATTCTTAACCAACGCAAATCTGTCTGGCTCCATTAGAATCAATGGAATTATATTAGTTCACGCTGTCTGAGATGTGGCCTAATTTGTCTCCACCTTCTACCCATATCATCCAGGCTTGGTGGCTGTATTTTTAGAGACACCTTCAAGATCATGGCACGTAAGGGGCTCAGCATTTGAATGGCAGGCCTGAGATCTAGAAGGAGAAGGGATGGAAAGGGAGTCASTGGAGGATAAGGAGCCCAGGTGTGAAGTGCTTGTGGGAAGGCAGGTGGAGGCACTGACCATTTCAGTTCAACCTTTAACTTCTGAAATGGGAAATTTTAATGATCTCCCTGAAGGATGCCAAAGTTGGGGACTTACATGTCATGTCACTCAGTCAGGCCTCTCTCTGAGAGGAAGCAAAGTCTCTTATTAAGATGAATAGACAGTTTCTTCCACTGCTGCCAACTAATMATTTAAAACTAATGATTAATTTGGTAGGAACTCGTACTACTGCTGAAARAGAAAGCAGTGGCCATAAAYGCTGAATACTTCAGTGTTGCATTTTTCCTTCTCTCTCCTCCTTTCTCATTGGAATCGCCTCTTCTAAGTTGCTATATTTCAAACAATAATCTCTTGTACGCAGGGTGGGAAATGTGTTTGCTGCAGAGCAGCTACAGTGCTTAAACATTACATGTCTCAAAAGTGTCTTATTTGGTTTGTTCTCAATATCAAAAATAATTGGGACAAGATAAAAAATACAGTGAATACTGGATTCCTCAAATGCCCACTGTCATGGGTCATGCTGGAGAATGATTATTGGGACAAAAACACAGCTCTGTCTCTACCAGCTGGAAAAACGTAATGAGCCCAGAGTATCTTTTCATTACCTGTCTGATACTGCAAAAATTCAGGCGTGCTGCCTGAGACTTGACTACTTTTCTTTGTCACCACAGAGCAATGATTTTTTAAGGCTTTGTTGTTCTTTTGCTACTGTCTGATGTTCTGCTTTGCCACCTTAGTCTGCCATCCACCTGTTGCAGAACAAGTGATCGAGCACACACACCRAGAGCGATCCTACCCTCGTGCCCATTCTAACCACTGCAACAGAGGGGTGCTGCTCTCGCATAACACTTGTTGAGGTTTGTGTCACAACCTGCTGGATCCTTAAGAATGTGAGGAATCTTAAGATTCTTAACAACAAGTTGCACAATAATATTGGATGAAAAATGCATTATATTGGTACCAAAGTTTATAGCTAGCTTATAAACTTGTGAAGCAAATGAGATTTGCTTTGAGATTCAATGTTCCTCCCTTTTTCTCTTTTAGTCTGAAACAAATCTGAAGAAGAGATTTGAATTTCCTGGCACTGGGTTAATGCCCTTTTAACTTTTTTATCAAACCATTTTGGGGGTTTTAATTTAATTAATACTGGTCTTGCGCTGTTCAGCAGCAATCCCAGGAAAGCTGCTCTAAGATGCCGGTGCTTCCAGCAAACTCCCTGTGTGTACCTGTAAGCAACRCTGTACTGCATTAGCTGCCAGCCAGTATCCTGCACAGCACTGAAAAGGAACAACTTGTTGTGTGGGAGGTCTCAAATTGTGGAGATTAAATTACCATCCAAGTGGACACGATTACACAGAACCTTTCAAAAATGTTACTTAACTCTCTGCAATGGGATTTATTTTTGCTCTCATGCAGAGATACCCCAATTGAGCTGTTGTACACTTGTGTTAGCTGCTGATGTTGGCTTGAACAGTCGTGTCTTGGCTTTCAGCAGGAGTCATGGTGTAGCAGCTACCACGTCACAGTGGGGAGCAGAGCGTTTTTGTGAACCACCACGGGAACAGCGTTCCTGCTACAGGAGGAACAAGCCAGGTTAATCAGGTACTCATTCCTATGCCTTCTTAAGGGCTCTAATGGGGAAAAGTAGCATGAAAATATCCAYGGTAGCCATGGTGTGTTCAGACTTCCACACGAGGGAAAGGAGCACCACGAGGCAGTGCAGCTGTGACTCTTGGCAATACGTATTTGGGCACTTTGATCCATATGGAGGAACCGGAAGTGACTCCAGCTGCCCTGTGTGCACATCGGGCAAGATCCTTGCGGTTCCCTGTCCTGTTTGCCCTCCGACAGGCATCTGGTGGGACCAAATTTGCTTTTAAGCACTTTATGTCTGAAGGAGAGAGGCTTTCACATGCCAAACAACACCCAGAGGAGAATCCACTTCCCTTTTAAAACAAAAACAGAGAAGCCAGGGGGTGTGTTTCTAAGAAGAAAATGAGTCAGCATTCAGGGAAAAGCAAATGTGAAGCAGAATCATTTGCTTCGGTTGACTAAGGCTGTTGGAGGAAGGAAAGTTCCGACAGCAAGCACTTGATTCAGTGGCAAGCACTCGATGGCAAGCACTCGATTCAGTGAAATTCAGGTGCTTCCCATGAATGCCTCTGTGTGGCCAGTCTGGGCAGGCACCCATAGGGACGGAGAGAGATGGGCACTGCGTGCCAGGAAAGCCGAGCACGCATGCGCAGGCAGCACCAAGGCTTCAAACAGTTGCCTGGGGGACCCTACTTGCCTCTCTTGGGAAGCAACTAGAAAAAGTAAAACTTTTCTTCAAAGAGAAAAGGAAAATGAATATATATATATATTTAATATATTTGGCCATCTTTTACTTCAGGTATACCAGGAAAAAACAAATGTAGAAAGAACACAGTACGTGTAATAAATACAGTAATGCACAACCTGAAAGTCCCTGAAAAGCCTAGGACTGAACATTTACAGAAGGAATGTGCTTCAAAATCACATTTCTCTTCTTTGGGGGTGGAGGTAAATAAAAATTCGTAAAAATACTTCTTAATTTCCATGCAGTGTAGCTATGAGATGTCTAGGCATTGACGACACACTCAAGGAGAGCTTTGGGGATAACTGAAGGCCTACAGGAAATGTAAATCATTTAGTTCTCTTTTGGGAATCTGACTGCAGACTCTACAACTGCTGGCATGTGACTTTGTGGCCTATGCTCTGAATAGATCATTTAAAATGATAAATATTTGAATTATTTTTGAATTATAAATATACAGTCTAGCCTAGTACTAAGACTTGCTTCTTAAAACTGGCTTAATATTCTCCTCATAGGCATCCAGTTTGTGCCTTATCGGTGCAGAGCCCTGGCTGCTGCCTCTCTGAAGGATGCCTCTGTGCCCAGGTGAGTCGTTACTTTGGTTCTGATGTTTTCTGGAGATACAGTATGTCTGATTTCCAGAATGGTTAGGACTTGGCTCCATCTGAAACAATTGGGAATTTGCGTATTATTATTACTGAAGTAGACACTCCACATGCACTTTAGAAGCCATGGACCGTTTTTTCCTTTTTCTCTTTTACATTCATTTAGATTGGAGGGCATAATTTGAAAGAGAAAAGTGACAAAACTGAACAGAACATTTCTTATTGTTTATCACACTAGCCTCGATTTTATAACTTCTAAATTCCATACAATATAAGCTCCTTGTCACAGTATAATTCCCCCTGGAATTATTATGATAAGAATTATTTGCCAGTAGAGCTGTGTGAATAATTGATTTTTCAGTTCACTGCCTGAATTGAAAAAAAGCTGGAGGAGAATCATTTGTGCCAAATGAAATATGTAGTTTTATTTTCAGGTTTTAAATCCCTTTTTAGAAATTATTTTTGACAATTTTTTGAACAAAAACATGTCCAACAGAAAAATCATGCCTTTTTTGAGGTTTCAAAAAATTACTCAAGAATGTGGGTTGAGTTCTGCACATACTTCCAGCCATCCCTGACAGAAGTTTCTCTTTTGTGAATAATTTACACTCCAAAAATCCTTACGCTTTCTGCTGCTGAGGAAAAGAAAGCTAGATGAAAAGTGAATAGTTTGTGGCTGTGTGTTGTGTTTGGAGTATGCCAAGAGCAACCTCGCAGCCTGTAAGCAACTTAGTGAAAAAGGAACTACTGGGTCATCTTAGCTCTAGCCCTGTTGCTATAGCTAATTTTAAACCCTCCAGGAAATGAAGTTCTCACTTTATCTCACTTTCACCTTTTACTTTTGACTTGGGAAAAGAGCTATTTTGCTTACTGTATTTCAACAGCTGGCTTTGCATAGTAAAAAGTTTCTTTCTCAAAAKAGCGAATGATTACTGTTTAATTAGACACTATTGGTTGTAAACCATGAGCCATGGAACTACCACCATGAACACCAACCAGTTTCCCCCTAGTATCAAAGGAAAGGTCTGGCACTGGGTTTAATACTTGCCCTAACCCCAAATTTGTATGTGACTCTGAACAAGAGACTTTGGGTAAGTTGTGTTCTGTGCCAGGGGCTGCTGATACTGCTTTGATATGGTTCTATAAGCTGAAGGACCCCTGCTTTCAACCCAAAGCCTTAAGATTCAGACTAAAGTCCAACTAAACCAATAATGATCTCTTTTAGCCTTCAAGCATTCAGGAACATTTATTATTCATATTTGTTTTAATAAATACTGGGCAAATCAAAGAATTTTCAGAAGAAGCCTGGAGCTGAACTGTGCTGTCCACTGAGGTGTTGTGGACGTGCTTTTGGTGCCTATGAAGAGAGACGTGCAGGGATGTTGAGTCTGATCCAGTGACTATAATATTCCATGTACTAGAAGAACTAAACAACTTCATTTATATTTTAAATGTTTCAGATCAGTACTTCCCTTCTTCTATGGCCCCCACCCGGAAACCACTTTAACTGAAAATTTAAGGAATAGATTGTGGATTATGAATAATTTAAGGTTGTCATAGGGGAAAGCATCTTGTGAAATACTGATGACAAAACCAATCAGTATATGTTTATACTGTTATATATATGTTTATACTGCAATAATAACCTTTGCAATCGTGCCTAACCTTGCTATTTCCCTCCCCCTCTTCAAAATCCTGTAAAAACTTTTCCATTTCTTCCAAAATGTCATGCAGGCTTCCCTCAGCCTCCAACTCCAGAGGAAATGCAGAGGCTGTTTCTGTTCTCAAAGAAAATTAGAGCCACCTTGGAAATAAAATAACAAATTTAAGTACAAATAAGTACAATTCACACCTTTCTGACCAATCCTAGGCAGCTAACAGATATCTGCTAATACTGCAGGGATGTCCAGTGTGTTGCGAGGAGTAGGTCCATGAAGCCTGACCATGGCCCGTATCGCACGTGGGGCAGAGGTGATCGGCAGGTGAGYGACACAGTAGCTCCTAGAGCAAAGACGGCTCTTCAAAACAAACTTTTTAAAAATTTGTTTGTTTTTCTGAGTTCTTCCAGAGAGTTGCCAGCCAGCTAAAGGAAGAGGGACTTGTCCTGTAGACCTGACAGGTAAGAACAATGGCATGGGATGACCCTAACAAGAACTCTTGTGTGACACAGAGACTTTATTCTTAATGAGGTTGGGCATAATTATCAGAAACCTCTTGAACTTATTGGGAGGTACTTCCATAAGCCAAGTTTGGGGGCTGAAGGAGTTGATATGTGCAGCTGATGTGCTTTAATGCTGGTGTCTCTCTCCCAAACACTGTAAGAGTTGCACAGGCAGAAGACACAGACCCGCTGGGATTTAGGATGGTGCCCATAGCAGTCATGGCCTCCTATCCCCACAGTCACTGCTCTCAGTCTCTGCTCATCTGCCCCTCTATCTTCTCAGCATCTCCTCCTACTGCCCTACACAAGCCAGGAGAGCATTACACAACACCCGTATAGGACCCTAAGACCTTGTTAAAGCTCTGCTTGCCTTTCCCATTGGGAAGAAAACCTCAAGAGAGAAAAGGTTAGAATGTTTTGGATTTTATGATAAAAACAGACTTATATGCTATTTAGAAAATTGGCTAAACCAAATGACTTAATGGTCATATAATCAAATCACATAGAGAACAAGCTCCTGGTAGCTGTCCMTATTTCTGGTAACAAGGTTTGACTGTATATTTAAGGATGCAACACTTGCATTCCATCTCTTCCATAACATTCCTGTGTTCTCTGTCAATATTTACCCCTTCAGTGATAATCTTTGGGTTTTCAGGTGCCAAAAAAAGCAGATTTGGACCAAGCAGACTCGGACAACACCCTTGACAAGAGCCCCATCGCTGAGACATGTGGCACCTGCAGCCCTTGGCTGCTGCCTCTGTGTCTCTTGGCACGAAGTCTCACCCGTTCCTCAGGGCCGTTCCTTCCCTGCTCTAACGCTGCCTCATGGAGTCAGAGCAGCTGAATTGCTGTGAAAATGTGCCAAGCCTAGGAGGATATTAAAGGGTAAGTATTTTTGTTTCACGTGTTGGAAGGAGGCTCTTAAATGTTTTATTAAATGTTTTATTAAATGGTTAAATGTTTAACTATTAAACTACGTTTTAATAGTTGCAATAGTTACAATTGGTATGGCAGCAAGATTTGCCCAGCTCTCAAAAAAGGCCTCTGTCCTGTTACTGTATATACTCAGTCCATTGGGAATCATGGGATCTTCGCCCAGGAGTGAGCCCCTTCATGGCTTACCTAATATCTGCATAATAAATATGTGGTATGATAAAAACCAGTGTGTGTGGGGGGGGCGGGGAGGGGGGAGAGAGAGAGAGAGAAGGGTTATTTTCCCCCAAAAAGCAGCATTCAAAGCTATTTTGGGGTGATTTCACTTCATGTCAAATGCCACCTGGCCAGCCCCCCGTTGCCGGTGGGCAGCAGGGAACTGCCAGCCCTGCACTAGCTGTGCGTTGCTGGTCACGTTCCCTGGGTGCCCAGGCAGTCAAGGACATGACACTGGAAATACACAGRTCACCTACAGCTCAGGTGAAGACACAGAACCCTTGGTCACTTTGGTGCTAACCCTATGCTAAATGTCTCCTGTTTAAAGCATATATATTTTATAAAGCCCTAAAAACATATAAACTGCAAAATTCATTTTAAGATGCCAATTCTAAACCCCGAGTTACTTGTCAGTTTTAGGATGAAGACAGGTCATGTGCATGACAGGATTCACCTAGGCGAGGATCACCAAGCTGAGGGTTACATCTAAGTGAAGATAAGCTYGTATGAAGGTAAAATAATATGAGTAAGGCCTTAAAAATCCACATGATCTGGTTTGGGTGTGTAAGAACTTTTCTGTGCTCAAAATCCTTTTATTTTGACATATCTGCAGTAGAGGACAAATAGAAAGTAATTTTGCTTCTCCCTATTCCCTTCTATTTCTATGTCTTTAGCCTCTGTCCTGAAAATAAGCAAATAGAAAGGGATGTCAAAATCTCTTTTTGAGCACTAGCTTGTACGTTGAATTCAGCGCTGTCAGTAGCTCAGTATTAGCGGCTAGAGGCACTCAGCTGGTTTGATATTTAGCAGCGTGCCAGTTTGTGGGGCCCAAGCTTCCCATCTTTTAGATCTTTCCTGCGTTTTCCCCCCTGCCCTGGGGATGGCAGACGGGCACTTCCCACRGACAGGAGCGAGTAAACACCTCAGTGGCTCCTCGTTGTTTTGCTGTCCCCCTGGAAGAATTATGTCAGGAGCGTTCAAAGGGAAGGAGACGCGGCTCCATAAACGCAGTATATTCTGGGAAGCCTGTTAAATGATAAGCCGTTTTCTGCACTGACAGAGAATAATAGGTTTAGTTTTTCATTGTGAATTGAGATGTTCTGTCCTTCCCCTCTCCTCTGCTTCTCATTTTTTTGCCTCTTGTGTGAAGGTTTCTGCTCCCACTAGCAGAGAAACGAGAGGCTCCCGGCAGGGTGGGAAGGAGGAGGGATTCCCAGAGGGGGCAKCCGGGCAGCAGCCAGGCCCCTTCGTGCCTTGCGGACCCGCTCCCTGTCCCGCTGCTCCCAGCTCCTGCCTGCTCTTCCCAGCAGTGCAGGAGACCGGAGAGCTCTCTGAGGAGCACTGGGGGATGCAGGGTGGCTTTTTGCAATATYTTTTTCAAACCTATTCCTGATTGTGCTTGCAAGGCAAAAGGGTTTAGCAGTTGCTGTTCTAAGTGAGGCAAAACTGGCCCGCAGGTCACTAAATAAACAGAGAAGAGCTAGAGGCAATTAAAATGTAACAAGGCCATCAAAATACAGCCAAGGCAAGTAAGATATCAACAACCACCTTCCTCCTCAGCCCTGAAATAAAAAAAAAGATGGAGAGCACCTGGGCACCAAGGCATTGGTGTCACAGGGAGTGCTGCAGTGTGCACCAAAGCAGCTCTGTTGGGCAGTGAATTCACCGTTCCCCGTCCTGCACAAAAGCATCAGCAAGGTCGAGGCTTCCACCTGGGTTTGCTTGGCCTGGCTGGGCCTCTCTGAAGAGGCCTAAGCTAAAGCAGTGCAGAAGTCTTAACAGATGAAAAACATTAAAAGGAACAGGCTTCTTGGGTGGACATGGGTGTACACCATCTCAAGGTCTAAAGTCTTACAACACTAGAGAGTTAAACAGGACTATGAACAAGATTCCTTATAGCAAATATAAAAATCAGAAGCAATAAAAGGTCCTGCTACTGTTTGGCTCTAGTAGCTTGAGCTGGGAGCACGGAGCGCGTCGGGCGGGCTTGTGGCAGCCCTCCCCAGCCCTCCCGGCAGCGATGGGTGATCTCCAGCACTCGTGGCGCTCCGGGTTCTTGGATGCAAGGCTCTCTTTAGCCGTGTCTACTGTAATACATTATCCCTCAGCAAAGTGCCAGCGATCCATCACTTACAAAATAAGGTCGTTCCTGGAAAAGGGCCTGGCAGCAGGGGTTAGGGAAGAGCGAGAGTTTAATTATATTTGTGCAAGGGAAGATGTCCTGAGCAGAATGGGCAGCCTGGTTATTTATTGGCTGTTCAAAAGCTCTCACCACTGTTGTGAGGAAAGATCAGGCGTGGAGATACGGCGGCTCGCGTTGCTGCTACAGACGCCAGCCTTGAAGTCAAGTTCATGCTGGAGAACAAAATTACCCCTTACAGTAAGTGGTTTAGATGCAAAAATGAAAAGGGTAAGAGACATATTAGTAATGCTGGCATTAGCGGAGGCAGCTGTTTTTAGGTATCTGGTATTTCAGGGATGTGAGTTTAGCATCGTTATTAGAAGTACAGCTTACTGTATCCCCCTGCAAACTTTCCAACAGCGAGCAGATGGCTACCCTATTACCAACCATTTGCATTTAACATATTGTAATGATTTATATACCACATGTCACCAAGCAAAGGGAAAACAGTCAGTGGCAACTAATTAGCCGAGTGTGAAGATGCGAAGCTCAACGTATGTATCCTTATTGTAACCAAATTTTATCCTTTTGGTTGTTAGTAGGTTCTAATGTGCAGTGGAACAGCAACACTGGCCTCAGTTAGACGTGAACCGTGATGTCCCTCCGTCACCGAGGTTGGTACCAGGGCTCCTGTTGTGTGTGGTTTATCAATGATGGGAGAGAGGACAGATTCACAGTCCCGTGTGCCCCTCTGTAAGGTCTCTCTCCAAGGAATTTGTAAATCTTAATATTATATTCTATGAAAATAGAAATGAAATGAAAATGAAATGAAAGGTTTTAGAAAAAAGGTTAGACTGTTGTTCAGCCCAGATGTCCCATCAGTGCTTAACTGAGACTCTTTGCTGAGCCCTCTGCACTGTGGCCCTCTGCTATTGAAGTAGCAATAACGATGACTTCCTTTATGTATGTTCAGCAGTGCTGATGAGGCCCGTTAACAGCAGCCATGCGCTCAGGAGGAATAGAAAGGAGGGGCTCTCRGGGACCCCACGAAACAATTCACGTGAGTGACACCGTTAGGATTTGACCTGTATTATTTCACGTTTCCGTTTCCTCAGTGGGGGACTTCGCAGCTCCGTCCCTGGCTTCCCCTGAAGCTGCTTCACATCTGCCTAACCCCATCTCAGGGTCACAGCATCTCCAGACTATGAGGTTTGGCTTTTTCTGTGCGTTTGAGGGGCTGTCATGGGCTTTAATGTTAACCTGAAGGGCACCCTGCTGCCAGGAACCATTTGGATCCGTGAGGCGGGAGAGCTTTAAGCTTATTTCACTGTTTGCATTAACTCTGAACTCTTTGGAAATAAAAAGCTTAACGGAAAGAAAGTTTCTGCCAAATAGGGAAATCACTGAATTTATTCAAAAAAGTCTCTTTGGATGACTTTTGAGCATATGTTGTACTCCAAAGGCACAGAGCAAGAAAATTTCTYATTTCTTTCATCAGGATTTTCATCTCTACTTCTTTAATGTTCAGGGACAAAATGAATTATACTACAAAAATGTATGGTTCCTCTCCTCAAACACATAGATCCTGCAAGATACTGAGTGTCCTTGAAAGACAGCTGAGGGAGATCAGTAAGGAAATACTTGACATCTTGCAAAATAGACAAAAAATAAAAGAATGAGCAAATGCTAATGAGCTATGGTGACTAGTGAAGCTCACTAGTGATTTAAATCCATGAACTTCAAACATGGATAGTAGAAACTGCAGACCTAGTCAGCCTTCCAGGACAYTGGGAGACTGAGGACAGTTTGACTGAGATGCTTGATGGGACTTCTGGGACCAGGAAGCAGGTGGAAATTTATTATTTGACTGTGGGCACGACTAAACCTGCCCTGAATAAATGGTTGGAGACTCCAATGTGTGGATGAACACAGTAGCTGTCTAATTCTTTCAATTCCTGGTGATTCTAGATGTGTTTACAGAAAATGAAAGGCGRTTTTCTATAGTGACATACTACAGGAGATGCATTAAAAAAGCTAATTGCACTTGGGAGTTAAAGATAAATTGATATGCCCATAAATACCTAYGTTTCCTTTGCTTTCCTGATCTCTAATGAAGTTTATAATTTAATTGGAGAAATTACCAGATCCTCTCAGACACTAGTGAAACTCTCAAAGGRGAACAAGCCGCTTATGCAAGTGTTTTTGTAAAGCAAAGTGTATTCAAATAGTGTAAATATATACTTGGAAATAAGTAAAAAAAAMCCCAAAGGTTCTCAGTTGCCCACATAAAAGCCTGAAGTTCTCAGAGCCGTAAAGCTGTAAAAAGRGTGGTGGTCTGGTCTGAAGTTGAACATTAATGAAAATATTTCTATYGCAATTAAAATGAAAACACTTCCATATATTACCATTCCAAAGGGAAAACTTCTGCTTTTGGGTAAGTTGCAGAGGGACACTGCTACAATGTTGTTAACTGTATGCCACATGGGACTTAATTAATTAATCCCTCAGTAGAATGRATCAGTAGAATAAAGAGGAGGAGGCAATCTGGTTGGTGTTCACCTAGCCTGTAGCTTGTGTACGTGCCCTGAAGTTTGGAGCACATATTGTGGTTTCAGCAGGGCAGATCTGCTCCTTTTAAGTAAAGGCCTCTCAATACTTCCAAAATTGTGAGGTCTTATCAATACTGAATATCAATATAGAGTCACAGCTGACTGTATACACAGCTGACTATAAGACAACCTCCTCAAACAATAAAGTAGCAAATACACTTTTCCTGAGAGCAATGCACTCAGCTTCTGAGATGGATTAAATTTAGAACAGATAATGTGAGTGAGAAACTGTTAAAACTGAGGATATTTTTCACTTATGTAATGCAAGTTAGAGGTTTCTGTTACTGCTGGAATTGCAACTATAGCTGAGACGGGTCAGAAAACCCTGGAGCTTAAGTACAGAAGCTTCAAGGCGTGAAAGAGTATAAAAATAAATTCCAAAGGGCTTAATAACATATTGTACTGAAGCTAGATATTCTGGTGTCAAAAGGAAACCATTGACTCTTAGATCAAAACTAATCACCAAACGGCAATAAGACCCTTTGTTTTAGCCAGAAAGTTATTCTGCAGCCCACTGGGGTAATCATCTCCCCTGTCATCCTGAGTTACAGCTACTTTGCAGTTTGTAAATGGGCAAGCCATCTACAATACAACAGTTAAACCAAAACTCTTTTGCAATGAATGTAGTTAAACCTTCAGTAGCCTCATCCAGAATCTACTAGGGACCTTTTGCTTGACTTCAAAGGGATTATTATCAGCATTTTTGCATTTGAAGTTGAAATTCAATCTTTGAACTTCTACAAAAATAAGTAAATGGAGAGAGCTGTACCTCGCAGCTCTGTTGTCAGGATCACCCTTTAAATTGAATCAAACATATTCAGAACCCATACAAAGTCCATCTCTAAAGCCCTGAAATAAAGAAATCTTCCTGATTCTCTACGCAGACCACCCTCTGATTCTCTCTGCTACAAGAAGAGATGATGAGGAAAAAATGTCTTTTCTTAGTCTCCATCCCAGAAGACTTTATTTATGTGTTAGTCGACCTTTCTAGCTGTTAGGACCATCTTGCTTCAGCAGTTAATTAACACAAGTGCCATAATTTAATACAGTTAATGCTACTTGATGCCCTTTAATGTACCTTCCATTAGTGATATTATTGTAGTATTACCCCGTAAATTAAAAYGAGATCAAGACTAAGAGGGGCTCTCTTTAATTAAGGTACTGGCACACTACATTGTCCATTATTCACCAGAAAAAAATGGCCCTGATTTAGTGGAACAGACCRTGGGCCAGTCAGAATTAGTTCATGTGGATTATTAGCTTTCTTGAATAATGTGAGTGCGATGGGGTTGCTGAAATTGCTAACAGCCATGTTTCCTTTTCTTTTCCCCCACTATCTTAGTAAACACGCAATGAAAGAGGTAAATTGATGAATGAACAAGTGGTAATGGAAGAGGTAAAGTGTTCGTCAAGAGCGTGCAGGTTTTTATCTCTAATGCAACATGCATCAGGCCTAGTTCATAGCCAAATGCAAGGGGATGACAAAGCAAAAATATTAAAAGGGAAAATCTYCTCTTTAATTCATTATGAATTATTAAACCCATACCCCAGGTTCTGGTATATTAAATATGGTACCTTTAAGGTAGGTATTTTTCATTCTCATTKAACTTAAGGTAAAATATAAAACAATTTATATGATATGCTGCCTTAAAAATATACTCTTATGAGCTTTGGAGATTTTAACTATRTTAAAACTAGATGTTATTTTTGAAGCTAAAGAAATAGCTTTAAATTGCTAGCATCACTCATCCACCACATACTGAGCACCTTGGTGACCTCTTTTTGTACTTCGTCCTCATGGAACTAGCTTTACTAAATGCGTATAAATGTTTTGACTTCAAAAGCCAGAATATCACCCATTATTATGCAAAACAATTATGATAACAATTCCCAGGTATCAGCCTGGATTGACATGCAAGGGCTGGAAAGTTCAGCTGAATCGGAAACACCAGCATAAAACAGTTTGCAGCCTCCGCTCCCCTCTGTCGAGTTTCCACCTACTTATTTTTCAGGGAATGCCAGAGAACTGGCCATAACGCTCAGGTAGAGAGGCTTCGGGGTGAACCCTGTTGCTTCATAACCCCTAATACAGGTTTATATTTTTCAGTAGATTATGTCACAGCAATTTGATTCTAATTCAATTGTATGAATTGAACTTTGCACCATGGATGCACAGGCAGCCATGGAAGAAGTAGAAAATGGCAAGCTTAAGTCACCAAAGGAGTAATTAAAAATGCAGCTTTTTCATTGTTTTAAATAATGACCTTCTCTAATTTACCCACTCACGTGCCGGCACAAATAAAACCTAATGTGGCCTTCCAGGACACATTAGGTTTTATTTATGTACTCCCCCCAAAAACTCCCATTGCACTGATCCTGTAGTTCATCCAGAAGAAAGAAATGAGACTTTTTTCCTTTTTTTTTTTTTTTAATGAGCTGGCACCCAAGATATGTGTAATGGGTATCACCCCTCCTGCTCTAGGTCATCAGTCAATTATTAGTTTGAGTTGGGAAGATTTCCCAATAGGAATGTCATTGTGCAGTTATTTTTTGGGGACTGTGACACCTGATACTCGCCACTGCTTGCTGCAGAGGGACTATTTATTTTAAGTGCAGTTCAGTAATATATATTCTTATATTCAAGCRAGTCCTATGCTCTCCAGATCACTGCTGTATTTTTCCCTTTTCCTGCAGCTTTACTGCATTTCAGAGCCCGTTAAAGTACAAGGAACAGGCTCTAATCTCTGTGGCTTTCTTTGTTCATCTACGACTCATCCTGTGGAAGGGTTCCACACAAGGGCTGTTGTATCGGTTACATATCACATTAAAGCCCTGAAGAAAGTCAAATGATAAAACAGAATCTCTCCTTTTAGTTAACTAGCATCAGGCTCCAACTGCATGAAAACAAAAAAATCGAAAAGCAAGGGGCACAAACCTGGGGAATTGTGCTCGAGCAAGAAGCCGCGAGCATGGTTGAGCATGAGAAGAGGTTGCCCATGGTGTCTTCATCCTTGGAGATGCTCAACCCTGGCTGGACGTCGCTCTGGGCAGCCTGATCTAGCTGACCCTGCTTGAATAGTGTATTGGACCAGGACCTGCAGGGCTGTCTTCTACCCCTCAGCTATTCTCAACCCCTCAAACTATGGACTTTGGGAAAATAAAACCAAAGGCCCTGGGAAGTGTCCTAGTGCTGAGGTGAATTCCTGAGCCAAGGTATGAAAGTCCTAATCTCTTGAGAGCTCAGGTGCTTCCTAGAGCTAGTGACCTAGAAATTAGTGACACTGAGTCAGAAACSTCTGGTATTTTCAGAACCTGATTTGAACAGAGCCATATTTGTGGTGAACACACTTCTGTAGAGACTTTGCCATGTTTGGGGAAATAAACGGGTTTGACCAACCTCTAAAAACAAACATATACGTGTGCTCCTCAGGGTGTGTATTCTCTTACCTTCCATATACCCTTATGTCTGAAATTGCATAAAAGTAGCGTGCCAGGTGCTGCTCATCTACATATATTTCTCCAGTTGCTGGCCTAAGTAATCGTATCCTCAGGTCAGTGATGGTAAAGAAATCTCTTAACTTCTTGGTTGTGTCAAGCTGGCCATACAGAGAAGCCATATTATGAAGTCGAGGTCCAGCAAAGAAAGCAAATCTGTCTTTGATTTCAAAGTGGATTATTTTACTGTTTGTCATGTACCCAGTAGAGTATTCTTCTGTGCAAATGATTTCTAGGACCGTGTGCTGTGATAAATCCCTCACTGATTTTGGATCCATGTGGAAAGCATCTAAGCAGTCTGTGGCATAATACTGGTAGGGCTGCCATGTTCGCCCATAGTCCAGGGATTTCTCCAGGATCATTTGGTCCGGACGGCCGGATTCGAACGTGATAACTATGTTATCAGTCAGCTCAATGGTTTTGTTCCAGGAGAGAGTAATATTAACGTGAAGAGGCTTTGGATAATCCTTCCAAGTTGTGGACTGCCAAAACGTGGAGGGGTGCCTGCCTTCGAGATCGAACATCAGCTCTGGAGGGTGAGCCAGTTCTTGGGTACTTGCATCACATTCATTATTGCACATGTAGGGGTTCCCCTAGAAAAGAGCAAAACAGGGTTACAAGGAGCACCGTATGGGCAACTACAACACGTAAAGATGTTTTGTCTTTGGCCCATAAGAATTGCTTCTTTTTCTTTAGGAGTGAAACCAAGAAATAAAAATATGAATGCTTGCAAGGAATACCTTTATTTTAGCCCAATGTATCCTATGCATTTTGTTTTTAATATTATCCCCCCACATACGCCGAGCACCTTTGCTTCTGTAATATAAGTATTTTTCTTCTTACGTTTTAAAGGAAGTGTTCATCTACCCTGAATGAGTTTGACCGATAAGCTAGTCAAAAGGCCAGGACAAATGAGCGAGTGCCTAAGAGCTCAATAACTCTGACTCTTCTTAGAGAGAAGCAGCAGGCAAAGAGATTTTCTTTTTAAAACAAGAACATTCCTCRAGAGCTCACTCATTTTTAGGCCAAGTGTTTTGGAGTTAGCAATGCAGCCCCAACGTACTCCGCATGAAACGAGCCCCAATGCAGCTCCATGCTTGCTTTTCCTTATAAATTCCTCAAATCTATCATGCTTAACTGCATTCCCAGCACAGCAATGCCTCCCCTTAAAACATTTACACTCGTCACCGAAAGCCATTAGAAATATAGTGCACTACAAGCTCTGGGGTTTGATTCAGACATCTGCCATCTTATTACAGGGCAGCAAAGTACTCAGGAAAGACTTTTCGCCAGGCACTGGCTCCAATTTATCAGGACAAGATAATCCAGCACTTGATTAGGTGGGAGATGTCGGCAGCTGCAGCTGGAACGCTGCCGAGGTGGCTGCGGATCTCAACTGTGGCTTGAGTTAAAAACAGCAACAAAAAAGGCTTGCCAATAATGCACAGCTTTTACTGCTACTTGTCCTCCGTAGCAAGGTGAAAGTGAATTATTCTCCTCTTGGCCTTTGGATGCATTAACTTGCACACTACCATCTCTTGTGTCTTCACAAAGGCTATTTTGTCTGCAGACCGGGGATATCTTGCAGCAGTTGCCAAGATATCAGACTCCGTAGGCTGCACTGAATCACATCTATCTAATTTAGGATTTCAACAGTACGGTTCTGCTTGGCCATTGTTCTTTCTGTATTTGCTTCAGAGGACAGTCTTCCACTGTGTGATAAATACTGGCTGCGGCAGAAACAATGTCTTTTATTTCGTTGGTGGTCAGCGCTGCTGGGCCACATGGTGCCCAGTCCACACGTAGGGAGGGTGAACGTGGGCACAGTCAGTGCGGCTGCTGCTGACATCAGCCGGAGTTCCTCTCCCCTACACCGATGGCAGGACAGGAATGATAATGCACTATTTTTTTCTTTTCTTGTAATTGCAAATCTCTGCACCTCAGGGCAATGAAGATACCTGGCCAAACCCGATACGTGAAATGAGTTTCAGACATGAGTGTCTTTCTCGGTCACTGCTCTGCTCCTTGACGCACTCCCATGAAATTCAAGCATGAGACTTAAGCATTCACTCCGGCCTCCCCAGAGGCAACTTTGTCTTACCTAGGCACAGAAATACTTATTTCTTGCTCTCTCTCTGTTTCCCATTAATACAGCTGAATCTGAAAACTGACAACAGTTCAGTGGGGCTCCAGGTAAAAAGTTACTATTTGAAAGGGTTATTTGAAAAGCAGAACACCACTTGTTAAACTGACAGACCCTAAACAGGCAGCTGTAACTGGAAATATTCTGTAAATTGCATCTGTAATAAGTTTCCTTGATTTCAGACTCATGGTAATTATTTCTACACCTCCCTTAGACTAGAACAGAGAAAAGGAAATAAAAAAATATATAGGTCCAAGCAGGACAGATAAACCACTGGCTTTTTTAATACTTGAAGCTCAGTTTGATATACCAGACATAAATGCAAGGATCTTCTACTTGCTTAGGCATTTCATCTACCCTGGGGAGGGTGTACATGTTGTAAAATCTGTAAAGTTTTACACACTTTCACTATATATAAATATGGCTTTTGCAAAACTGTTCAGTGTTACATAACGCTTTCCTGACATCTACTAGAAAAATCTGGTCACCTCCGTGCCTGTCAACACGGAGCTGTCTCCACACCTGCCCTGCATCTACTGCTGTCATCTTCTGACAAAAGCTGCTTCCTTCTGAGGTTACAGATATCAAAACACCAAATAAARGTTCCTGGGTAGCAAGGCGTGTGCATCAAGCAGCGCTCGCGGGTGGCTCTGGTTTCCCACCGCGCAAGCAGGGAGTTCGTTGTGACTCTTCACATTAAGGCTAAAGCTGCTCTCATCCACGCAGCCCTGCGTGCGGGTGGGTGCGTGCTTTACAACCTAGGGTGGGTAACCCAGAACGAGTTGTTTCTTTCTGTGTATAAGAGTTGATCCCCGTGGCCTTTTTTCCCCCTCTGCTTTTGTTTCTAACAAAAGCTATGATTCTAACAGTCACTCCGTATTACAACTCTGGGAATTTTAATGAAACACAAGCGCAGCAAGACCGTGGCTGCAATAAAAGTATCTCCTTCTAGATTCACAGAATTCACAGATTCACAGAATATTTAAGGTTGGAAGGGACCTCTACAGATCATCTAGTCCAACCTTCCTGCTCAAGCAGGCACACCTAGAGCAYGTGGCACAGGGTGGCATCCAGGCGGGTTTTGAAGACCTCCAGAGAAGGAGACTCCACAACCTCCCTGGGCAGCCTGTTCCACTGCTCTGTCACCCTAACAGTAAAGAAGTTGCTCCTCACCTGGAGACGGAACTTCWTGTGTTTCAGCTTGTGGCCATTACCCCTCGTCCTATCRCTGGCCACCAGTGAGAACAGCYTGTCCCCTTCCTCCCTGCATTCTCCCTTCCTGAACWTATACATATTAATCAKATCCCCTCTGAGCCKTCTCTTCTCCAGAGAAAACAGGCCCAGCTCACTCAGCCTCTCTTCATACGAGAGATGTTCCATTCCCTTAATCATCCTAGTTGCCCTCCTCTGGACCCTCTCGAGAAGCTCCACGTCCTTCCTATACTGGGGTGCCCAGAACTGCACACAGTACTCCAGGTGCGGCCTCCCCAGAGCTGAGAGGAGGGGCAGAATCACCTCCCTTGACCTGCTGGCAACACTCCTCCTGATGCAGGCCAGGATCCCATTAGCCTTCTTGGCCACGAGGGCACACTGCTCACTCATGGTTAACTTAGTGTCAACCAGGACTCCCAGGTCCCTCTCCGTGGAGATGCTCTCCAGCAGATCAACCCCTAATCTGTACTGATGCCTGGGGTTATTCCTCCCCAGGTGCAGGACCTTACACCTGTCCTTATTGAACCTCATGAGGTTCCTCTCTGCCCAACTCTCCAGCCTGTCCAGGTCCCTCTGGATGGCAGCCACTCCACCCAGCTTGGTGTCATCCGCAAACTTGCTCAGGGTGCATTCCGTGCCCTCGTCCAGGTCATTGATAAACAAGTTGAACAGCACTGGGCCCAGTACTGACCCCTGGGGGACACCACTGGCCACAGGCCTCCAGCTGGACTSGGCCCCATTTATGACCACCCTCTGAGCTCTGATACTTTTATTAAGTATAAAGTAGATACTTTTATTAAGTATAAAGTAGAAAAAAGAAAAATCATCTGTGTGAAATGCATATTTTAGAGGGAAATTAGTATTGATAACTCAATAAATAAATGTCCTGAAATAGAACATGGAGAGCCATTCTATGGCAGAATTCCCTTTTGCTTGTGGCCATGTCAGGCACTGACATGGTTGTGAAGTGTTTAATGTGAACGCTGCTTCAGAGGCAGAGTCAGGTCCCCGTTTCCTCTATGAGCAATATTGAAAGTGCTTCTTATTCACTTTAAGTGCCATTTAGGTGGTAAGTCATACTTGAAGTGGTCTTACCCTAGCGATGTCCCTTASTGCACATTAGCATGAAAATAATTAATTTATCTGGGATTAGTTACATATTTTAATATCTTCATCCCTGGAATAATCCTCTCTAAGGCCTCTACCTCAGTAAAATGAATGCAACAAAGAGAAACTTTCCCTGATTTGTCTAAACTAAACACATTCCTTGTTGGGGGTATCTAAAAGATTAGAGTATTAGAGCATTCTGTGACTAGCAGGCAGCTGTAAACACATATTAATTTAACCCTTCCAAACAACAGCTCTTTAGCTGCACAAGGTGGAAAATATTTTTAACTTTTAAAAATTATGTTTAGGCTGAAGAGATTTATAAATAATTAAATACTATTAAGTTCTTCTAAATACTTTACTACCAATTAGGCTGAGAGGTTGCTGAGGCTTTCGTTGGACCATGACCTTCTCAAGGAAACCCATTATTTTGCCGCACAATAGTTGAGAATTGCTACTAAATAGCTGCTTGCATGCAGTGAAATTAAGGTACTCTTTATTTTCTGCTACTACTTTCATTTCTGCAACTCTTTCTACATGCACAGCATTCAGAGCATTACCAAAATTTCTTACGTTCCAATGATTGGAACGTTTTGTGTTTCAAAAAATACTTGCATGGTCACACAATGTGACTGTCTTCAGAGATGACTGGAAAAGGCAGCATTATCGGAGTAGGATTGGCCAAGTCCTGTAGGGTTCCCCCTCAATTAGGTGAATTTAGTTTGTTTTAGCACACAAAGATGAGGTCTGGGAACCCTGAGACCCAAGTGAAAYAGAAGCCGGTGCTGCTGCAGCTCTGGTTTAAGGGGAAAAATGCAATGGCTCCCTCCTCACTGAAGCTCCGTTTCCTCATCAGAAAGCTCCTCCAGCACCACATACAGAGGCTTAGGGCTTGATTGAAGATGTGGCCTCCTTCAGTCCGCTTCCTGGSCACCCTAACCCCTTGTGGACTTTTTTACTCAGAACAAAGACGGAGGGCTTAACCTTTCTGCAGCGTGAATATTGGAAATGACATCGCAGATTACATGCTGTAATAGACACCTGGCTAAATCCCTGCAGAGGATTATAACTTGCATTTCCAACCTGGTGAAGGCTGCTGAGGTCAAGCAGGCCAAGATTTTAAGAAGGAGCAAAATAAATTTTCAAGAAGCAAGTCACAGCAACTGATTTTGATACTGCTGCCTCAAGGTAGTTTGCTCAGATGTGCTAGACAAGAAAATAKAGAGCCTGATTCAAGTTTGCAGTGAGGTAGTGCAGTAAATTACTGCACTGAAGTAAGACTTTTGGAAATAATARAATATTTTTCTTTTCTGAGAGATCATTACAAGTATTTTATTTGGTTCCATGCTGTACATTGCAGATGACTACACAATATATAGTAACTAATAGCAACTATAGCCCTAGTGCAGAAGTTTACATTTTCTGTGTGATTTCTGAACAGGAATTACTTATTTACCATGACAGAGCCAGGATATGAAACCACTGACTGTGAGATACTATTCATTTGGAGTAGACCCACTAAAGGCAAATAGTCAGGAGGTGGATTGGCTACCTAAGAGGTATATAATCTGTCACATAATAATTTATATCATCAAATTTACTGCATCCATTAGCTAGTTTGAGTTTCTTGGTCAACGTCCCTAGAATTATTGCRATGATGAAGACAGGATGTCTCAAGACAAGAACATTTTAGCATCGATAACCTTTCATCACTGCASTGATGGCATTTTAAGTTAATGTGAATTTTTTTTTTTTAAGTGCTAAGAACGCAGTGCACAGTCGGTGCTCTCTTTCACAGGGCTCYCAAGTGAGAGGCATGTGGCTGCTCAGACAAGCACCATCAGCAATATGAATTCTCTAAAAATAGTGAAAAGAAAATAAAAAATGTTTAAATCACTTCTGTAGAGACTTAAAATATTAAATTATGAAGGACCTGATTGGCTAGATATAAATAATAAAACCTACCAACTTCACACACTTCTGAGCTTGAAAGAACATTGCAAAATAGGGCCTGCAACAAGCTCAGTGCAGACAGGCTCTTAAAAGCCAGATTTTAAAAAGCATATTTAAGCACCTAAAGATCTGTCACTTTGTGCTGTGGAGCAGTGGCTTAGCTAAGTAATCTTCATGACAACACCCCCGGGAGGTGGATATCCTGTCCCAAATTTACCTACAGACTCAGAGTTTAAGAGAAATGCTCAGCAGTTTGTGCGATCAACTGAGTTATCCCAGTTACGTAGCACTGTCTCTTTTCAAAACTTTAAAGAGCAGCTCCCCAATATTAGATTATGACTCTCTTCAATGCTATGAACTGAACTTGTACCAGAGGAAAGGGATATTTTAATGTTTGGGTCACCATTTAGGGAAGAAATTGTATTTCCCTCTTTGCATATGTGTAGCAGAAACACAGGGCATCATTTGTCAGGTGAAAGGAGGGAACAAATTGTTTTTCCTAAATTGGCTTCTGAAAATGCCTTTTGCACATGGGACATACTCAGAGATTGAACAAACCCATCAGTGTATCAGCACAGGTGCTATATGATCATATGATCACACTTGCAAAGGCACTTAATTGCTCTTGGAAGGTTCTTGCTTTTTAGCTACTTCCATTACTTTTCTGAAATGCTTTGCAGGTTACGTTGGTAGGCAAACAGACTTCTGTTTCCTCTGAATTATCTCTACCGGCTTTTTCAAGGAAAAGCYTATTTATCCCCAGCTAATAATGTTCTGTTTCTGAAGCTATCCCTGACTTGGCAACTTTGGTAATATTATTCTGACCGCTTGGTGATTCTGGCATTTACAGTTCTTTGTAACAGATCTCCTGGCACTGGCCCAAGCGTATCCTTGTTATCTGAGAAAGCTCAATATTGGTGTTTTCCTCTTGTCGCAGCAGGTATCTGGCAACTCATTCACTCCTYCTGTTTATAACTCGAGCAATGTTACAGGGTTCATAAAGCTGGGTGCCCATGGGGCTAAGCCCTGGTGAAACATTCCCCCCAACGTTTTGCTTTCTCTGCATGCTGAAKGACTATTTTGGGCTGAGAAAGGGAAATCAGAGGGGACCAAGCACTCACACTTGGGCACATATTGGCAAAAATAGCCCCTCTGTGGGAGCTGTTCTTAAACAAAACAGCAGAGGATATTGAGCTGTTCTGTCATATTTAGCCCCCTAAACATTTTTGTAAACAGTTTTGGAATATTGTTCATTGATGGTGATTTTTTTTCTGAGGTTTTTTTTTTTTTTTTTTTTTTTTTTCCAGTTGGTCTTGGGCAGGGAGAGCCTTAACCCAGACTTGCTTCTAAGAGGCTTGGGTCTTGGGTGCTTTCAGCTCACATTCTGTGGTCTGATACGGGCCTCATCTGGCTTTTTCTTTTTTTCCCCCCTTCTCGTTTTGCATTATCCATAATTTGGAAAAGGAGGCCCAATAGCAGGAACAGTCTTTTCCAAGACCATGTATTTGGGAAGGGGAACTTCAACAAGAAATGATGYCTAAAATGCAGCAGTTGAGAGTCTTGTTCCCCCAAAGAAGAGCCCATCAGATGGGAAGTCAATGGCCTCATCACTGCAGGACGATCTCCACCATATCCCCGGAGCAAAGCAGCACCGGGAAAACTGAGACAACAGCTCTAGGGGTGCAGAGCTGGTCAGTGCTTATAAATGACAGAATGGGAGAAGAAAATGAAATTTGCTGCCAAGCTCGGGGATCTGGATAAGCCTCACCTTGGCTGCCCAGGAGCCATTTTACCTCCACCTGCCCAGCTCAGCTGGGGCTGGTTCTGGCCYGTTCTGGCCAGTTCCAACCGGTTCTAACCAGTTCCGGGCGGCTTTGGGTCGCTCTCAGTGCCTGTGTGGTTCCCAGTTACTGAGAGCTTGAATCTGGTTTCTCTGCCAGTGAATTAGAGCTTTTGCTATGGTAAGATCTAGCAGTATGGGCTTGTATTACAGTGTGAAAAGGAAAACAGAAAACACCTTCTATTCCCAGTGCATCTGGACTGAAACTTTCTGTCATCAGTAGTTGCTTATGGAGCTTGGCGGTAGAGCTGCATGTGGCAATTCAGTGCTTTCTTTTTTTCTGAGTTTTCATTTTTCCTCATTGCTAAGAAACCTTCCATTCCCAACTGATAAAGTGCTGCTTTTGCCTTTTCTGACTGTATCTAATACAGAGCAATAACAAAAGTCTGTGTTAGCAGAGACAATCAGTAAAATGCAATTAAAATGAAGAAGAAGCGAAACTTTTTCAAGAAAGTGACAGCCACTTAACCTCTAAATTCGTGCTTTCTGTGCAGGTTTGAGCCAGGAAATGTCACTTTGAAATGCTAATGTCCCAGTGGGATGGTTACGTATTTATTTATTTAAATCTATAGAACTTATATGCGGTTCATATTGCGGCACAAGTTATGTGTTTGTCTTGGCTGCCTGCCTGACAGGATAGATAAAATGCTTTGTAATTAGTGTTTAATAATTTGGCAATTTTTAGATTCAGTGAAGCTTGAACTGCCCATACAGAGCAGTGGGGTATAGTTGAAACTGGAGGTTTGCACTTCTGAGAGGTTACGTTTGTAAAGGGTGGATATAAAACTGCATATATGCAGAAATGCCTCTTTAACACTGCTTTTGCGTTAAATGCTAAGCTTTACACCAAATTAGAACAAAGTTGCTCTTTAAAATTGCACCAACTTAATCCCTCTAAGGGCACTAAGGTTTGGAAGAAGAAAAGCAAAAGGACATTCCTGTTGCAAACCTTCCAATTCAGGTGTAAAGAATTCTGTGTTTCTGTCTTTTTTTTTTTTTTTTTTTTTTTTTTTTTTTTTTTTTTTCTTTCTTTTTTTATTTGTTTTTTTTTTTTTTTTATTTTTTTTTTTTTTTTTTTTACCTCCTACTTATCTTTTAAGGAATAAGCTTATTTTTTTTTTTTTCCACGTGTATTCCAGGCTTATAATATCCGAACTTCAAAGATTGCTTTCAANTGTGTGTGTGTGTGTGTGTGTGTGTTTGGACATGCTGCAGCTTTTTTTTTACTCATTTTGCTTCAAATGAAAATTTTATTCCCTTCTAAAAGGTAAAGATATCTGGAAGTGTAGAGTGTGCTATAGCATGGCAGTATGTCTGATGTGGTGGCAAGCACGTGGTGGTACCTCGTTCTGATTTTGAGTTTTAAAACTTTTGGGATACTGGTGAACTCTCATGAAGGTTATAAGATGCCAAAGCACACCACGCCAAGCCATTCTATTGACCAGAAGGTTTATCCAAAATTGTTTACATGCCCTGAACACAAAACTGTCTGTAGTGGGAAATTAAAAGGAAAACCAAACAAAAAAACCCAAACCCTAACTAGCTCTGTAAAGACACATGCCTTGCTTAAATATTTACCCTCAGGAAACAGATGTTACAATTTATTTTTCACTTCTTGTTTCCACCAATTTATAAAATGCTATTTGCTTGCCTAAATGTGCAACTACAGGAAATGCTCCTATATCTACTCCGCATAATTTGTGGGATATTGAGTATAAATTATGGCAAGACAATGAGTAGAAAGCTGCCCAATCCTCCATGGTGTTCATTAATGGTTGTTTCTGACAAACCACTGTCAGCTCTGATTTAATATATTTTCCTGGGATGATTCCTGCTTACTCTGTGGGAGACATTTAAGAGAAGATTCCTGAGTAATACCAATAGTTAAACAACGTGTTTGTCAAATATGAGGCAAAGCATAGAAAAAGTTTCTCAAATTTGATATATTTCTTCAAAAACAGAATCACCTTATAAGATGAGATAGTTTAATAAAAGGCTCACATGAGGTACACTGAGTAATGCTTGTCAATCATGAGAGCATTCCCAAATTAGTTCATATGTGGATATTTTACTAATCTTCACAAGGAGATAATTCCCAAATACAAATCATCAAACAAGTCACTCCCCAAATCTGAACAACCTTTTACTTTGGTACAACTGAAAATAGGTAGTTTTGCAGAGCCAAACTACCTGCGTAGTGGCTGCATTTCCCATACATGATAGCCCCTTAAAAATAAGAAGTATAGCAAAACTATGTCACTTAATTTAGAGAAATCTTTGTGAATTGTCACTTATGTAATAATTTTTTTTTTGGGGGGGAGGGGAGGTATATGTCTTTTTTTATCCGTAGATCTCAAAATGATTTGCAAGCTTGGAAGTTCACCTGCCCCCCAAGTAATAGCTGGGGAAAATCAGTCACAGGGAGGTGAAGTAATTAGCACTCAGACGACTGGTGGCTGAGCCAGGAATAGAACCTCGTCTTCGCCCCTTGGGGCTTTTTCTCCAAGAGAGGGAAAAAAAAAATGTCTTTGTGCTAATTTTATGGTTAATGCTATAGAGAAAAGAGCCTGCACAGCCAGACAAGCAAAAAAAAAAGAGACTTAAAAAGACAAAAGAAATTCTTTTCTTGTTGGGATGTCTCAGCTGTGCTTCTGGGACTGTCTGCATCTGCAGGCGCTAGTCATTCTGCTCCGGAGTGTTATTGATTCTATGCCCGTGAATTTCATGCAGAATGATATTCCTACAATAACCGTAATTTTATTTCTGATTCTTAATGTTGGGATTGTTTTTGACAATTTCTGACCTGCTCCTGTATTACCAGTGTGTCTACTGCCATTTTTAATAAGCTTTAGAGCCAGTGGATTAACACTGAATGTCAAACACCACAATTAGAATTGCTGATGTTATGCAGAAACACTGCTTTTAATATAGAAAAAATCTGTCTTATTATTGCTACAGAATCTGTACTCATTTCTGTTGTATTTGATCATTTCTTGTCATAGAACTCCTAGACCCAGAGGACACTTGTGCTGATAAAGGAAGAAGGAAAAGTATCATAAATAAAAATTACAATTGTAAGTGCAATCCAATTTCATTCCCTTTCTCTAAATAGGTGGGTTATTTGATTTGCCTTCATTTATGTTTCTCAGAATGATAAAACAGATTTTTTCTTTAGTGAATCACAGTGTATACCTACGTAATGATGAATTCCTACAGAAACAACTTTCAATGTTGAATTTCTTTTTACAGAGAAGGGATGTCTTTTTAGTATGCACAATGAACTGTGCAAATTCTCTGCACATTCAGATTTTAAAACACAGTACTTAGAATGAGAATAAAGGCACTTGTCAAATCCACATTAGAATCCTGCACCAATATAAGTAATTCAAGCAAAAAAAGGGCTTCTGTACAGTATTTTTTGTAACTTTGTGATAAAGTGGTCATTTATTCAGCTATATGATGAGGATTGTCACATCATTTCATTTATGTATATAAAAATCTGAAATGAAAAAAATGGTTGCACACCTCTGAAAAAAATACAGTAATATTCTAAAATCATATGCACCTAGACTTATTCGCAAATTTACATTTCTGGTATGTTATGTGGTTGCAGTGAGTCCTTGTATCTAGCAATCTGCAGTTTTCAAAGCATTTTTCATCCTGAAAAGCCCATCTGGTGAGAGCAGAGCGCAGTGCGGCGCAGGCCACGAGGAACAAGAGCAGTGGCTGCTCTGGGTCCCAAAGCAATGGGGAGCAATGGGGATAAACCAGCACCTCGGGAGCTGCCCAGAAATATTTTAGGACTTCAGTTATTGCAGCAAAACACACAGAACCTCCCAAGTTTAATGAAAACATCTTCCACCTGAAACCTGGTTGGCTTGCACTGAAGCTCCTGCTGGTCTTTGTTGTCTGTGTATTAAGCTGCTCTCCAGATGAAGTCTGCTTGCGTATGTGTAGGTGAGACAACCGTACCTTAGGAAGATGGCAGGATAAATATAACCTGAAACGCATCTGACCTCGTTAAGCAGTAGGTTGGGAAAGTTTTACACAAGGAGAAACTATATAAATTTTTTTCATAGTGAAAAAATAGATCTTCTGTGATTGCCTGCTGGGATGCCTGAAGGTAGAGTTAAAGAAGGGAGATGCCTTTTATCCTGATACATTTCAATCTGTTACAGAGTAAGTTGATAAGAGAAGCTCCAAGTGTGCTCCTTTCTCTGCACCACCCTGAGAGTAATAAATTACAGTATATTATGTTCCCTATCAGTGCTGCCCATCATAGGCTTGTCTTGTAAAAGACATGATAAAGAGAAACACCTCTGATAAAGTAATGCAATTAACTGCTGCCATTTGAGATCTGAAAAAAAAAATACCTCATCCATGAACCAGTCTAACAGATCAACCTTTTTTTTTTTTTTTTTTTTTTTTTTTTTTTATTAAGTTGCTAATTGATTGTAGGAGTAATTTCCAATAGATTACACCTCTTGACACTGTGTATGGAAGGTCCAAACCTTGTACCAGTGCTCAATACCCAGACTGCACAGACATGCCTTTAATATAAGACCCTTCTGTGGCTGCAGAAAGCAGCACCCAAAGACAGAGAGACAAAAAGTTACCTTAATGCACTGAAGTCTGTCTCCATATATTTCTACAATTGATTTGTAATTTAAACAATTTGCAACTATGCAAATTTTATCTTTATAAAGGGTTTTAGGAGAAAAATTTATATGAAAGAAGCTATACAGAGTAAATTTKAACTACTTATATTTGAAATAGCTGTCTATAAAATGATTCACTCTTTATAAACGGTGAAAAATTAAAAACCCTAGGAAAAGATGATTACATCTTCAGGCATAGAATTTAAGGCTACAGTGTGCTGCAAACCAAAGCTGCATGCCCCTTCTTTTAAAATGAGACATTAAAATGTTGTCAATTATGCTTTTCTACCAAAAAAAAGTGTCTAAAAAACTGAATATGTTTCTCAATTCTCTGAATATTCTATACTCAGGCTCTAATAAAAGAGTTTTAAGGGTAAAAAACGGTGGAGCTTGGTTTATAACAATGATGAATCTTTAGCCAGCATACAGACCTGACTGTGCAACGTGGCTGACTGTGACATGGCAGTGCAAAACAAGCAAACAAACAAAAACCTTCAAAAGATTTCTTTAAGATTTCATTTCTCCTGATTTTTTATTTGGGCATTTACTGAATGTGATGCAGTGAAATTGCTGGAAAATAACCCTCAACTGTAACTAATAACTGAAGTCAACTTGGGGCTCTAAACAATTTAAAATTGWTTTGAAATTATTTTTGGTGAATTTTTTACACAGCATTTGAATGGATTAGTTCAATAAATACTTGCACTTGCAAATTAAAAATGTTGGCCAGATGATTAAAATGTACACAAAAAGAAGAAAGTGTCCTGTTAAATTATGTGCAATTTTAATAACTCATATTGACATATTAAGGTTATTTTAAGTGATTTATTAGTGTAATTTATTTGATGTGCAAGCTGAGAGGTATCTGTTTTTGTCACAGAAGCTAAAAAAAAGCCAAAACCAAAACAAACCCCAGCTGGTTATCTATTGCCTCCTTACAAACATTTGCAACTCTATCACCATCTACATCTCTATSTCTCCATATTATGGAATATAGTACTGACTAGCTTTATGTTATCAAATCAATTCCTCCACTCCTACCTTATCCCCAGTAAAGGTCTTTTCTACCCAATATTTCTTAAACTGCTTTTCTAGTCTTGATTTTGTAAATGTTATTTACAATAATAAATATGTAACTTTGCAAATGCCCTTAACTCTGACTTAACATTTTCTTGTAGGGTCCTGCACTCTCTGAAATTGGATAAATTGACTGTATATATGTGAATGCCCGGGACTGTGGCTGATAGCCAAAGTTTGAGCTACTATGCTCCAAAATAGCAACTTTTGACCTTTTGAGGACCTATGGGCATAGAAGAAAACTGCTTAAAAAATGTGAGTATGGTGAATATATAAAGAGCTGTTTAAGTATTTATTATGTTATAAAATAACTTTGTGTCACAGAAAGTATTTTAGTAGGATTTCATGATTTTATTCAAATTCCTCAAAGTTCCTTTTAATGAAGCACATACTATCCTGAGATTCAATTGACTTATTTCCTAGTCAAGAACTCAGTGAAATGAGCAGATGTTCATATGGACTAAAGCCTGAATAACAGTTGAATAAAATCTCCAGGAGGTATCCCCGTATTTATGAAGTCCCAGATCATTCCGTCTCTTCCCAGCAGCTTTTGGCACTTTGTAAACATGACACGTCTCTAGAAGTGGCCTCATTTGCTGTCAGCTGATCATGTCAGCAGAGCCATTCGTGCTTGTTCTTGAGTGCAAAAAAACACAAGATAGGGATCTCTTCCCAGAGTTAGAAGTAACATGGACTTGGAGAACCACTCACTGGAGAGAATTTGGCTGTGCCCCCAGCACTTTTACTGAGTCCCATTGGACTACTCTCCACTCCCAAGTTATTCTTTAACAAAAGGATAAATCATGTTAATCCAAGTAATTTCCAAAAAGCTCCTCTGTCATTTCAACCTGACATAGTTTAATCCGTTCGGAGTGTGTAGAAAGGCCATAGAAGCAAAAGCAGTTTTTTTTTTTTTTTCCAAAGCAACAGACAGAATATCATGCAGGTTGTTTACCTGGGTTATCTCACAAATGCTCTCTACACAGGCTAGACAGAGAAAGGCAGATAAAAAGACAGTGAAACAAGCGCGTGACTGGAGTTAACTATGAAGGACAACTGGTCTCCTCTAGATACAAGGTAAGCAGGTTTCATAATAGTGCTGCTTGCTTTCTCAAATATCAGCTTTTGTTAATTAAAAAAACGCGTTATAATAGAATAGCTGTCACAATAGATGGTATAATTGCTGTCACTTCTATATCTTAATTAAATTGTACTGCAGGTCCTAAGTCCTTCAGGTCAGTTTCATTTCAGAAGCTGGGTGCTTTTCAGTTGCTATCAGGAATGGTTTTGTTGTTTGTTTTTAACAGTAGATACAACTGCACGGCTGAGTCTGGAATAGTACGATGAAGTCATACATGGGCTGATATGAATACAAGTGATAATTACATTTAAAAGGCAGGTTTGCTGACTTTTATACAATAATAAAACTCAGTGTCCTACAGAAGAGTTTAGGATAAAGTATATAATAAAGGTTCTTAAATTCTCATTTTATATTTGATAGCCAGCATCTGGCATTAAAAAACATATTTTGTATCAAAGATGGATTCCAAGCTCAGTAGTTTTGATGCCCTTATTCATCCTTATTTGTAGTTCAAGAGACTGTCAACCCTCTTTCATCTTACATTTTGATTCAAGACACACAATTATGTTGTATACCACAGTTTGGTATACAAAAGCTTATATTTTTGCTACAGTAACAAAATCAACATTATAACCAGAGAGGCAGAGAGAGAGAAACCCTTTCCAGGGCACCATTTTATGTATTAATAACTTATTTATACAGTGGCCTTGCAGTAGCATTATATAAAGTCACAGCTTGGTTTGAAACTAAGGGCCTCCTGTGAGAGGCAGAGCAAGAACATGTATTAATAGAGTCTCTGCCCTGAGCCACTCGCTCGTCAGAGCACTTTGATACATCTGATTCACTTTTGTTATGGGGTTAAGGACAGTTGCCCTTTCATCACTTTTGTGGTATCATGTCGTGCACTGGTCTTTAAGAAACTCGGGTATTTAAGAGGCTCACTTCATGCAAAAATTTTTTTTTCCTTTATTAACAGATCTGCAYGGATCCTGGGACTTATATCCATAAAAGTACACAGAATTGTTAATTGCTTTGGAAGTGTAAAATTTCACAGACAAGCCACCAGAAATCACGCAACAGTTTTCCTAGGAAATGAATAGGAAGTGTTTATTGACACATGCTATTTCAAATCTGGTAGTTAGAAAATAAAATGTGAACTTTTTATTCACAGCTGAGTGCATTCGCTCCCAAATGAGCCTCCCTGAAGTCCCTGGAATTCTTCCTGGGAGTTAATTGTGTGAATAATATATGCTCAGCTATTGAAGTGCTGTACGAGTGCTTGCTTACATAAAGACAAATTAAAAGGCAAGCCGTCCATACTCATGTATATTTATAGGTAAACTCCTGGGTGTGCCCTTGGTCAAAAAAAAAGTCTGAAAAGAAAGTCACTGAAAGGAGAAGAACCAAATTCTGAAACAGCACAATGATAACTGTTGGCAACACCACGTAAAACTAAAATAGAGAGGTGATAATGGCATGAAACAGGAAAGGAGGAGTGTGAAGAACTGAGGTCATTGGGAAAAAAAAAGGCAAAAAATAATTGCAGTTTAGCAAAGACGTGGCAATTCTGTTTGTTCTGGTTCTCCTTCATCCTCAATTCTTTCAGGTCATTCCTCTGAATAAAATAGCCATGAAACTACAGCTAAGTCTTTGCTTCCTCAGTGGCAAGACAATACTGGAAATCCTGCTGCTTTCTCTTAAAAATTGATAATGGAGAAATGTCCTTTCATATCTAGGATATTTAAGCCCTGGGAGACTGGAAGTCCTAGTGGTTCCATCCGGAAAACTTGTGGGAATCAAAACTCCTCTTACAGAATCCACCATGTCAAATGTTTGCTAAGACCTTTTATCAGGCTATAGTGATTATTTTCAATTTTAAATTAAACATTTCAGTTTTGCTCTGTTTTATTCAAAAGAAAAAAAGGAATAAAACCCAAAACAAGAACAAGAAAAGCTGCCACTAGAAGGAAAGGAAGATGTGATATAGGATCAAAGAAACCTCCCATCCCAATAAAAACTACGACTATCCCATAAAATAATCCCAAGTCTTGCACATTATTCCTCTTCTGTTGTATACAGCTGGCTGTTMTTGTGTTTGTTGTTTGGACAAAAATGAAGAGCAGGTCATGAAATATGGACTGAGCGTCCATCTGGTTAAGTAACAGATTTCAAAAGTGCTACAGGCAGTAAAAGAAAATCTCACAGGTCACATCTGCCTTTATCCTTCTCCAGCTCCAAGGCTGTCCCTTAATTTGCTTATTCTAGGATTCCTTTAAAGGTAATGTATCTATAAATGCCTGTAAAATCTTCAG
>NW_020455577.1:4179847-4217581 GCF_003342845.1 Nothoprocta perdicaria
TTTTTTTTTTTTTTTTTTTTTTTTTTTTTTTTTAACACAGGAAGCCTGATATTCCCACTTCTGCCTCCAAATGGCAAAATTCTAAGAGAATGGCCACAAAATTCCTTATGTTTACCCCAAAAGGCTGGGTCGTTCTGTTATCAAAACACGATAAGTCAAGGAACAGGAAACCTGGATTTTTACAGACTGTTTGAAGAGTACAGCAATGATCCAGGTAGGTTCTTCTTTGAACTCATTTCCCTTATCCACACATATCAGCCAACTGGCTTTTAAAAAAATATGTATTTTTTTTCCTGTATGCTTCCTAATTTCTCTTCCTTTACTGTAATTACTAGAGGTATGTCAGTGCCTAAGGCTACATGATTATGTCTACATTCAGGCACTTTAAAATAAATGCCTGCTTTTGGTGTGCTCCATTTTCCAGCTTGCTGCTAATACAGATGTATGTCATGGCTGCTCCAAGTGGCACGTGTGTGTCTGTGTGTGTGTGTGTGTGTGTATCCTCACTTCTCCATGGCCCTGCCTGCCCTCACTGTGTTTGCAAATGTTGAAGCCTAAAAGATGTTTTCCCGCAGAAACCACAAGGTAAATGTAACAAGTAATCAATCTTCTGAGCAGCAATCAGGAAACCTCTTAACAAACATCCTACACAAACACAATAATTAATCTAAGCTATGACCTGAATAGCAATTAATATAATCAGCTTCAAATGGTGTGCCCACTGTACTCGTTTTTTGGTCGTCATAGTTAGGGTGTTATATGCAGTATAAACATATCGGTTTCTTTTGAAGAATACTAATTCTAGGAGAGAAAGGTGACACAAATGTTTTATGCAGATCAGGTTGTTTGTTCCTATCTGCGCAGGCTAAAGCAAAACAATGTCAATGTCAAAGGAGAAAAGAAGCAGATGTACTAGGAGAAAAAAAAAGGCAAACCCAAGCCTTCTAACCACAAAACCTCAGAGAGAAGATTGTGGTCTGTGAGCCTTAAGTGGTGAGAAAGTGATGTGTTTGGGCAAAGGTTCAATGTGGGCAATGTAAATTTATGTCTCCTTCATTAATTAGAAAGATCATGTTATATTAAAAACTATAGGCTCATACTCAGCCAGCATGAATCAGCCTGGTGCCATCTACTTCAATAGTTTTACTGATTTATTCTAGTTGATGATGGGCAATGTAATTTTTTAAAAGAGATGATACATTTCCATGTCTGAATTATTAAGTAATGCTTTAAGATTTTACTCAGTAAATGAATTTCCAAAGTCTCATTTACTTCACGTTGGACAGTGAAAGCAGGCAGGAAGGTTTTACTTGTGAGCGCTCAGGCTGGAGACACCTTTGCCAAATAATGCTTACATGGTGGCTCTGCAGGAGCCCTTTGGAATAGGAACAAGTAGGTTTTCCTTAAGGAATAAAATTTGTATCTTTTAACAATCATCTCCTCCACAGCTTTTGTTTATACAAAGCCTAACTACTGAAAATCATCTGAAATCTTTAAAGAAATGTGAACAAAAACAAGCAGTTCCTTTGACAAATATAGGCATCTGTCATTGATAGTGTGTGCTAAATATATTTAAGGATGGGATTTACTTTGTGTTGTTTATTTACTTAGCTTGCCTGTCTCTTCAAAATGAAAAAGAAAAAAAGAAAAAGAAAGGAGGGGGGAAAAAAAAGAAAAAAGAATTCCTTGTCTTTTCCCTAGTGGTAGTTCAGAACAATGGAGATTGGACAGATTCTCCCTAGGGACTCTCCAGGAATGCTCCTCATGACATTCTTCTTAAATGACACTGAAATTGGTGCCTTGTGAGTCATTATATCCATCATTTAAATTCTGCTGTGCATTACGCACATTATGCCAGGTACATGATAAGGTTGGCCTGGCCCAAGGACCAAAAAGCCTGACAGGTAATCATTGAGTAGTTACATTTCAAGAGAAAAATCAATTGTTAATAATAACCTCACTTGCAAAGAAAGAGGGTGAGGAGCAATGGAAAAAAAATCAGAAAACGAAAATCAGCTAGAGRAGAAAGCAGCAGAATACAAGAAGAGAAAGGTGTTTACTAATGGTGCTTCAGGAAACATCCCAGCACAAGTAATAAAACACATAAAACACGTTCTGCTATTCTCTAACGAGTTTTCACAGACACTTCTTATTTCCACTTCCTCTAGCTTCAAAAAACACTTTTATGCCTGTTTTCTTTTAATTCTTCTCCATATTGTATGAAAGGAAAAATTTACCTTTTCCCTATTTCTCATCCTCTGAAAGAGCACTTGTTCCATTTCCACAGTGGCCTAAACTTTCTTTCCAGCTCTGAAGAATCAACAAGCCACAAATTCAATTYTTTTCCCCTCTCCATTCCACAGAAAATTCGGTTTCAGGAAAGCCAGCCTTCCCCTTTCCTCCTCCCTTCCATTCTCACACTACCTAGCCACCATTTTCTGCTTATTTATTTACAGCCTCTTTTATTTCCTAGCATCCAGCAGAGCCCTCTGTTCCTGCTGCTGGGAATTGCAGGCCCTGGTGCCTCTYGGAGTCCCCACGGCTGCAGGTCCATCAGGCGGGCGCTGGATCAGCCTCTTTGCTCCCTGTTGGAGGCAGAGCCCAGGCAGATGGGCGCTCAGATGGCAGAGGGGACAGCAGAGCGCGGGATGTGCGAAGCGGGGCTGGGAAATGGGGAATGGGAACACGCTGTGACAGGAGGTCAGGAAGCTCGAGCTGTGCTTTGGGAGGGCAGCAGCTCAGCTCCGTGAAGGGCTTTGAGATTTCAAGCTCTGCTCTCAGACACGAATCTGAACATTTTAGAATGCCGCTTGAAAAGAAGCTTTCCGGTTTTAAATARTTTCCAATCCATGTGAATATTTTATCTCCATTTTGACTTGTAAAATGTTGTATTTAGAGTATGGAGTGTCAAATATGTTGACAAGAAATGATTTCAAAATACTGTTAAAAATCATTCTGAAAATATTCTGGGATATTCCAGCTTTAGACAGACCAGAACCTTTATTTGTCACATTTTCTTAATTGTGACAAAAACAACCTGACTTTTTATTTCAGTAGATAATATCCTCTATTTAAAACAAACCCCGCAGCTCTACAGAAATACGTCCAACCGGTTCAGCTCTTATGGTGCAAATGAGCAAATTAAGTATGTTAAGGGTATTCCTGCTGAAATGTAAAATGCAAGCCAAGCTAGCCAAGCTGTATGAATGCCTGCCAGCTGGGCTGGATAGGAAAGGAGGAAGGTCAGGAACTCTGAAAAGAAAGAGGATCAATACAAAAGTCTTGAGAGAAATGAATTCAAATCCTATGGAGGAACAGAAAACTACCTTAGGTGAACTGTGTGAAGCAGCTGCCTGCTCTAAATATAATAGTTCTTGCTCTTTTACTCAAATTTCTTTTCTTTTCTTTTTCTTTTTGCTTCTCATTTCCTTTCCCTCTCTGCTTTCCCTTGATTGATAACAGAAAAGATTGGTGGTTTTTTTTTTTTTGCCAGTACATGCTATTTCAAAACTGCTGAAATTTAGCATTAGTAAAAAGCCTAGGAAAAAAAAAAAGATTAAAACGGCTAAAGTATATGCAGCTGACCCACAAGCTGACCCAAAACTTCAGGGAACAAGTTCATGGAGATGTCAACTTCAAGTTCAGATGGATCAGCATTTAAAGAGAATTTTCTGCAGAGTTTTTAGAGGGAGAGGCAAACGGAAGGCAGTGTAACTAGAAGAAAAAGCATTCAATCTTCTTTGGGGCATGAAATCATTCTGCAGCTCAGCTTTTCTGGAAAAGAGCACCACATAGTCTGCATTTTTTATTTTCTTTTGGGAACCTTTCCAATTTAGAAGTGGTTTATTAAGGAAAATCAGTGGGAAATCCTGCTAACTGATGGATGTCAGCTTCATGCAAACCTGAGATCTCTAACAATCTTCATTCACTTTAGCTCTATTGAATCCTTGTACCTCAAACTTAGTTGCAACTATGAAGTGTAACGAAACAGGGTGTGTRCTGAGGATGTCAGCTATCAATATGCAGGAATGAGAGATGAATTTCTGAAGACAACGGGTATGTTTGCAGTGAGAATGCTGAGATATTTTAAGTGCGCGCCCATGTGTCTGGAGAGGAGACACAGTTGCTTGATGGCCCCAGCAGTTGGCACTGAGCAGTTGGCAGCTTCATCTGTCTCTCAGGAGAGCGCCCATTTTACACCAGGGCTTGGTTTTGTGTTTATACCCAGCAAAGAAGCTGCCACGAAGATTGACACTGATGGTCAGGGAAGAGAGGCTCAGCGAAGGCGCTCACGTCAAGTACGGGGAGAAAGAAATGCTGCCGGGGCAGGGGAAGTGACTGCTCAGAAAGAAGCTAAAATGCCTGTGACAGATTCACCAGKGGCTTTCCTGGGGCTGTGGGGCTGCACCTCCTTTTGCAAGGCTTGAACTCCCTGGCTGCTGCCCCCTGCAACCTGCCTTGCGTGGTAGTTGTTCTGGAGGGCAAAGTGACKTCCTCGCTTTCCAAAGGGTGAGCACTTAGGTGATTAGAGAAAATAATGGCAATGAAAGCAAGGTTTGAGTTGCAGCACTTCCCTAGAGGCTCAGATATTAACAATTTATTACTGAGTTGAACTAGAGAAAAGAAGGACCGAGTACTTAGCTGAAAAGTGCGAAAACCAAAAGCCAGGGATGGAGCATTCCCTTCACGTGTAACAGCAGTTAACACACGCAGTGCAAATAAACCTATTACTTACTAGCCACCTTGCTAAACTGTGCTGTTCTCATCAGCATCAGYAGCAAAAAGAACCCTCCTATCAGCAAAAATTGCCTGACACCAAGCTGCTTTCCTCACAGGTGAAGCATTCACTGGTCTTGCCAGGCTTTACAAGGAGAACTGGAAAATGTGCAGGGCCGGATACGAACCCTCCACAAATGATCAAACCGAAGTTGCCTGTGCTCATCATCCGAGCTGCTGGCACAGTCTTAACCTTTTCAGCAACAGCTGTGAAAATATTTTTTTTTTAGATCTCGAAAAAAGAACCACTGATTTTTTTTTCCTCCTCAAAAAGTTCCAGAAACAGTAACTTGACCTTCTGTGGAATGGTATAGACAACTGGAGAGATAATGGGGCCTTGGAAACAATGAATCAATGGATAAAACTGAAACAGAATTGTTAAGTGAAAAATTCTCTTATATAACCCGTCRCCCTGATAAAATTTGCACTTGCTTTATTAGGGAATAAATGAGATATCATTCTGTGGTAAGAAAGTGACAGTCGTGTGAACTRTAGTCTTTAATGAGGACACAAAATTCGAGATATTTTGAGCTCAGCAATTTGCATAAACCAGGAACCTAATCCTTTATGGATTGGAACAATGGAGAAAACAATGAAGCAAAGAAGGAATCATCCCATCACCACCGGTCCCCTCTTCTGAATGAAAAAGAAATATATGGAAAATACATTAAACATGAAGTAAACTACCTTGCATAGACTACTCCTGCTTATTAATTGCTTCCCATTAACACTTTCATAGTATGTAAGTACGCATTACTATGTAATGTAAGTAYCATGTGCTTGCCTTTGTGAATATACATAGAAAATGTGCTTTTCTGCACATTTTGTTCAGCCTGCAGGTGTACAGCACTGAACGGGTACAAACCTCAGAGTCTTCTGCAAAGCATGGTGTTACASAGGAGAACACACGAGCAGGAGCTCTGTGGATCTGTAGTTTGATTCCTATTACACACAGGTCACACTTTGTTCCTATTGTGGATTTGAGTCACTGCAATATATATGTTTCTGTTTACCTGTTATTGGGTCAACTTAGAAATTCTGATGCTTATGAAGAATGTGCTTGTTACTCCTCTGTGATATTCTAGCTCTCTATTTAAGAGCTATTTGRGGAACTGTACATAATAGCATTGAGGATTTTTAAGCATGGTTTATAAATCCAGTGTGAATTTTAACAGAAACAGCAAAGATAAAAGGGTAAGAGTTAATTTTGTAAAACATTTATGTATTACAGGTGCAGAGGATCAACAACAAAAGTAAAAGGATTATTTAAATGGTGGAACAATCTGAGCCTGACCATGAGGAAATAGCCAAKATGCTCTCGGTGACTCCAAAGTTACTGCTCTGTCTCTGCTGCTGAGCAAGCTGAGCCCAGGAGACAGCACAGGAGGCTGCTCTTCACCCAGTACAGAAGCCACATGAGGTCTGAGGTATGTTTGGGCAGAAAGAGAAGCRAGTGACTGCTATTCCTGTCACCCTTCTGGTGTGCAGAATACAGAGGACAGATGTTCAGGTAAGATTTATGCTAAAGATCTCAGCTTTACACGGAAGAACTCAGATAAAGCCTTTTGTCCTGCACCCAAAGTGACTTATTCTGTGCATCTGCAGAGGAATGCAGCTGAGCATTCTACTTAATGTTTTATCATGTACTAAAAGAGAAGGCAATTCCCCATGGGAATTGTGCCTTTCATTTCAGCGGAGCCCAGATCACCATTTTTTTTCCCCAAATGGATGTAATTTCCATACAGATAATCATTGTGACTATAATTCACAATTTCTGACTTTCTGCTTGGAAGTCTCAATTAAGACTGAAGCCTTATTCTGTCAGGTACTGTACAGAACCATTTAGYGCTGCAGAATCATAAAGCAGCAGCGAGAAATCCGCTACTGTCATACCTGAGAGAAGGGGAGACACTGTGTGGGTTTCTGAAAGCATTTTGCAATCTAGCAAGAACTGAGAAAAATGGAAATTCCAGCCACCCAGTGATGATGTAATTCAGTTGTAAAAGTGCAATTGAAAGTCTTGGGAAATCTTAACTTCTAGTAATGAAAAGCAAGGTATATCTGAATCTAATATTCTTGTGAATTGTAATTTCTCACTCCAGGGGCTCTGTTTTTTTTCCCCCCACTCAATCACTCATGGCAGGGGGGAAGTATTAATTTAAAATTCATAATCAGTTTTAAAATGCACAAAACCCCAAGGTATGTTACTGTTTTTGAAATACATGTATTTAATTTCTTATCTAACTCTGTTTAAGAAATCGCAGTTTGATATTGCTTTAATAGCTGGCAGGTATCTACCAATGTCTAAATGAAAAGCTCAGGAAGAAGAACCAGTAAATAAATATGGGGGAAAATACTTGATTTCTTGTCAGCTAAACTTTAGGTATATATTTTATCTTTCCACATCTGCCATATTAAATATAGATATATGTAAAATGTATGAAATAAAATGTAGAGCTTTTAATTATTTTAATCAAGATGTTGACCACAGTAAATTGCATAAGGCCTGAATCTAGTGTGCTCTTTTTTCCTACCTGAAGATCAAAAGATGCGTGTGTTAAAAATTACTACTTTTCTCATGAAGGAGAGATTCTCTGTCATCTTCCTGCAAAGCCAAGGTCATTTGGGAATCAGAAATACTTTGTGCTTTTAAAATCTGTATGAATCCACTCTGAAAAGCAATCTAAGAAACATTTCAAGCTAGTATTCTTCTTTAAATGCAGACAAAATTTATAACTCACAGGAATGAAACATGTCAAATATGGTGCAATTTTGTTGTTCCTTGGTGTCATCCTTAGTACTTGTCATTCTTAAATATTTAAAACTTCTTGCAAATTTATGTATTCTCGATTATTTGAGTCAGTTCTAGCCACTTACTGTTACAGATAAAAACAAATATTGTACCATATAAACCCAAAAGATTAATCTATTTCTTTTCCTATTTTCTCCCCTATTTTGCCACCTACAGATAGGACAATACTATAGATATAGTCTGCTGCTTGGCTCCAATGCAGGTTTGAAAGCTGGGTAGTCACCCTCCTCTTTTGGAGGGTGACACAAGTGAGATGAACACAGAGGAGAAAAAACCGTCACGGAAACTGCTCGGAGAATTAAGCAGACGTGGCAACTTAAAACATTTTTGTCCTTTTRAAAGGTAATTATCTTTCAACTTGATACTGTCACTACAAAGCAAACAAAACAAGCATTTCCTTGAAGAAAGTAATTTCTTACAAGAGTAGCTTTAAAGTTGCTTCTTTTTCAGGAATGGAACTATTCAGAGCGCAGAGATACCACGTGCTGAATGGGGTATTGTTTGTTAACTGTAAACAGGGGCAAATGCAAAACCACTCTGCCAGCTCCGCCGCTTATGCAGTCGACTTGGCTGGGCGGCCRCTTCCACTGTCCAAGAACACATTAGCTATTCAGCAAAAGAGCAAATGTCATTATGCACAGGAAACCCAGGGAATTATTCTGCATTTGATTTCCAGTTCTGATAGCATTATTATTGATTTAGATATTCTCCAGCATAACACAGGCTAGGCACAACAGATCATTGTGGTTTTGAACTGTCAATCACAGTAATCCTGAGTTGCTGATGGCTTTAATAACCCTGAATATAAAAAAAAAATCTTTAGGTCA
Source organism: Nothoprocta perdicaria (assembly GCF_003342845.1). Lineage (NCBI taxonomy): Eukaryota > Metazoa > Chordata > Aves > Tinamiformes > Tinamidae > Nothoprocta > Nothoprocta perdicaria. The sequence continues at coordinate 4,188,263 of NW_020455577.1, forward strand.
GACTTATAGTCTGTTAACTATAAACTTCAATAGAAGCTCCCAAACTAAAGCATAGTTTCTGCGAATGTGCCAACACAATCTTAAAATGGTTGTATTAGCTATACAGCATACTAAAAGTGCCAGGAATCTGTCATTGCAAAAGTTAGTTTCAGGTAAAAAGTGAGAAATGAGGAAGGAAACTTTTCATTTTGTTGCCAGCTTCAAATAAAAACCTGYGTGTTAAGGTCAGCATAGCAAGGACATGCACATTCATAAATTAAAGTCATCATCTGATAGAGACARGACCTTCCTAGAAGTGCAAATTGCTATGCTTTCATTAAGAAACTGCGTTTTGTTCAGAGAAACAGTACTASACGGGGCAGCTAGAAAAGAAAGATGGAAATTTTGTCCCTCAGTGTTAAGCATTTTCTTGTTGCCATATTCCTTAACATGCAATTTTGAGCTTTATTTAAAGTGAAAAACTATGGGGGTGCGTTGCTTTATGTACAACTGGGAGCTACTGGCACCATAAAATGGATTCTGTCCATGTCCCCAGCCAACTTACACCTGGTGTTTCACTCCCCCACTGGTGTCAGCTGTGGTAGAAAGTGTCCACAGTAGATAGCTATAGTGTCCACAGCATGTAGCTATAGTGTCCACAGGACAGGGCTGGCTGCTTTGAGTTTTGCTGGTTTGGATGTACAGTTGTAGCTATTGATATGAAAGGTCCCCAAAAAAAAGGAGTTCTAAATGCATAGAATRGACATTCCCAAGCTGATGGTACTGCAGAAAACAAGGGCTGCCTGAGAGCCTGTGGTGCAAACACCGAGCAAACAACGTAAGTCATCACCTGGATGTGAGAGAGGCTTTGCAGGAGACCCGGCCACAAAACAACTTTGACAATGGTTAGCAAGATGTCCAGAAGAAAGATGGGGAGTTGTTTCTGCAGCTAGTGAAACACTATATTCTGTCACGGAGGGGACAAATGGGGCTAGGACTTGCAGCAATTTAAGACTGTCTAAGGATTTAAATCAACAYTGCTGCTGAAGGAACTGGGGGAAAGGCGTTAAAAGGTATTTAGGTTCTGCACAGGCCTGTGGGGAGGGTCCAGCAAGGCCCTGATAAAGCAGTGAGGGAGGGTGAAAACTTGTGCTGTCCTCCCCAGCACGTGCAAGTTCAATATGTGAGCATTAATCTGCTTGTAATTAATATTTGATATAGAGTAGAGCTGATGCTGAAATAGCTTGATCCCTCTTTCTCCAAATGCCAGCAAACAAACAATAACAACAGNAAAAAAAAAAAAAAAAAAAAAAAAAAAAAAAAAGAGGGAGCTTTGTTCAGATAAATGCACCCAGCCAAAACGGTAAGAGTCAGAAAACAGCTGGAGCCAGACAGGATGACACTTTCAGCTCACTAAGGACGTTGACATCTATTCTCCAGTGAATCTAGCTGCAGGGCTTGAAGTCCCTGTTGCTCCCTGGGGGCTGGTGACCCACAGCAGAGYTGGCAGACGAGACTGACTGCTCAGCTCAGTGCCTCAGCGCAGATTTACCCAGTCCCGCTGACCACACCTGCAGCTGGGGCGAAACCAGGCCACTCGCGCTGCAGCCGGTGGCGAGCCTGGTGCCTGGACTCTGCTGAGTGTGAGCGGGCAATAAACAGAGAGGGAGGCAAGAGGGAGACAGTAGGAGAGGAACTGGCATCATTAAGCACTTGCTGAAGATGTCAGTGCTTTAAGAGACACTAAAAACACCAAATTATGAGAAACTAGAGAATCTCCAGAGATGGTGGCAGATAGAAGGGGCAATGGCAGTAAGTACTGGGGAGCAGATTACCACCTTTCCTCCAGTTTCTTCAGCAAACTGCAGGGTATTGAAATGCTTGTATAGCTTCAGGCTTCATTCCTGGAAATAATGGCTTCTAGCTCACATTTAGCATCAACTACAACAGATGTTTTTCCCCCAAGAAAAGATAGAAAGAACAGAAATGCAAAAAAAAAAAAAAAAAAAAAAAAAAAGTCTGTGTTAATGTAGCTCCACTTTGTCAGGTTTAGCCAGTGGAGGTTACGATCTTATGTTTTATTCCCACTAAACTGCAGTGGGAAAGTTTACTTAAACACAAACAACTTGTTACTGCCATACTGGCAATCATACGTAACTACCTAATTCCTATGTAAAAATGCCATTATGAGTTTATACTGAGAGAAAAAAAACATGTATGTGGTACAGGGAAGGGCTTGGGGACAGGTACAAACAGAATGGTTTGGTTAGTTGATAGACTTTATTCCGAGATATGTTTCTTCATGGCTTTGGATTCCTACCATATAAATATTTTAATGCAATTAGAGCTTTTTACTGCTTTACTAGAAATAATTAGAAATTTCACTCCAGATATCCAAGGATGACAATGGATTTCCTCTCCTCAGTTTATTTCTTGAGTCTATTTTCCCCAGCTATGTTTCTCTCAGGTGTTACCACTCTGTTTAGTTTTACACTTTGATACTTAYTAATTACCTAGTGAATACTGTAACGTCTTCCCTTTTTTCCTACTCATTTTTAGGTTCACCACTTGCCTCTCTGAGAGCACCCGTGAAAGCTTTTCCTCATTACCTACCCAGCTTTCAGGAAGGAGGCCATAACTGCCTGACTGCTCTCCTGGGGACTCACACAGAATTACCCAATTAAGAGGGGKGATGGTGGCTGTCTCGGAGCTAAGAGGCAGCGAGCACCTCCAGCTCAGCTTGTGGGAGCTGCTGCTGGGCTGCGAGGCCTTCAGGGCTTCTGGCTGCTTCTGGGCAAGGTAGGCTTCAAATGGGGACAATAGAAGCTTCCACATCAGTGCTAGGTAYCTTCTTGTTGTGTGGGGTTTTATGGATAACTCATATGTTTATTTGTGTCTTTATGGCCACCTGTGCGATGCTCTCATTTTTATTTCCTTTTAATTTAAAAGTTAATATGTACCATAGGAGGAGTAAAAGAATTTCTAACCAGGCATGTTTAAAACTTTCTTTCAATGTCTTTTTAACAAAATGTTAGGTAATGAAGTAGTCAACGTGAATCAAAAGTTGCCTTATTCCTTAAGGGAGTAGTAAGAGATTGAGCTTGATGGTACCTTGATGACTTTCTCATCAGAGTTTCTTTCTGGCYGTTCTAGATGGGTATGACTCCATCTTTCACCTCCAAGGTTTTATTTTTTTCTCCTTCCACCTCCTCTCTCCTCCAACTTTTTTCAAGCTTGGGCTGAGCTGCCCTTCCTACCCCAGCTTTGACCTGACTGTTATGGGTTATTCGTGCGCTTTACTCAAATGTATTTGTCCTTGTTCAGAGATCACCTTGCAAGGGGTAACTTTGCAAGCAGGACAATATTACAGCATGATGAAAGGAAATTAATTAAACATGATATCAAGTTAATAGTAATAAACTATGAAGTAAAAAAAAAAACAAGAAAAAATATACTCAGAAATGTTACTAACTCTAAATGGAACTCCACGGGAAGTCTATATGATTCTGACAAAAACATTCTACTTGCTAAAGTATGTTCATTGCTACAGGCATTTGCAACTGAATTCAATTAGTATCTTTGACTTAGATTGCTCCATATTTTATGAAACAATATTATACTAGCTCCTTTGGTTGACATTGAGTGGTATGCGCCCTTGTTTTTCTGTAAAACAACTTTGTTCAGTAAAGACTGTGAGATAGAAACAATTCAAACAGGAAAGGAAAATTAAAGTTGACTAATTGTGTCTCCTAAGAAAGCAGAATGGACTTGATTATCCATTACTTAGAAGTAATTTTARTGTAAATCAATACATGCAGCTGCAAGAGTACTCTAAAACACCAAAATGCAGAGAACGGAAGGCTGATACCTGCTTTGGAGGTTATAAGGCTGTGAAGAATCAGACCTCTTAGATATGGGACTGGAAACATGGTCCATGTGAAAATGCTGCTGTGGGAAGTGCTGCTCCCGGAGCTGCTGCTGCCCTGGCTTTACCTGCCTCTTCCATAGTCCCCTGTGCAGGGAAAATGGGTGTTGGTTTTTATTATTTTCTTTTCTTGYCTGGCAATTGGAAGCCAAACAAGGAGGACAAAAGCATTTTATGTTCGCCTCCAATGCAGAGAAGMTAAATGGCCCAAACTTTAGGTTTAAATAGGCATTAAGAATGGGAGGGGAGAAATCCAAAAATGCCACTGTGGCAACCTTACCTGCAGTTTTGCCTCAGGAGGTGGCAATTTACACATCCTTAGATAAGCTAGTGATTACTGCGACTTAGGAGTTTGTCATCTTACCACAACAGAAACAAAATGGTTGAAAAAAAAAATTCCCTACAGCATAAGCAGCACCATGTTATTGGAATGCGATGAAACGCCGCCCTCCTCGAAGAGCGCTCCCTGTGCRGAAGCTGTGTCATGCCTTGAAAAAACAGGCTGTTTAAGCCACATATGGTTAACCTGAAAATTGTGTTAGCCCCTTTTTAGCCTAAATTATGGCTGGACTTGGCGTGTGAAGCCTGTCTTTGGACACGTGCCGAGTGCTCGTCCCTGCCTCCTTGCAGCGATGATCTGATTCCCATTAACATGCTGCGGCGCAAAGGGAAAATGCTGATCTGACGAATAATCCCATCACCTGACAATAGCTTGGTGATGAAATCTGTTAGATTAAAGAGGGAAGGCCAATAACTCATCAGAAAACACAGAACTGCCTGCTTAATTACTTGAAAAATGTCTCAGCCTGTACCTTTTATGGCACCTGGTGGGTATAAACATGTCCGCAGTTTTAATTAATTTTATTTCTTCTTTCATTGCACCTGTATAGCCGGAAGAAATGGAATTCTAATGAAATTACAATCAAGCATTTCTGCAGGAGTTTGAAATACACCTTGGCAATAACCAGAAAATGAGGCATTTCCAGGGGTTTAATTAGGGAAAGAGAGTGTACTTGGAAAAATACTTCCCCACGATTATAATTATTCTAAATCAAGCCACAGTGCAACCTCCTTCCTTTCTATTCATAAAACACGCCTTTTTCCACAGTGTCCATTTTAATTTAAAAAGAAAATGGAGCAGGCGTTTCCCCTGGGCAAAGGGGGTTGCATCTCTCTCTGCGCTTTCAAAACAATCCCGGCTTAAACACGCACCTCAGCCCTCGCAGCCCTGCACCTCTCATTTAAAATTGRTGAGGGAGACCCTAGAATCTCTTCTGCTGAGGATCACACCTTGTGGAATGATGCTCCTAGGCACGTGGCTGTAATTGCTCAGCRTCCCCAAGCACTGGCTCTGCAGGGAAACGGAGGCATCACTGTTTGCTCTTGGGGGCGGGTGTCTGCTCTGGGGGGGACAGGGAGGTGGTTGGGGGGTTTCTTGGGTTCTTTGGAGCTGCTGTCTTGTCCAGCAGAGACTGAGCTTTTGCCTAATCTTTTAGAGTAACCGAAGGAAAGGCGCCCTTGCCTGTTCCCTCCACACAGCGTTTGGGAGCGGAGTCGGTCTCAAGCTGGTCTAAAGCAGATCAAAGTGCTAAAACTCAAGTACATCTGTTGGCTTGAAATCTAAATTCTACTACGGTACTTGCTGCAGCTGGTCATGACACTTAACCCTTCTGTAGCTGAGTTTTCTGCCTCGTATCAATCTGAAATTGTTGTGCACCTTACAAAGAAAGGAAGTGTTCAGGGGTTGCAACCCACATGGATTAAGGGAAATGAGGGAAACAGGACAAATAATGAGGAAAATAAGAGAATCAAATTATATCAGGATACCTGGAAGTAGGGATTTAGTTGTGAGGCTGCTTGCAAGCTTTCAAGCTAGTAATATAGCAAATGCAGGCATAATTTTTGAGTGTTCACAGCTTTCTTCATTTTTTTCTTCCTCAAGTTATTTTAGTCCTGCTCTACATCACCGCAGATTAAGACAGCGGAGATCCCTGGTTTAGCTAGTGCCAAGAAGAATATTCTCCATGGGTTTGACCTGTAAAAACAGGAGCTTTCAGAACTAGTGAGGAGCGGTTTGATGTGAGCTACTAAATTTTCCTTTTGACCATTAAATCTCATTCTATGGAGAAATACTGGGTAGTAAATGCAGTCCTGCTCTCTTGTAAACTCATTGACTGTTAATGTTTAGCAAGTTTATATGGGCATTTAAATTGATCTTACTTTACACAATCAAGCACATTACACTTGCTTTAATTTTTTGCTTCAAAGATTTAATATCTGGAAGCTACAAAACTAACAGTGGATTGAAAATGCTGTCCCAAGTACATAATAATAACGTGAGAGAGAATTCTATAACTTGTCAGTTCACAAAAACGCAATATTAGGACCGCAGTCAGACAAAGCACAAATTTGTGTCCTTTTTTTCAGAGATCCTTGTACATGTAACTGTCCTGAATCAAAGGCATGAAGAAAGGGCCAGACTTGATTATAAAGATATCGTCAGCCTGGCTTCCTCTGCTGGCTCCTATCTGTTYCATAGGCACTGTTATGACTGGTTATTCTCGCACTATTTTGGTGTTTGGAGAACTCCGATTCCCTTCCAAATACAAGTGGCAGGAGAGAAGAGGCATGGAAAGATTTCTTGGCAAAGAGGACCCGAAAAGGTGGGACTGTGTGGCTGAATAAGGAGAGCAATGAGGAATGATAAGAAACACAAAGATACAGAGACAGTACATTACGTTATCGCAACAACATCAGTAACGTGTTTGACTTGCTGGAGTGCTTGAGTTGTAAGAGTAATCTTCAAAACTTAGCTGGAATGGCAAACACAGAGATGCTTCTTGAAAGTTACTACAGTGACTGTGACTTTGAGGAATTATGTATGAAAGCAGGAATTTCTGTGCTTTGAGATATCAAGTATAGCTTCGAAAGCTCTAAATTGTGTTTAATTCTTTTAAAAGTACCTAAACATGAACAGTGAGAGGCCAAAGAGGATGAATTATGGTTTCCCATTCTTTTCTCCTATTTATTTTCTTCCAAYGGGATCCTTAGTCACACTGTTGATTAGGAGTTTGCTTATGAAAGGCTCTAGAAACCATCCCATAAGGTAGGAGGCTGCCAGCTTGGTCATGGAGCTGGGGTGAGACGAGAGGCAGCAGTTTGCCTTGTGTTCGTGATAGGCCTCAGAACACCGGAGAAATTCCAGCAGAAATCTCAAATGACTGAAGGAGCACRGTATCTATCATGCTAGTCATGTGACCTCAGAAGCTCTAGGGAGGGCCCATATCACATGTTGAATCCCTTATACAAAACATATTAAGTGCAAAGGAAGTTCTTAGAAACTGCAATCTATGTCTACTGGAGGTTGTCTTCCAACTTTGCTTGGTGCCTCAGCTCCTGGTGAGACACTGTAGTCTAAACATCTTCATCTGTGGTCCCTGTAATTTAGGTGAGTTCGTGCATCCGTAGCATTTCCGTCAGCCCCTCTCGTTGCACGTATGAGTCACCCTTCTGCAGAAGGAGGTCTTCGTGTTCGTTACAGGAACACAGCTACAAATAGTTTGGTCTGCTCCAAAGAGCAAAAAGCAATGCTGACTTACATGCTATGAACTGAAAAGGAATGTCAAAATTGAGTATTTTAAGCTTAAGATAATGCTAATCTTAGAGCAGAAAAGACGTGTGCTTTGGATCGTTGTGAGATATTTAGTGAGCAGGGAGCTATGTGTGTGCATCAATTCCCTCCTTCACCCGCACCCCCTAGCTAAGCCTGAGATTGGAATGCRCAGCCCAGGACTCGGCAACCTTAGGAGGATTTGCAAACCTTTCTGAAATGCTTCCTGTCCATTAGCCACTGGCTGCTTTACAAAAGGCATAAACAGCGTTTTCCTCCTGTGACAGATGTAATTGCCTTGCCATGTTCCTACTGTTTAAAGGAAGCAATATTCACTCTATCTCAGATGCAGTAAAATGGTGGCATCTCTCAATGTAAACTGCAAATTTATTTTCAAATTTAACTTGATTCAGCTTCCAGGATTTCTCACATGTAGGCTGAGCACATGAGGATCAGTTTGCTGTAATTACAGTGAGACCTGTCAGGAGGGTGGGATCCTGCAAGGTCATCTGTGCAGACAAGATGCTGCATTTTCACGCTGTCAGAAAGCACCAGCAGCTAAGTGGGTCTGGCATGACGCACTGCATTGGAAATTGTGTTTTAATTCGTATTCCTAATGCCTATATGCAACACAGCTTCACATTTGTAAAGATGAATATATGGTAAAAATTGTCGCCCACTGTGTGGCATGTATTTGCCTGCAGTGGTTCTCAGTTTACACTCGTGACGAATGAAGAGGGAGAAAGTCGTTCGTCCTACAAAGTATTTCATCCTGTTTAAGATTTGAAATGAGTCTGGACATAACTTGGAGCATCCCAAAGACTGCCCTAACTCCTGCTGGTTACACGTGTCCCAGCGCACTGGCCATCTGGAAGGGTTTTATTAGGTCTGTTCCGCATCCTCCCGCCCCTGGCACGGTCTCGCTCCTGAATGTGCTTCTGAAACGGGGCAGGATCAAAGAACAGATGGTGCTGAGCTGGCTTTGCCAGCCCTTGCCCCTTGGGGAGCTTCCACATGCCAGGAAAAACCCTCCACCACCTTCCCGCTGGGAGCGGCCAGAGCAACACGGGGCGCTCAAGCGGGGCCGAGCAGTTCCCAGGGTGACTCCTGCGGCTCCCCTCCTGGTTCACACAGGCCAACTCGTGTCCAGGGGAGCCCGCGGTGGCCGGGCCCCCCGAGGGGCAGAGCTCTACCCTCTGCGGCGGAGCCAAGGTAAAAATAGATGCTGAACAGCTGCTCCGTTCGCTCGGCACCAGCCAAGGACAGTTTTGAGGGGTAAATATTGGTTGGAATCATCTATTGTGCAAAAGCCTTTCGATTATCTCCTGCTCTCATAACAGCGCTTCAGAATAGCTATTCAGAGCTGTAGAAAGGAACTATCCAGAGCACTTTAGCGAAGAAAATCATTAGGGAACCTGTGCTATATTTTAAGTCTGGAAGCAAGTATTCCAGTGAGCCCGGGGTAGCATCGGAGAGGGAACAAGCTTGGGGATGAGTGGTGACAAGGTGTTTCATAATGGAGGATCCGCAAACCTCGCTGACAGCAAGATCAGCACAGTGGAACCACTGTTCAAGGAAAGGTATTTTAAGACTGACAAAAATTTTAGTGCTTTTCTATAGCCCAGATCATCAGTTTAGAGGATTTTTTATTTCTGAAGGACAGCATCTGGCCTACCTGGCACGCTCAGTACCTTTAAATGTGTATTTTTCAAAGCAAAAAGCAAGCAAAGGCATGTAACTGAAGCTGACAGAACCCTGTCACACCTTATGCTTGGGATAACTTATGTTATTTGTTGGTAATAACAATTTAAGATGATATAAATTCCTCTTCTGCTATGCTTCTGCATGATGCACAGTGCCAGATCATACTTGCAATAGAAATGCCAAACGATCTTTAAACGTAGCAGGGCTACCATGTTCCGTGATGAAGGGCAGGAATCCCAGAATGGTGGAGGTTGGAACGGACCTCTAGAGATCATCTAGTCTAGTTTCTGCAGCAGTATTGTGGGATGCCGGGCTTGGTGCAACAGACTGAAAATGTGTGAGACTGGACAAGACTCTGGAAGAGCGAGGAAGCGTGAGGTGGTGTCTTGGTCATGGCATTGTGGAAATTTTGCTACTGTTTTGTCTGTTTCTGAAAAAATCTGTAGAAACTTGGGAAGACATTCAACAAATTCTTTGCAGTTAGTTGGAGTTTAACTCCCATTCCCATTCACGTGCAAAGCAGCCCGAACCTCACCTAAGGCACTAGAAGAAATTTGTATCCTCTTGTGTAACGTGTGTGTTGTGGTTTTGGCCATGGAAGTGCTTGYGCGTGACGGGTCCTGACCAGGTGGTTCTCAAGGCCACTGTCCTTTCCACCTTCTAATCCCATTCCCAAATGTCATCATCATCACAGAACRGAGTGGGCTGGAAGGCATCTCTGGAGATGATGTGGTCCTTTGCCCCTGCCCAAGCAAGGTCAGTGGGATCAGGCTGCCCAGGGCCACTTCCAGTCTGGTTTAAGGAATCCCCAAGGATGGGGACTGCTCTGAATGCACTTGTCCTGTGTGGCACCCCCTAAACTAAGGCAAGCGAGATGGCCTGTCAATCTCAGAACCATGATGGAACTTAAAATAAACAAAAATAATGCATCTGCAGCAAACTGAGCATGTCACCTTGCTGAAGCCAGCCTTCTGGTCCCTTTCTTTTTATTATTTTTATATGTGTTTCACATTACAGCACAAGTTGTAGGGACAGTATCTTCTTCCTTCCGTTTTCTACAATGTTTGGCACAGTAAAGGATCCAGCCTAACTGATGGCCCTGGGGACCACAACAACTTGCCAGTTGTTTTAGCCATTTGCTGTCCCAGGAGGTAAGCGATGGCTCAGGGAACAGCATGCGAGTAGCTTTGGCCAGTGCTTTAACGGGGTGTGTTTTCTCAAATACATGGACCAAATAATGACACCTATTTGCATTTTCTTTTTTTAGAAGAGAAAAATGACCTTTCTGGGGAAATTAGCTATGTTTATTAAGTGAGATGAAAGAACTTAAGAGTGCTAAAAAAAAATACATATAAAACCCAAATACTATGCCATGGACAAAGCAGGGATATCGCCTCCTCTTTGCAGTATGCCCTTCTGAATGAAATATTAATGCTAAGCATAATGCAAATTAGTTAATCAGGCTTAGAAAAGAAGAAAACGGGACTGAAAAATATCCAGAGTTTTCCTATTTCTTACTTTTCTCAGCATTCATGTTATCTGAAGACTTAAAATTCTTAAGGATTTTACAATTCTTTACAATTCAAAACAGTCAAGTGTTTCAGAAACCTGAAAGGTTGAAGATATTTTTGATACTGTCAGATGACATGTAACCTTTGTTCCATTTAAATGATAACCCTAGAAAAAGCAGAATACAGATCATAACAATACAATTACAGATATTGACTAAATACAGAATTATGCCTTACATGAAAATGCTTAAATTGTAATAATAAATGAATCTTCACTGCGTGGTAAACAGCTACCATATGCTATAAAAGGAAAGGAAGGACGTTGTTTCTGTAGGTATTTAAGATGAGTGTAGGGCAAAACACAGGGCAGCAGACAACGGGCTCTTATTCCCAAATGAGCACTATTTATATCATAAAAATTTAGCAATCTGGAGAATTCTSTGCCTGCCCTGCCTGGAAATGGAGACGACCGATATGAGATGCAGATCGGTGCTTTTAGCTAATGAATAATGCAAACGAGCTCCTCTTAGGGCGCAGCCGTTCGCAGGAATCCTCTCTGCCTCACCTCACATTTCTCGTGGATTTAAGCACCATGTGTCAGAAGAAATTAGAGAAAGGAATTGCCAAGAAATGACAAAGCCTGGGAGCCCCGAGCCGGCGCAGACAGCGAGGTACATTAAGATGCATAGTGCAGACAGGGAGAGAGTTGACATCTCATTAAAATGAAAATGTTGCTGTTTTTCCTTCACCTAGTAAATGGAGTTGTACGACACTGTAATCTGCGATTATTTGTGTGGCTATTAGTTAGAGGCATCCTCCAAAACGCTCCCAGCGTGCTATCTGAATATCTTCTTTTTTATTGGGKTTTTTTTTTCAGAAATGTTGGTGCTATATTATCTCTTTGATACAAGTTAACTGTATCAGCACTTTCCTAGCAGCACCGCAGCGCACGCCACATCTTAGCCATTAGTCACAAGCTTTGCCTAACTTTCTCTTAGCATCTACTATTACCTCCCATAAATGCATTCAAGCAAACGAACCTGCAGGCATACAAGCCCTGAAAATTAACTCCTTTTTTAAAATTTTTTTCCAAGCCATTATTTTGCCTGAATAAATTCTTGATTCAGAACCCAGCACAAGATTTCATCTGTTACACTAAAAAAAAAAAATCTTCAGCACGCAGACTAGTCACACTGTCACAGTCACGTTGTCAAGTCCCTGCTCTTTGTCATTATATCAGATTCCAAAGCCGGGGATTTGTGAAAGTTAACACTCTTTTTGACAGGTATTCTCTGGGAGTTGGGAACAGGCAGARCCGGGCCGGGGAAGCTGTTCACTTCCCAGACAGCTCCCTGGCTACCAAGCAGTGAGCGGCGGCCGCGGGCTCCTTCACCATCCCGCTCTGCGAAGCGCCCTGGCCACAGCTTGTGCCTCGAGKCAGTAGCCCATAAAACAGATAAGCCTATGTACAAAGCCAAAACCAGATTAAAGATGTTTTACTCCATGTCCTTTCAGGAGCTGTGAAAAAGAAACCCTTTTATCACAAGCTGACAAAGGCATCATGGCTATTTATGGTTGCACTTCAGTTCATCAGTTGGATGCACGCGAGCGAAGATGCTTGGCGCTAGCAATGCGCCTGTTAAATTAAGAGCTTACGGTTTCGTTTTAACAGTAGAAAGCAAAGCCACTTCTCTAGCGGGCAGCTTGTTGCAAACTTCCGAACTGTGCAAAAAGATTCATTTTTTGATGGATTTTCCACTCTCTTCAATCCTACTCAATCAAGAAGGGATTGCCTGGGATATAGGTCAGCTGAGAATTTGGTGTGAACTCCATAAAAATGTGACTCGTGATCAATATACCATTTTCACTCTCTTAAATTAAATGGACATAGATGGGTTCTCTGATCCCGCGCCTGCGAGCAGTTATGGTGCCAGGAATAGGGAGAGAGTTTAGGTTTACAACAGCAAGGACCATCATCGCTTCAGAGGTAAAAAACCTACCTCTAAAGCAAACTAAGCAGTTGATTTGAAGCCGGGAGACAATTAAAGCCCAGCATTTCTGAAAGAGTAATAAAAATGTCACTGCAGATGACGGATTGTTACAAGTCCTTGGCTTCTTCCTAGCACTCTAGAAGAATATGGCGTTAAATCAGTTCCAAGAGATTATTAGTGGTATATGTTATTTTCACAAACTCAAGGAAGTGAGTATCATTTCATAAATCAACTGCAGGTTAAAATTAGTGTGGGTTTTTTTTCTTTTTTTCTTTTTTAACAGCTTTAGTTTTGTGGCCTTTATATATGCAATTAACAACACAAGTGCTTTTTTTTTTTTTTTTTTTTTTTTAAATACTGTATCCTAGCTCAAAGTGAGAGGAGAAAAGCTAAAAATGGCCTTTTATGGGGGAGAAAAAAGATAGAGCAAAATGGAAACCAGCTCTTTCCTGTGGTTGCAGGTCTTGCTGGGCGCAGAGCAGGATGGAGAGTCAGAGATACTGTAGATATCTGTATGTTGTTTGTAGAGTTTTCCCATATTGTGCTACACATTTACTTTCTGTATCATTTTTGTGTGTAAGATATTACAAACATTAGGGCAGAAAACTATAAATGATATTTAAAAAAGGAAAAAAAAAAGAAAAACAAACAAAAAACAAACAAAAAACAAACAAAAAAACCAAAGTAAAAACTCACCATTGTCCCTAACTACCTGGTCGGTTGAGGCCTTTGAAGTAGGTGGTGAAAGCAGAGATGCAGTTGTGGTGTAAGCACCGATTAATGTTATTGGATACAGAAGCAGCGTAGGCTCGATTATAAATTTGCTTTCTGATGTATTTATGGGCAAGATAGTGTCTTTTAACAAAGTCCCTTGGACGGTACTGTTGGATTCTGAATGCTTCTTACGTGGGAAGAGCTGCTTTCTCCTGCAGCCTAGAATATTTGTGGGCAAATCCTTGGACGTCCAGGGCCCTGGGAGGGCTCTGCCCCTGTGCTGAGAGGCGCCATGCATGAGAGGCAGCAGCACAGGGGCACGTCTGGGCACATCCCCGTGTCCCTTGCAGAGCCGGTTACGGCAGAGGAAGGGGCCAAGCTCTTCTCGGTGTTTCTCGGTGTTGGCCAGAGATAGGACAAGGGGCAATGAGTGTAAGTTGAAACACATGCATTTCCATCTCCATGTGAAGCAGCCCAAGTAGGTTGTGGAGTCGCCTTCTCTGGAGGATCTTCCAAACCCACCTGGATACCACTCTGTGCCCCGTGCTCTGGGTGCCCCTGCTGGAGCAGGGGGTTGGACKAGATGTTCTCCAGAGGTCCCTTCCAACCCCAGCCATCCTGTGTGTGATTCTGTGTGTGTGAAGATGGGTGTTATCTTGCAGGCGGCTTCTGCAGCTTCAAGGGAGCAGCTCYGGTGCCCTGCTCTTTGGTACTAGCCCTTCTGCACGGCAGGTATTGACGCACAGTTCTCAGTAGAAGGTGAGGGATCGGATCACTGGTGAAGAGCCATATTCCAAAGAGCCGTATTCCAAAGGTGCTTCAAATTAATTATTGCTTCGCTGTAACAATAACTGTGTTCTGCCCCTAAATCTTAGGCAGTTCCTAATTATGAACAAACCAAATTCTGCCATGAAGTAAAGCCAGGGACAGCAACAGCTTCCTCAGCTTTGCCCTTGTGATGCCCCCACTCCTKTTTGGGAGGCCTCAGTCCTTGGACGCGGGCTGGGGGCCGCCAGCAAACAGCAGCTGCCACGGGGCTTTATGTGGCCGTAGTTTATAGCTGCTCGCGTGAGGCAGCGCCATAAAACACACGCTGAATAGGTCATCACAGATGCCGTCCATCCCTGTGACAGGGATTAATTGCTGGTACGCAGCCCCCGCCAGTCTCTCGGGGGAACGGGGGGAACTGGCCTGTCAGGAGACACAGCTGCTGACAGCAGAGTTGGCTGGAGCAGCCCTGCTGACCCTGAGGAGGGGACTGAAACCTCGCCGAGGCCGAGGTCAACCTCAGCCTTGTCCTTCTGTTGCCTGATTTGTTTTTTATTTTTAATTTTTTCCTGATCTTATGCAAAAATCTTGTAATTCCAAACCCATCTATTACCACTCCTGGGTACTTGACAAGATATAATCACCAGAATGACATTTACTCCAAACTCTCAGTCAGATTGTTATTGATCAGAAGAGTCGAATGCTGCCCAATAAAAGGCTGTGCCGGCTCTCTCTGCGCTCCTGCAATATACTTACTTCCTTGGAGCTCGTGCCCCGGAAAAGCCGCACTGCAAGGGAGTTTTCACAAAGCAAACAGCGTTTCAGCATGCCTCTACCCTGCTGCTRAAGCCTTTCATCTTAGGACTTCAGAATCGGTATCTGCCTAAGGTCCACTCCGTGTTTCCCCCTCGCTCTGCCTTTCCTTCCACCTCCATCGTTTTTGAGAGCCTCTGTTTCAGCAACGCTGGACACCTGGGGCCGGTGTCTCCTGGGGACAGCGTCGCTGCCCACCCAGCCCTGGGCCTTTAACCTCTGTCTTTGCTCTGCCGCGTGTTCCCGCGCTCCAGCAAAGCAGAAGCAGCGACGGTTCCRCCGGTGCGGACGGTCTGAGCACCCAGCTGGCACCACAGGAAGCAGCTCACATGGAGCTCGGAAATTTCTATTTCCCCTTTGCCAAAGRAAGGGCATCCAGTTCCAAAACTAGCAGAAGGAGGAGAAACAAACATGTGCGTCTGTGTTTTCCAAAAAAAGAAAGAGAGGGGTGAAGGCTTTGAAATCCTAAGATTTTTTGAACAACAACCATTTATCCATTGCTTAGTGTTAGAAAGGGCATATTTTGCACAGTGCTTTTCTTTTTTAATTAGCAAGAAAAGAAACTGTGTACTCCTGTTCTGAGTCTTATTCTTAAACCTACAAAACAAGGAGTTTAAAAAATGATGGCAGTTAAGTTAGTGCTGAGTGSTGCTATTGGTGATGTTGCAATTATAGGGAAATATGGGAAGATCAGTCAGTAATGGATCATATTGTCCTGTTAAATAATTTACAAACAAGCCATGACATGCATAAAGGTAAAGTAATATATTTTAATATGCAAACCCTGATATGTATGGCAAGCACTTTGCAGTTGGGAGTCTAAAACGTGCTGAGCATTCCTGCCCAGGAGATGCCTGCAAGTGCACCCAAGAGCCAGAGGCACCAGCCAACCCTGTCCTGCCACCAAAGACGCTCTGCCTTGCTTGGAAGCTCAGAAGGGTGCAGCAGTCTACAACCAAGCACTGATAGAATGAGGAAAGAAAAGATCTTTTATAAATGGAAAGATGGGAAATGAAGGAGCTTTGGTGCAACTGCTTCTAACAAGAAAGCTGGCTTAGGTAAAAGCCCCCCCTCGCAGACCCCTCATGCCCATTAGTTAACATTTCTGTAAGTTTTGTGCACAGTCTTGCAAGAGAGGCACCTTGCTAGGATGCTCCTGCAGGCTATCCCTGCAGTATTCCTACTGCTTGGCGCATCCATATGGTCAAGGAAGCCACGAGGCACTAGAGTCTGCGAGGCTGGGATAAAAATAGATGGAGAAACTAGAACGTGTAGAAAGAATTGTCTAAGCAGATAGAAGATTACATCCCATGCTTTTCCTATAGCTGTGCACATGGTGGTTTTTAAAAGACGAGAGCTCTTTTGCAGTTGTTTGCGCTTCCTATTTTTTTTCCCAGTCATTTGTAAATGTCACCCACAAGCAGCTCTGTTTCTGGTTCTCACTGGAGGAAAGAGCCTCATGAGCAGGTGTAGATGGTAACAATCAAWTTGATGAGTTAAAATGATGGGTCCTATCAGTTCTGCAGATAAAAAGCTAAAATGCACCAGGATGCTGGAAAGCTGCAGTATGTACATGTAAGAAAATGCTCCTCTCATAATGATGTCCTCTTCTAAAGGTTTTACTTTAGGCACTTGGCTATAAAAATTCTGTGGACTGAAGCTTGCCTTAAAATATCTCTAGTATAGTACAATTTCTTGCTTGTAATAAATATAGCTCATTTTCACCCTTTTCTCTCTTTTCCTCCCTTTTTTGTTTCTAAATACTCTACCAACAATCTGCCTGAAGAATTAAGAGGATGAGAAACAAAACCACTTGACAGAAAATAAGGTCTAGCAAGCGTCAAGGCGACGAGAAAGCACTTSTGCATATTAACAGGCTTGCCCAATGCCAAGGATTTTCATGCCCCTTCCTACGTTTGTATTTCTGTATCAGTGCTGTGTCGCTGCAAGTGACCYGTGGCAATACCAACTTCCACAGCTACAGGTAAATCAGGTAGAGAATTACCTTCCCATTTAGTGAGATTAATGGTTTAATGTACAAAGGTGCTTTGGCCTCATCAGTCCACGACCTGAACAGCATCTAGGATTATTTTTAACTTTCCAGGGTCCAGCCAGTATTTCCATGTCCTGAGCAAAGGCAGGAAACATTTAGCTTAATGTAATGCATCTGCACTACCTGTCTTCAGCTACTCTTGAGATGGCTTGAAGTATAAGTGCTTTAATTTTCTTATTTTTTATATATCAGAAATCTCAGCTTTGGCATTAGTATCACTTAAAAAAAAAGAAAGGCGGCAGTTGGTGCTCATACTAAAATGTGGCAGCTCCTCCAAATTCGGCATTTTCTAAACTCTGTGAATCAAAACAAATTACGGGCTTTCTTCCTTGCATAAAGAGATGGATAATTTCCATACTCTGTCAACAGGGACTGCTGCTGCTTGTTTGTATTTCTCCATCGTCGCTCTATGGGAGAAAGCAGAAGGAACAGGATAGCTCTTATTATCCGAGGCTGTACGTGTATTTTTCCCTCGAACGCTCTGGCACAGTGCTGTGTGCCTGCGTGTTTGCAAGGGGGACCCGGGCTGCATCCTGGCCTACCAGCTTCATAAATAACAAGAAAACGTGAATGTTAAGAACATTATTGGGAAATCGACTCAAGTGTTAAGGCAGTCTGGGCGAGCATGCTAACGAGGGCGCTTTTCTTGGCAGCAGAGCGGGTTTGTGCGGCTCTCCTCTGCCTTTGCCCGCCGCTGAGACGCGCGGCTGAGCGTGCACCAGCGCCCCGGGAGCTCGCCTTTGCTTTCCAGGGGCTCTGCGCTGTTCTRAGGTTTAGAGAGTCCAGGTAGTGATGGGGATGCTGCTTTCTTGCACTGTGTTTAGGGTACATTAAACAGGGCAAATCCCTAAGGAGCAACCGGCAGGAAGCGTGTGCGGAGCCGCACAGCCTGGAGCCGCTGGCGGGAGCAGCGCGGGGCACCCAAACCGCGGTGCCAGCTGCAGCACTCACTGCTGCTGCCGCCCGCCCCGCTGCCCCGGGCTGCAGCCCCTGGCTGAGCGGCACCGGCTGCTTCCTGGTCCCACCACCGGGAATTACCCGCTGGAAACGTCACATGGGCAGGTGGCAAGTGGCTGAGGAACAAACTCGCTGTAGCAAGTTGGCAAGGTGGTCAGGGGGAACACTGGGCTTGCCATGATGGTCAGTGGCCAGCAAATACCAGCTACGTGCCCCAGCTGTGGTTCCTTCAGCTATGGTATGGCACGTAGGTGTTACCAGGTGGTCAAGAGCTGAGATAATTGCTCTTTCTGGTGAAATTTCACATGCCCTATTAAAATTCCTAGCTGCCTTAGCCCGCGTATTATTATGATAATCATTTATTGAGCACTCTGTTGACTACAAATGCCTAATATTCTCAGCTAACTTGAGAAATGAAGGGAGGAGAAAATAGAAAAATACAGGGAGGGGAATTATGAAATGGAATAAGGATGGTGTTAAAGGCAATAGTTAAACAGTTTCTATAAGYTCTATTTATAAAATATGCACCTTGTTAGAATGATAAGAATCTTTGCACTTTTACCTTGTTGCGATATGCGCCTTAAAACCTTGCAACCGAAAATAAACAAAACCCTGTGAAGTTTGTTCAGAAACCTTGTTTTCCTCACAAATATTTTTAACATCTTAAGTACTTTGCAGGCACACTTTTGCTTAGCTTAAGGCTTGAAAACATGTTTCCRACACGAAACTGAGAGGGGAAAAAGGTAACTGGACAGAATTGATGATTTACCACACCATCTTCATGTGTGATAATGAATAAAATGCAAATCTAGTTTTCCTGCAATGTTTAGTTTTGATTTCTGAAAAGATATTAACATTTAGATTCTAGCAAGACATTTTTCCCTGCTGCTATTAAGTGTGTGTGTGTGTGTGTGTATATATATATATATAATATTTTTTTTCTCTTTTAGAAAATTTAGAAACTCCTTTGCTAAGATGTCTGAGGGACAAAGAGGCTGTGACCCTTCTCTACAGATACCACTACAAAAGGCACAGGTAGGATGTCCTCTTTGGGCCTAGCTGATGGGGGCTGTGGAAGGAAGCAGGCAGGGAAGGAGTAGTGGGAGGGCTAAACATGAACCGCAATAACCCTGACCTCAGAGGAAATGCCAGAATACAAATCCTCATCGCTGAAAGGTACGGTTCCCTTTCAACACCAATGAAGGGATTCTTTTTTATTAAATATCCTCGAAAGAACACCAAGTAGATGAATCTGGGCTATATAATGGCTGTAAGAACTTCCAGGTGTGCACATTGTCTTTAAATGAGCAGCTGTAAAAATCCCCCCTAACCAAGGCAGTAATAAGCTYATCTTAACTCCATGTTTCCATTCTACTCATGCTACTTGAGCCTGCACAGATTGAACTAAAATTAAGAACTGCACATCTGTATTTAGCCAATAAAAGAAAAAGCTTTTCCTTTTCAGTATCTTATAGTAGGATCTGTCAGCACTATGTTACAGTGTCTCACCCAAGCACACAGGCGTGTGTTGGGTGTTTCAAACATTCCAYATTGTGATTTGTAGGTTGCTTCAAGGAATACCTTTTACTTAATTCAGTAAACAAAATAATGGTACCACTAACTACCCTGCAGAGTATTTTCACTTTTTTGAGAAATACAAGCCTACTTGTAATTAAAGGAATGCTATATTAATGATGCTGAAAGTCTCAGAGGGAAACACTTAATGTCCACCTCATAATATTATGCCAGAATTACACGCACAGAAGACTTTTTAATAATCTTTGTTTCTTAATTTAGTTTTGATTGGCTATGAAATACAGAGTAGCACTCGAGGGCTCACATTTCTCCTGCCATCAGCACTTCTGCTCTATAAACCGTACAACTGCACACGGCTTCTGCCTGCAGCCTCCCTGCTTCTGTGCAACCTAGCAGCAAAATCAGCTGCAGGCAGCAGATAATTGCCGATAATTTTATCATTTTCACGCCCYGGGGATGTTGGATTGTGTTATGATAGCTAGGTTTGCCTAAACAGGAGCAGAAAACCATACTTATGTGTGGCCCTTTCAGCTGTAAACAGCACATCAATCCCGCTCCACTTTGCAAATTGCAGCGAGAGCCACTAGGAGTCTCCTGGCTGCGAGTTTGCAGGGAGTTTAAATATTCATGTCGAGTAAGGCTCAAATGCAAAGGGCTACGTCTTGGCAAATCAGCCAGGCTCGCAAAAGGGGCACAGTCCACCAAGTTTTTAAACCTAGAAAAATCTGAAGTTACCTGTAAGATATTTTTGTGGGGTAAAAGTTGCTCACAATCATGAAGAATTAAGCTGTATGAAATCTTGTAAACAAAACAAACAAACAAAAAAACAAGCAAAAGATTTCATCAGCTGTTAGGCCTCCCCAAGAGGTACAGGCACCACCATGGCTGAAAGGGGAGCGTAACCAGTCTGAGCAATTCATGTGTTTATAGGCTTTTTATTGCTTCTCTCCTTTCAACCAAAACCCCTTCCCAAGGCCCAGAAACTGTGACTTAAAAAGGATCAAATTTTAAACAAATAATGACTAGTCTGGGTGCTATTTATGCAGCTTCTGCTGTCTGAGCTTTTCATTTTCAAACTTTTCTCTGCAACTAGAAGGGCTAAGAAAATAGAGATGATGTTTTAAATACAAGCTGAGAGCCTCACATAATTGTAGGTCTCCTGGGGCTTGAGGTTTCTGAATAACCTCAATAGCTGTTAATAAGGAATGTCACTATTAACTTGGAAGTTATCCTGCAACCAGATTGCTTAAAAGCAATTGTGGGGTAGTGTTCCTGCCTCCTGCTCCCCAAATCCCTGTGAGTGGTGGCCTGCAGGGATCACCCACAGGTGCCTGTGAATGAGGAGCTGCCACGCGCCGCGTTCAGAGGCTGCCTTCGCATCTCGTGACAAATCTGCATGTGCAGAACCTTGTTATTTGGGTCTCTCAACTACACAGGCTCACAGAGCAAAAAGRAAATGAAAAGAAATTCCAAAATAGAATTGTAAGAACATTTAATTGCACGGGGAGCATGTTGAGCTATGTAGGAGGCCAATTTTACCGTAACCTCCTGCTCCCCATGCACCACAACCCTGCGAGTCCTGACAGCAGCACCGCGCATCCTGAATCCTTCTCCCCTTTTCCTGGAGGRCAGTATTTTACTGAAGACTATTATCATGTCCCATGTCACAGAACTCTTTTCTTTAGATTTTCCTCTAATCTCTCAGGAGGGTCTGYGTGCACTTGTTGTGACGTGATCTGCATCAGGCTGAGGACTGACGCAAACTCTTCACACACACTGTGTGTGGCACGGGTGAACAGAGCATTACTAAGGCTTGCTGAGAGAGGGTTGAAACAGGGAACTGCGTCCAGCTCTTGCTTCTGTAGAAGCAGGCTTGCTTTTAGTACAGTTGGTTTTTCTTGGAGTGCTTGAAAGGAGCCAGATTTCCTCCAAGGAATTAACCAGAGGCAGTTGAGCATTAAGCTGATCAGAAAAATAATCGGAACACTAATGCACGAGCTTAGGACATTAATATTCGATATTCATAATAATAATAAAAACAAACTACTATTTTTTAAGTGTGCTTGGTGCATCTCTGTGCCAAAAAGCAACCCTTGAGTCTCTGCCATATCAAATTCAGGACTTTTTTTAATAGCAAGAATATGTCTGATAGGAATGTATCCTTTTCTGCCATCCACCTCCTGCAAGTACTGACAGTGCTATTTATTCCCTTAACTCATTTTCCAAAACTAAAAATGAAGGCAAAAGTAAAAGATCTCACTGGGAAACGCCAAAGGCTCAGCCCTACCAATATATGTATAAGCTGCATTTTGATGAAATCTGCTTGTGCAGTTTCTCTGTGTACACAAAGTAGAGCTGGACAAGAAGCGGGGCTAGGAATGAGGGGGGCTATAGAGTTCCTCTTCATRCTGAAAATTCCCTTTTCAAAGACATGAAAGTCAAAGAAAAAAAGTCTGCATAAGAATGCCCTGCAGGGCGCTCTAGCATATACGTACTTGAAAGCTCAAGGAGCTGCAATACCTCAGGAGCTGCAAGTATTTCTGTACTTTTCCTCCTGTTTCAAGTCAGTCAAGCGATTACCAATGCATATGTTGTATTTGYACAACATGGATCCATACTCAAAGCAAATAGAGCCATTCCTCAGACTCTGCAGGAGTCGGTCTTCCTAAATTCATCCCATTAATTACTGCATTTCATTGTGTGCTCTCTTGCTCTTTCCCTTTTCCTGTCTTTCCTGCCAGGTTGCTGTTGGCCTTTGCAATTGCCAGGGTTTAAAGTGCAAGTAAGTTGCATTTGTCACCTCAGATGATTCCTGAGTAAACTTTTATAATCCATCATAGCATCAAGGATCCTGCTAGGTCAAACATTTACAGTAACATTTCAGCAACATTTTTAATACTATAAAAAAGGTATTTTTATTAAATCTGCTATCTGTTCTAAGACGAGAGGAGCCTGATAGCCAGTGCACTTAGAAACTTTGAAAATGACTTAAAATAAGACATGCTGTCCTAGTCTATCTGCAGTAAAAAGCAGAAACAAGTTTGCTGGGCTGTGGTCTACACTAAAATAATTCATTCAACTTCTTGTATTGGCTGCATGACAAGAGTTACTAGACATCGCCCTGTCACTGGTCCAGGGCTGAAGCACATTTCTTGCAATTTTGACAGAGAAAATACCCTTTAAGATAAAGAGAAAAAAATGACCCTATTATGCCAGGCATGTTGCATTTATTTATTTTTAAGCAGTGGCTGCTTGAAGCTGTTCAGAGGTTTCGGATGTCAAAGCAGTGTCAGCAGAGATGGATTAGTGGGCAGAGAGCAAGTGGTGCAGCCAGAGGTTCTCCAGGAAAGTAATTCATTCCCGGAGCCCTCCCGTTCCTCGCGTGGCTCCCCCCCATAACGCACGTGGGAAGCAGCCGTGTCCCAAGGGCACGTGTGGCTGCACCTGAGCTCCTTACACAACGTGAGTGGTTGGGAATGGTTGGGAAGCAGATTTCCTCCCTGGGAAGACTCTGCCACACAGCGACGACGATTCTGCTACAGGCAAACCACCACCTTGCAGGCTGCATTCAGTTACAGTGACCTCACTTGCCAGAACTCATCAATTTTTCAAACCTAAATTATCTAGCTAAGGTGAAGTAAATTTCTTATGCTTTAATAGTGCAGTATCTTAGACACAAATACATACTTTACATCTCAAACCATATTTCCTAATCAAGGAATACTATATTTTCATTCAGGATTTTCCATAAATAAATATACAGTGGCCAAAAAAAAAAAAAAAAAAAAAAGAATTTCCATATTTTGCAAGGAAAAAAAATACATTTGCCAGCGTTAAGCCTCTCGTAGTGACCTCTTGCAATATGATCTGCCACCAGCCCGGCCACCCGTGCCAGTCTGGAAGCTTTTGCAGCCTGAGTTTCTAGCAACACTCTGCTCTTGGGAAGTGATGCTAAATTATAGGGGACCAGGGCCCTACCAGCTGACCAGAACCAGCTCACTGAAGTCTTGTGTGATCCTTGGGATCCAAACAAACACAGCCCAGTTAAGGATTAGCTAAGTAGGAGCTTTGTGCTGCTTTCTCTTAAGGCATTAAAATTTGACCAGAAAGACATTGAAGTCAGACTAGSTCCAAAGGGAAGAGCATCCCATTGCCCAGCTTACTGCACTGCCTTATTAAACACTTACTCTTTCACGTAGCAGAGCTCTTTCACATTTGCAAAGCAATGTGGATTGCTTTCTTAGATATTTATACCTGAATCAAAAGAACTTCCACTTTGCAGCCATCTTATCCCAAAAATCTCTCTGCCAGTAATGGCCGGGGAGAAGCTTTCGCCTTACCATTGCACAGAAGGTCTCCGGAGGATCCCCGCACGTTATGTCTGGCGGATCCAGAGTCACTTTGACGTATTTGATCATATCTCTGGCTTCTGGCTGGCAGGCCATGTAATCCCAAACTTTCCCTTCCTCCGTATAAATCTGAGTCTTGCACACATCGTAATGGCCCCACACGGAAGGATAATGCTGCATCACCGAAGACACCGTAACCCAGAGGGCGTGAAGTGACAGGAATCTTGATAAATACATCTCTAAATCCTTTTGTGTCACCTTTGTAAGTATACTCAGTACTGGCGTACGTGCAGTCTATAGGTTACGCATGTATGTACACGTATRTATTTTGTAAAATGGGTTCCAACTCAAACGCGAAGCATTAGAATACGGTGCTTGCTTTACTACGTTGAAGACTTTGGTAGAAGCCACAATCCCCAAACAACGGCCCTTCACAGCAATGTGCAGCTTGTCCTTTCTCTTACAACTTATCTAGCAGGGCTTCTTGTACCACGTGTCCAGGGGCAGATAACAGCTCAAGAAGCTGCAGGTCTTCAGATAACCCTGAGTGATCCTCCGTGGTGGCGGCTCACGGGGGACGCTCAGACGCACTGATAAATCAGCATCCGAAGCAAAGAGATGAGTGTCCGACGGCCAGTGTCTTTTTCCCATCAATCATGCTTTTCTTCTGGCACCAGCACCCTTTTAGAAACACAAAAAGGGTAAGAGTTATCGTTCAAAGATCAATGCATCACAAAATATATACGGCATGCTGACGTTTTGGAGGTTTGATGCCACATAACGCGGATTGATATAGCGTGGGTAACCTTTCGCATGGGTGCTGTGCTAGAATGAACAAATCACCAAACTCAGTCCCAATGAAAAGTGTTTCAGCAAGAAGAACTTAACTCCATTAAAAAAAAAAAAAAAAAAAAAAAAAGCGCAAAAATCCAGATTTGTAGCGTCCTAGGTGAGTTGCATGTTCTGTTCCCAAAATTGTAATTCCATCCTGGCAAAAGCAGGGAGCAAACCACAGGGCTTAAATGTTTCTCACATCACCTCAGCTGGCAAGTGGGGCAGCAGGGAAACAAACCCTCACAGGGGACCCGGGGGAAGGCTCTGCCATTAAAGTCACAGAGTGAGCAGTATTGGTCCCTGTCATTTGGCAGGGACCCCAGGGCCCCCCACAGGCCGTAGCCCTTCCTTGGGCTTTTGGGGGAAGGATGAGAAGGCAGTGATGAGCCCTGGGACASCTTTGCTCCCTGTTTGCTAGTCTGATTCTGAGGAAGGTAAGAGCTGATGCATTTGCACCTGCCTGTAAGGACACTTGCCTCTTTTAACAGGGGTGCCACATCTTCCTAGGCATGGGGGGGGGCAGCTATTACACGTGTACTCAAGGTTTATTTTATCCTCTCATTAAAAAGCAACCAAGATCCCTTCACTTTATAACCCCTCAATTATATTACTGTAGGTATAAAATCATAGGATGTTTTTCTGATGATTTAAAATACCCATATACGCTAAAAGGCAATGGTAAAAATCCAGGCACAGGGAGGGAAAGTGCAGAGCCTGAGTGAGTTCACTGGACATGCACAGGCGGAGCCAGGGCTGCAGGGGGGAGCTCGTCCCTGGGCCCCCATGCTCCTGCCCTTCTCCTCTCTCCTAAAATCCCCACAAATGCTCAGAAACAGCAGCAAGGCACCACAGGCGGGAGCTCAGTTTGTCTCAAGTTTTAAATTCCTTCCTATACTGCAGAAAAGCGGAAAAAAAGTATGTATAGCATATACATACTGTAGTGTATCTGTAAGAAAGTCTGTGCAACTGGGTGAGCTCCCTAATAGGGTGCTTTGGTGACAGGCGCTTTCAAGAGAGAGCAAAACTTCTCCTCAAAGCCCTTCCCAAACTGCCTCCCTATATTTAAAGAATGCACCATCTTAAACCCAACTAAACTACAGACACTACGAAATGCCAACAGATGGTTGAATTGTGTTTCCATAGCAAAGTAATTTACAATAATTGCCGTATGGACGTAAATGCAATTTTCCATTATATTCATTTTATCAAATGTTACCATACAACTGTGATATATTCTATCAGAATACGTACAGAATATCTGAATTTTCATGCAGTAATAGAACTCAATTAGCTCAAATAAATTTAAGCTTCAAATCTGAATTTGAAGCAAAAGCTGAAATATCAAAAGCTAAATTTTAAGAATTGCATTGAGTACTACCATAGCTTTATTAACAACCTTACATTCTTTTCCTTTCTCAGTGGCAATATTAACTTATTACCTCAGAATTCAGAGACCATCTTCAGTGTTCTTCTAGAGACACATGACACTTTTCCTCTCTAGTCCTTTCTAATGTTTTATTTGGGAAGGAAAAAACCCCACACAATGGAAATAGAGTAGTCATAATCCAAAAGAGAAGCAAGTGCTCTGTTAAAAAAGAATCCCCTCACTTCACTCAAAATCTGGAAATTGTTTTAAATTTATTGTGACAAATCAAGGCATGCTCTGTATTGGAGAAGACAAGTTTCAACTAGGTCCTAGTTGGAATAAACAATAGGTGAATGTCATGTAGAAATGACAACAAATGATGTTACTAGGTTTAGTTAATCTTAACCACAAGCCTTTACATTCAGACAAAATTAGATATTGGTTGGTCATTCTTCAGTTATCCATAACCTTTTATAACTGCTGGGGCTCTGATCTACAAATAAATGGGGCTGGATGGGACTAGAAAAATGTGAGGCAAGTCGCTCTCCTAACTCACTGTGCTAAAATACTTCCCATATAACGAATTCTCATTAAAGTAAGCCAGAGTCATAATGATGGTCGTTACACAGAATTATAGACTATAACATTGATCGAATTTAGTGCACTTGACAAGGAAAAAGTGCAGAGGAGTGCAAGACATCTGAGCATTAAGCAGATGTAGAAYCGTACGACAGACATTCCTGACAAGAAGCAGCCAATTATAGCTTAAATTTCTGGCATATAACCAGTTCTGATTAATAGTTTTCCATTACATTACAGACATATTATTAATGTATTAAAAATGTCAAGCTTTGGCAAGAACTAACACGGCATGGCTCCGTTTTCTGCAATATCTTCTTTTAATGAGCTTCCATTGATACACAGGGAGATATTGACCAAGGCACATTAAGGATCATATGCTGAGCACTGGGGGTCTGCCCAGCGGAGCTGCACAATTTGTCTCGATTCTATTTATTCTTGCAGAGTCACTCGTTAGGCGCTCTACAGTCCCGCGGCCTATTACTAAATTCAAATATATATATTTGAATTATTTTGAAAAGAAATGTTTAGAATAACGTTTATATAGCATAGCACTATGTTGCTAGCTATACCCAGGGCAATAAAGCAGAATTTTTCCCCCGGTAACACATGTACATTTGACGTTACAAAGTAAAAAGAATCAAACAAATCTGGAAAAACTACTGCGTGGGGTCCCCGTGCTCCGCACCTCGTAGCTCTCCGGCCTCTGTCTCGCCCCTGGGGTGTCAAAGGGGTCCGTGGGGTCCGCGACACCTTTCCTGCCCTCAGGCGAGGGGACCGCCGGCTGCCGGAGCGGGATTCGCTTTCCCGGCCGCCGCTCCCGGGGACCCCGGGCGAGGGGCGATAGCGGCGCCGAGCGCAGGACGCTGCGGCCCGGGCCCCGCGGGGCTCCGCTCCTGCCCGCGCCGCGCGCCGGGCGCTCAGGCTGCCGCGCAGCCCCCGCGGCTGCCGCACWGGCGGCTCAGCCAGCCGGGCGCACCGGGCATCCCCGCGCTGCAGCCGGCTGCAAGGGCGGCTTTCGGCGCACGCCTCTGCCTCCCGGTGGCCGCCGCTGCCCCTCAGACCCCGCGGACGCTCCTAATCCCGCGGCCGGAGCGGGCGCCCCCGGCGCCGCGGCACCCGCGCGGAAGCGGCGCCGCTCCCGAGCCCGGCGCGGCTCCGGGCGCAGGGAAATCCCGCGGCGCGCCCGGCGAGCGCCCCGGCAGCCTCCTCCCTGCCCAAACTTACTGCGCGAGGGCGGCCCTTCCTGCCGCCCCTTTCCGAGAAGCAGCCGGGCTGCAGGGGACGCGCTGAAATAACAAGTGCCGATTTCTCTTGCAGAGCAAACGCCGGACGAAACGCGCGCTGCCGCCGCACACGAGCGAGGGAGGCAAAGTCACCATCGGCCCCGCGCGCCGGCGAGTGGCAGCGCGCGAGGAGCGCGCGGAGCCACCAACTCCCTCAGCGACGGCTCCTGCTCGGGGTCCCGAGAGGGTTTCTTGCTAAAYGCATTCGAAGTTTGCACCCCGGAACAGTTTTGGCAGGTGAGCAGAGCTAATCAAGTCGAACAGAGCTAATCGAGTCTAGGGAAGAAGATCCTTTGCATCTACCTCAGGTATTAATTATTTAAAGGTAGTTTAGACTTTGTAAAATAGCATGGGTATTACTAAGAGCTGATGATCCTCGTGGCAAACAGTTACACTATTCAGTAACATGACTTTGCTGCACCTAAAAACCCTGGGACCCTAGTACCTATAAACCCCACCTACTTCAAAATAGGACCATCACTTTTTAGAAATGCAGAATTCATCTGTGCAAACAGAATGGGAGTCTGCATTTAACGACTAAATACACAATTTCTCCCATATTGGGATAAAAAATAGTCTCTATTGTGAAAAAAATCCTCAAGTGCCTTAGGACTCTGATGCTGCACCAAACGAAGTTTAAATCCTACTTTTAWCTTGCTTAGCTCCTAGCTATTCAGGAGAAGAAAATTTCTTTGTCTCAGGAGGGATTGAAAATGTTTTCTTCCACCTATTGGTGGGAGAAAATAAAACACAGAGTTGCGCTAGCCATGATCCTGCTCTGCGCTGGAAATACTTTAGGTTTCAGCATCAGTCCTTGGTGAGCGACCCCGACCCGTCACTTGCAGCATGGGCAGTGCTGAGCAAGGCGGGTAAAAGCACCTGGGATTTGAACGGTGAAACTGCAGCTTTAGTGACAGAGCCAGAATGTGGCCTGAGCTCCTGCCAGGCGGCGTGTGCAGCTAGAAAGTTGCTTCCCCTCCTCATCAATGTCACAGGTTGAGCGACCAAGCCCAGGCGACGTCAGACTGTTGTGCTAATTGCCGGAGCCTGCCGGGGCAGCAGCCTCTGGGGCGTCAGGCAAAAGCCCAACCCCGACTATCCCACCGAGATCCGCTCCGGAGCAGCAGCGGGAGCAGCAGCAGCGCGGTCACGTCCATTCCTTCCCCGGGCCGCTAGGCCAGCGCCGCGCGGCCCCGCGCTGCCCGTCCGCGGGCGCGCCGGGACGTGTTCCCGTCGGGAGCGCAGCGCGGCCCCTTCCCGCGCTCGTCCGAGCGGCTCCCGCAGCAGCGGCGCCCGCGCATCCCCAAAAGTGCGTCCGGGGGCGCAGCCGCCGCCGGGGCTCCC
>NW_020455577.1:4217982-4252039 GCF_003342845.1 Nothoprocta perdicaria
CCGCGCTCCGCCCGCCCCGCGCCCCGCTCGTCCTCCCCCTGCGCCGCTTCTCCTCCCCGTTCGCCGTCCGCTGCCGTGTGCGCGGGAGCGGCCGCCGGCGCTGCCCTCCGCCTCTGCCCGTCCTCGCACCTAAGTCCYGCGCGGGAGCCCGCGGGAGCCTGGCGAGCAGCGCGGGGAGCGCCCGGGAGCCGCGTTTCTGCCCGTCCCCGCGCTTCCTTGTGCGCCACAAAGGGTTAACGGCGTTTGGGTTAACGGCGTTTGGGCAGGCAGAGGGTCCTGCTGCTCTCGAGCATCAGGATCTGGAGCTTGTGGTGCCAGGAGGTCACCAAATGAAATGAGTGACGGCCCCTGTGCCAGTCCCAGGAGTTGGGCTTAGTCTGACCAGAGCTGGGCAGTTGGGCAGGTGGTGCAAGAAARTGGCCCAATCCACCGTGAGGGACATCTTGCTGTTCACCCTGCAGGCAGTGGAACCAGAACACGCAGGAGGAGCCCAGCCGCTCCTCCGCGCTGCCCCTGCTCGTGGGTTATCCAGTGGTTCCCAGCTGCACTAGGACAGGTCCTGCCCACGCCATGCTCCGTACGGACAAGGTGGCGCCAGGGGCTCGGAGCGCGCGGTGCAGGTGAGCCTGTGGCTGCCGGGATATGAAGCAGGGCCAAGTCATTTGCTGYGTCACATACGTCCTTGCACTGGTGCCAGCAGCCCCTCTGCACCACAACCCGAGCGCTGGGTGCGACTGCTGTCACACAGGCCAGGATCAGACATGCTGCATGCGTAGGAACTGGGGCCGGAGCCTAATCCTGCCTGCCAGCATGGCCCAACAGCCCGCCAAGTTTTAAGCTCATTGGGAAAAATGGGCCTGAATTAATTCTTTGTCAAAGGCTGTCGTGGAGATGGAGAAGCAGAGGGAATTTAGCCCTTGGGTGTGACTTTCCGCCTTGCTTTTTGTGCTCGCTGGAGTCCTAGAGCGGGGTGAAATGCAGAAAGGCCAGTGCCTTTGTAATGAAAGCCCCAATATTTGTGTGCAGCATCTTGCTGACTTTCCGCCAGTCCCTTTTCCAGCTGTGATGAACAACTGGCTGCATCTGCATGGGCTGTGGAGCCCAGYGCCACCATGTCCAGCTGCTGGATGCCAGCACAAGGCCACAAGGAAAAGGGGATTGACCAACATTTGAATGGAATACTTAAAAATATGTAGGTACTGTATATTGTCATATACACTACAGCTCCACTACCTGTTTTAAATTAAGATTTAAGCCAGTGCTTAAGTACTGAAGGATTGGAGGTTACCCTGGTGGGAACTAGCTCTGCTAGAAGTGCTTTCAGCAGACTCTTTACACCCTCTCAGTATGAAGCAGCAAGAAATACCTCTTCTCTCTGCACTTGTTGGGTTTGCCGCTTAATAGAGTCAGGGAAATGGGTAAATTTCTGATTATTGACTTCAGTTTGGGGGGTCACATTGGGGTACTGGGCACTACGGGGTGTAATTTATGGTAGGGGCTGTGTAAACTGCTAGTACAGAACGTTACCYGGATTGCGAGCGTTGCAGTGAAGCAACAGCTCAAGTGTGAATTCCTAACCAACTCCAAACCTA
This sequence comes from Nothoprocta perdicaria, assembly GCF_003342845.1. Taxonomy (NCBI): domain Eukaryota; kingdom Metazoa; phylum Chordata; class Aves; order Tinamiformes; family Tinamidae; genus Nothoprocta; species Nothoprocta perdicaria. Next base: position 4,219,575 of record NW_020455577.1, read on the forward strand.
AGGAAGCTTTGCAGGCTTCAGGCTAGGGTTTGGACATTCAATGGTCCCTTAGGTGCCACTGGGAACCTTTCCAGGCCTGCTACGGGCCACGCTGCCTTCCACCAATGCCTTGGACCTGCTGTCGGGACAGCGAGTGCTAGAGGCCTTTGGGGAGGCCTCTAGAGACTCAGGGAGCAGGGAGCTGGCATCGCAGGGGTCAGTATTGGAAGCCCCRAGTGAGACATGGGGCTGGCAGAGATGGCCAAGCGGCAGTGGGCGTCCCCAAAGGCAGACCTGGCTGGGCCGCTTGGTTCCCGCTTTGCCCATGCTACTTTAACCTCCTGGAAAGTCAATCGATAGGCAAGGATTTGGATGTGGATCTGGGCTTGCACCTTAGTGCCTCCAGCTGCATCATTTCCAGCAAAAAGATTGGGAAACTGTGCTGAGATAAATGACACAACCGGAAGGTTTATGTGTTTGTGCAGAGAGGGGACAAATGCTGAGTCCGCTCAGTCAGGCAGCGGAAACACAGAGCTCCTCGAGCAGCTTTTTGCTGTTGCTTGAGCTTCAGCACAGCCCAAGGGCAGGGGACAGGGAGGTTCCTGCCAGAGGTTCCTGCCAGAAATGTCACCCCGAGACCTGCATCCCCACATRGTTTCCGGGAGGTTTTCAGGGAGCCCATGAGCTGCCATTCGGTCCCTCCTTTATTTCCACGCTCTTTGATAATGTCTTTCTCTCCTTAGAGGGCAAGAAGATCCTTCCCAATCTTGATTCGAGTTGAGAGCGTCTCCGTGCCGGATACCTTAGTGAGAAGTCTGGAAATTGGGTATGTATGCAATCTAGGAGAGAGGCTGCCTAATAAGCATGGTTTCTCATTTGAATCTCCTTGTGTCCTGCTGGCAGAGCACGGAGCGTTATTACTCATTCCTYGGGGCTCGGATAGAAAACGAGCCTGTGCTGGTCTGCCAGGAGAAGGGCTTTTTAATCCCCCTGCAGTTCACCGGGCAAAGGAGCTCCATGAGTTATGCTCTCAGGGAGGAGGCCGAGTCAATTATTTAATACACAAAGGCTTGTTCTTAAGTATCAGACCTGTTGATTCAGAGATGCACGTAAATTAAAGGCCGGATTTCCGCTGCCGAGTGAGAAATGTTTTGTTCTAATAATAAACCCTGAAACTCTGCTGCTTCCATTTACATAACAGCCATGACACAATGTGTAAATCCTTGACAATATTTTTTCAGAATTTAGCAGCTTGTTTTTCTGCAAACATAAACATTTATTTTTGGTGTTAATAATTAATAATATGCCACATGCCCATAATAAATGCAAAATCTAATCTCATGTAGACATAAGTGTTTCTGCCAAAGTGGTCTTTCTGTGCTGTAAATGGCTTAACCAAAGTGCTAGCATACATTCTATTTCCCTTAAGCTCAATGTTTTCCTATGAAATAGTTTCTTCACACATTTGTTTTTCACAAAACTAAAATAGGCAATACCTCCTAAAACAACAGAAATGTGGCTAATATTAAAACCCTCGCAGCTGTATCTAGAGGAAATTGTAGAGCAAATTTTAAAAGCTTTGTAGTTTTTATGTCCGTATAGATCAGAACTTGCTAATCAAATTAAAATATCAGGTTAAACATAATGCATTATAACAAAGAGTAGGTTACTTGTGCAAAAAYAGCCAACTTGTTTTTGAAAGGAAGGCTCCATCTTTTAATTTGCATTTAAAAAATATTCCCTGCATTGGTTTTTAGTGGCTTGATTTGTCAGGTCTCTGAGTCGGGAATGCTGCTTCTATTTACACATGAAACCTAACACTGCTCTGATCTGAGTTGCTCATCTAAAGTTCTGCTTGCACATATAATAATTAACAGTAATTAATTATTTACTGTCGGGTAGCTTCTGGCTGTTAATATTATCGTAAATATCTTTTTATTTTTTTAATAGCCTCATTAAGACATATGTCTTTCATGGTTTGTAACTTGGAGGATGGCAGTGATAGATAGCTGAGCAAACAGCCACTCCGSAATTCACTTGCCAAATTAAGCTTTAAGTTTGGATTCAGTGAGGTTTGGATCTACCATTTTTAAGAAGCTGTTTTAATCTAGTGTCTTATATTATTAGCAGATAAGAGGCATGCAGTGAGAACCACTGGTTACATACCCAATCACACATGCGTTCACACGTAAATAGAGATGTTACCTATTAGTAATAATTTTAAGCAAATCAATAATTTAAGATTGAGTAAAAATSATCACTGACTTTCCACAGTGGTTTTCATTGTTCTATTGCCAATGAGTTTCTTTCATGGAAGAAAAACATCATTTATCATTCATGAATGACTTAGGGAATCACATCATGGCACCGGCTAAAAATGGAAGAATTAGCAGAAGACAGTATTGGAAGCCACTCCTGCAGTTATAAAGGAGAAATAAGTATATCCAAGCATTTGCTACTTGACTAACTGGGTTTTGAAGAGGCAAGTTTGACATTTTGGTGTTTATTTCATAGGAGTGTAGAGCTCCTGTAGGGAGAACTGAGGATACTGGTGTAGCCTTGGTGGGAGGGAACAGCATCTCCTCTGGTAAACACCACTTTTGATTTGTGGTATTCCATTACGAGCCAGTGAAGGGCAGCACTAACCAACTGTTTTAGGTAACTAAAGAGATCACTAATTATGTTTTCAAATTTTAAATGATGTAAACAGTCATTGTTTGACTGAATTTGCTGTTGTCGGTTATGCTGCTGCATCACTGCAAAGCAGCAACTTGAAGAGCCCTCTATAATGCTTAGAGCAGAATGTGACAGCTACAAATTAGCAGCTTAGTGGTGATGAATTTTAGCAAAGTGCGTTTTAGTTATTAAAAAAGCAGAGTATGGTCTTTTACTAAGAGTATGGTCATTTCCACTCTTTAATTATATTACAGCTGAGGTTCTATACATCAAAACAGATTTAGCAGATTGAATCATAATTCATATCATATATATGTAAGCAATAATATAGATATTTATATAGCTCAAAACACTGGAGAAAGACTTCTCTTTTAACACAAATTGGTAATCTACCTTAGTTCTTTTTTCCTTCTTCCTGAAGTTTCCACCCGCTTGTTTTTATAGGAAATAATGATTTGTATGTTTGAACGTGACAAGGTATTGGAAAGAATTTGCATTGGTGCTCTTATTTTTTGCTCAGTTTTGCAAATTTAGTTGTACACTCATGCAAACCTTCTTAAATGCTGTCTTATTTACTGTGGTGTTTGGGAGRGAGTCACTTAGAAAATGCTTAATTATAAATTTCCTATGTCCCTACGTGCACAACTTCACAAATCACTTGAACATGCTCTGTTTTTACAAGCCCTTGACTTTTCTTAGAAAGCTACATTACCATATAGCTTCATACCAAAGAATTTCACCCATTTGCTTGTGATAACAACAGCCATACATCATTCTGGATTGGAAAAACTGGTCCTAACTGTGAAAACAGAGCTGACGAGAGAAGGGAGACTGTGTCCCAGGGCTCCAGAGCGGGTTCCGAGCCAGGGAATTGCCCTGACCCTGTGCCTGGCACGCTGCAGATGTGCAATTAGAGACACGCTGACTGCAAAGCCCAACTGTAGGTCAGTTCATTGCCCCTTAATCCAAAAGCGTTGACTTTAGGCTCAGAACTTGCAGTGTGCAGCATATGTGTGGGTGAGCATCACCCGTGCTTGTGCTGTGAGCAGAAGGCAAATAGGAGAACAAAAGGTGTATTTTCACCACAAACTGGAGCTTCCAGTACTTTTTGCTTCTTACCTGGCTTTTTTTTTCTCGTTTTTAGCTCTGACTATTTTAAGCAGAGTACAACTGCAGTGAGTTTGGATCGCGCAGTTTATTGGGCACTTGCAAGTTTTTGCAGTTTTGCATCATGTGTATTTATTTTTTCTTTTCAAAGGTGTCGCTAAAGCCATTTATCTGGGCATGGAGCTGGTGTTTCTGCCAAGAGGATGATGAAACCCAAGGCTGAATGAGGGCTCCTGAGCCTGCAGCTGGAAGCACCTTGGCAGCTGATTATATAAACGAAGGCAGCAGCAGCTGGGGGCTGCTTGGCTGTTCTGAGCTCTGCAGAAGTGGCCATGTGTCTCCAGGGAGCTGAGGTGRGTGAGTTAATGGGTAAGGGAAGATGCCTGGGGGCCACCTCTGCTCCAGGATGGTGCTACCAGCTTGGGATGCAGCCTTGGTCCCTGAGGGCAGGGGGTAAATTCTCTCCATTGGTCCACTTAGGTAGGAATCCCAATCTCCAAAGAATAGTAGTGAAGCAGTTAAGGGTAGTTTAGAAGTCCTGTTTGATGTGATCTGTCATGTGTGGGATGATAAATCCCTGAGGGGTAACTAGAGGGGAACTAGCAGAACTTTTCTTTTCCCCATTGCAAAGGGTGAAGCAGGTGGCCTGCGGACTGACTTGTCAGCGTATTCAGTCATTTGCATGATATTAGAAACTTCCAGATTGCAGGAGAAACTGAATTATTTCCTCTCTGGCTCATGTTAACCATTTTTCTCAAGCCTGTAGCTCTTTCCATAGGTTTCCATAGTTTTCAATTATTCAGCCTGCGTAATTTATATTGAACATGAATCTTCTAAATACGGGAAACCAGCTACATTTTCAGTGTGGGCACCAGGTAGAATACAAAAGAAGGCATTGTCTCAAGGGAGGAAATTTCTTCTTTTTTGTGCAGTTTAAGATGAAAGTGGGGAAGAGGTAGGAGGAAAAATAGCCACAAAATAGTGGCAAGATGTCACCTCAGAGTATTATGTTCCTTTTATGGGGATKCTTGATTGGGGGAGTGAGAATCTTATGCCTGATGTGAATAGGATGGGACGAGCTCTGCATGCAGGTTCTCTGCTCATATCCAGCAGTCAGTGCAAGGTGATAGGAGCTGGATAGGAGCAAGGCCTTTAGTGAGTCCTTCCTAAAACTGATCAGATCTGGATGGTTGTAGAGGGTGCAAAATAATCACTGCCCAGTCTGAGCAATGCTAGATCTCTTTGTGACCCGTGTTTGCATTTTAAGCTTCATCTGCTCTGGAAGGTGTCTGCTACTAAATGTGCATGACTGTCCACTTAATTGGAGAAAACATCCCYTTTTCTTTTCAGAGATTAAAATAATATATTATGGAATGTATTTGGGACACTGGTTGCAAATTAATATGGTGACATTTGTTGCAATAATAGTTTTTGTGCTGGAGAATGAAACTTATGGCTCCCATCATAGGAAAGATGGATGAGTTAACATATGAGTAAGTGATTAAAGCTGGCACTAAACCGTCATGTTTTTACTCACATATGTGAAACCTCTATTGATTTGAAGCTTGATCAAATTTACATATTTAGCCTCATAAATGGGCCTGCCACTGTGTTTCACCCTTGGACTGCAGCAGCTTTTTTTTTGCAAATCTGGGGCCGGGTTTGTACACTGAAACCCAGCAAAACATTTTTTGATGCTAATACTTGTTGCACTGGGTAAATCTGGCCGCAGATGTTTAGCCCTGCTTAGTGTTTCATTGCAACCAGGACCTACTTTGGTTCTTGCTGTGGCTTTAGGTACTGGCTGTGAGCCCATCCCTCTCGCTATCCAGTGCGCAGTGCCCCTCTAAGTGACTCCTTCCTAGGGAGAAAAATGGTGATTAAAGTCAGATGCGGAGTGAAGAGCTGGTGCTTCCAAAAGTGGAGCACAAAGAGCACAGCCAATATACGAGGGGTCATAAACTAAAATATTCGTATTTTTCATGTTCCTCACCTGATGGCTGAAATCACAAATTGTGTCCGGAGTAAGAAACACTGTGTGYGTGACTAATACATATTGCAGCAATATTCCATCTATAATTTATAGGCATAAATATATTATTTTACGTTTGTAGATATTTAGTGGCATGAAGCTAGATGATATTTTTACAGGAAACAAAAGCATGTTCTTGTGGTTGGAATCTAAAGTGACCCTGTAGAAACAAGACATTACGGGGCCCATAACAGGCAGAACGGATCAAGGGGGATAGGGAGCCCCAGGAAGGTCTGTGCTGAACCCTCCGGTGAGCTCGGAGGCCCTGCAGCTTCCACCTGTACACACTTAAGCTTGTAACTCTGCTTGTGGGAATAATTTTGTATTAGTTCTTAAGGCTGCTTTTGGCTCTGTAATTACATTCCCTTGTAAATAAATATGCAGGGAAACTTACCAAACAGAAAACACCGGGTCTTCTGCAACAGGGAATTGAAATATTTAGTGCCGTGTCACGTTATAAGTCGTTGCCTGAACACCTGAGAAACTTAACCCAGCCGTCCCTAAATAACTAACTCCATTCAGATTCATCCAGAGAAGTTCTATGAAAAATAGGAATGTGAAAAAGATCCTGCTTTTGCTTTTAATAAAAGGCCCTCTTTTGCCTAGCGTTCTGAGTGCAAAAGAGAAGCATTTAACATGAGTAACCTTGAAATAAAATAATTAAAAATACTGTTTTGGAGGCACATGCGGCCCTGTGGTCCCCGCTGTGTGTGCGGTGCTGGAGCCCGCTGCTTTCTGCAGCCTTTGGCTCTTGCTGAGGGCAGCCCTGGCCTGAGCCCCGTGCCCACGTTGGGCTGGCGCCCCAGCCTTGTGCRCTGCCTTCTGCAGGCAGCTCCTCTGTGCCAGTGGGAATTGCTTGGGCAACACGGGCGTCTCGGATAGGAGAGGCATTTACTGTGCAGCAGACGGAGCCTTTTCTGCCTTACCAACTTGGAGTCCATCAGCTGGTGGATGTTTAATGGCCGGGGTAGCCTGATGGCTCCTGAGCTGCTTCCTGAGCCAACAGGCAGCCTGGGGTGATGTTTTACTGCCCYGGTGCCATGATGTGTGTGACAGCTCAGTTTTCCTGGGGAAACTGGGAATCTGGTCTGTGCTGGTCCTTAGGGAAAGGTGGAAGAGGGATGGGCTTCACGTTGATGGCACCTCACTCTGTGCTGCCCATTGCTGCACCTCCCGCTCCTGCTACTGCTTGTTGGAACCAGCTGCTCTCCGTATGTATTTTAGGAATTAGTTTCTGATTATTAAATCATGACTGCGTGTTAACACCCATTATTTTTATAAACCCAATGCAGACTCCCATGCATTATAAATAAATTGTATTAACTCCATTTCGTATGAAATATTTATAAATATTATGRCAAGGGCTCACTTTCTGTGCATAGTTATTAGACAGTTTAGATTATAGGAGATTGGTCAATTATGTAAAATTATGAGAATACAGACTTAAGCTAGGCTCATAATCCTACTGCAAGAGAGGCACAAAACCAAGGTTCCAACTGGRTTCAAGAAGAGTGACATGCTTTATGTTTCTTAATTATCTTTATTTCCCAGTTGTATTGCTATTGCAAAGGCTCAATTTACTATGTGCCAATGAAAGAATAATAAGATGCAGAGACATTCCTATATCAGATGGGGGTTTTGCTCTCCTGTGTTGTCAGAACATAAACTCATAAAGGACAAATGGTTTAAGCTCCCCCAAGTTTGACTTGGAGTAGTTCTGAAGTCTGAGCAAAAGCCAGATGCCACGGAGATGGTTCTTACCCAAAATGCTGCTGGGGATGGGCAGCAAAGATGTTGATGTTGCTAAATGTTATCGTCTAATAAGAAATAAAAATCTGAATATCTCTGCAAATCTAGGTCGTAACTCCTAACTGCATCTTTGAAGAGATTCCCTAGTGTGAATATGCACATCCGAAGCCAGGCCGGTGGTGCCTGGTTCTTAGCGCTCTGGTTTGCGGAGCTGGGGAGGACGTGTCGCAGTGACGGAGGCTGGAGTAAAAGCATGAACTATTTCCACAGGCACCCAACTGCAGTAATTCCCTGTTAATGCCATGGTATTTGCACAGCATGGAGCAGGGCTCAGYATCCCCTGAAGGCCACAGACATTCTGCTGAGCTTCAACTGAGCAGAGGTGGGGTTGGACCCCGCACRCCTTGGTGTCTGTCCTGCTCTACCAGAGGCTTCAGGTCCCATGGGGCCGGTTACTGTCAGTGTCCAGGCTGTGCAGAGTTTCTAAGTACCCATCCCACCTCTGCCCTCCTCAGCTCGGTGCCAGAGGAGATCCTCAGGGAGCTGAGACCCCCCAGGAGCTCTGCTCCCGTCCACACTGTGGTTTGGGCYGCGAGCTGCCTCCAGAGGGGAGATTCCTGCTCCCTTTTATAGGAAGGCTCTTCAGAGAGAACTTGGTCCGGCCCTTTATGCAAACGTGACAAGCCTGTTTACCAGAGCTGCCTGCGTCCAAAGCTGCCTTCGAGCTAAATCTAGGTTATGTCCCTAGCTGGAAAATTTAATTAATAAATAAGTTAAATGTTTGTACAGCACCTTGAAGCTGCAAAGTGCTGCCTAAATTCCAAGTACTAGTGAGCCTCTCGGCTAGGATAGATTGTGTTTATACAAGCACGCTTTGTGTCCTCGCAAGGCTTGGAGTAAGTGGAGCATATTTCCTGCTGGGAATAGGTCTTTGGTCTTTGGAAGCGCTTCTTGGGAAATGCTGGCTGCTGYCACAGCATTGAATGCAGAGGGAAAACAAAGAAAAATAATTTGCAACAATAAGATGCATTTTCCCAGTATTTGGAAACAGGGGTAAAATACTTTGAGTGTTGATGTCTTGGTTTAGTCTAAATCATATTTTGTTGATTTTAGGGGCATCTGTATTTTTTATAGGCATACATGCTTTTTACTGCAGTTAATGGTCTAACTATTTTTGTTGTACTTGGAGTTTATTATTTGGATATTATAATGTACAAACACACTAAAAATCAGCAACAAAACAGAAAACTTKGAGAACATTTTTCCATAGAGTAGTCCTGTCAAGACCACTCTCCTCGTTGTGGTTAAGGGGGGAAGAGCACCGGCTTTGGGAACGCCAGGATGCTTGTGCTAAACTAGTCCTGCTTCTCTTKCAGGGAAGATATAGTATGGTGTATGACAGGAGAAGAGATGATAAACACAGTAATTCTCTTGGTACTTCTCCATTCCCACTTAAGAGAATGACATCTCTCTGTAGATGCCAGACTCTTCAACATCATAAGCTCTCTTGGACTTAAAATACCCTTAGGATGATGACTTTTGAGTGTAAAAGCTGCCAGGTAATGCCTCAGCAAGCAGAATCTAGTTTTCCAGTGACATGGAAATATTTCACATCATTACCATGCTTTTCAACCCACGGTAAGGATAGTTTGTGAACCTCAATGTCATTACTAGTGCCAGCGAAGAGGTCACACATTGCTGTGATGGAGAGGAACAAAGYTGTGGCTAGGGACACCCACGAACACTTGTAGGTGTTGGGTAAAGAGCAGTTGGGTTTCTAACCACCACGTCAGAATTGATACYGTTGTAATTGAAAGCTGATAGTGGACAATTAAGCCCTGCCAACCTATAGGCTCAGAGATATGTTCAAGGCATTAGAAAGGCTCTAAARGTGGAAAAGTGGGACTTGCTCCCCATTAGCCGGGCTCTGCTGCTGCTCAAGCTGACGCCTGTCCGCTTCYGCAGGGCGGAATTGCATTGCCAGCATCGGCTCCAGAGAACGTCTTCATTAATTGCCTGGCCAAATATCTTAATTGTGAATCTGACTCAGGCTTACTCATCAGCAACATATTAGAAGTACAGATAGGCAAATGCGACGGGTGTTGAAACGCCTCTCAAAACCTCAGCGTTGTGATTTCTTTCTGCCGGATGAAATTAGAAGTGGAGAAGGGATGGAGACACTGTTCGGGATAGAGGTCTGATAAGCACAGCTTACGCAGTGATTTGGAGTCACCTACGTGATAGCTAAGGGAATAGTTTGATGCAAACAGAACTAYAGATGGAGTTTAACTGTGTAATACTGTAAATCATTTATTCTAGACTTCTACCTATGTTCTGCGTATGTGAAAGCTGCTAATGACTTTTTCTGTGGTTAATTTATCCCKGGTGAGGTTTTTTTTGTCTCATATTCTCCTCTGCTATCATCTGAGACTGGAGCAGAAGAATCAAAATTCTAATCCAGAAATGAGGGACTGGTGAAGAAGCTCCATTCTTGGGACAAAAAAATGCAGCAATTGGTTCAACTGTGGTGAAGCTGCAGCTAATACCTGAGGCATCTGCTCTGTCTGATGGGAAAGTGATGGGTAATCTCATGGGTTTTCCCTTTAGTCTTAAGACTTCCCATGTTTCACTGGGTGAAATCCTACTCTCACTTATGCCAATGTCATATTACTAGTATCCACTGGATTATGCCGTTAAAACGGAGCAGAATTTGATTTATTGCATTTTGTTTAGCTAAATACAATTTCTAATTCAGTAGCCATTCTTGTGATATCTCTGCATTTGGTGGATTTTGGAGAAATGTGCAGTTTATAGGGGTAAGTCACCGACTGGTTTCCAGAGCAATTGCTTTTACTGAAATGTAGTAAATACTAGAATAAGCCCCAAGGTTAATGTAGCTTAATAGCTCTCCATAGCGTAGCAGGGAGTGCCTCAGGAAAACAGCCAATCTTTATGCAGGCTTTATTTTTCAGCCCTCTTTTTCCAGAGAATAGAGAGATCTGGGACTGAAAACACATGATGAAGGCAGGTGCTTTCACATCAGGGCAATGCACTTCAGCGCTGTGAACGCAGCCCAGGCTGAGGGAGGAGCAGCTCATGGCCTGGTGGCCTCTCTCCTGATGCACCTTGGAGAAGAAGGTTGCCCTGTTGCTGCCTTCAGCTTTCAGCCCTGGTTTCTTATTGTGGCCTTTCCTACTAGATTAGGGATCCCTTCAGTACCTGGTCTTCTCTCCCCARGAGGTGCTTATCTCTTGTAATCAACTCACCGTTCAGTCATCTTCTTGATTCAATAAACAGACGGAACTGTTCACTTCTCCCTGCCAGCTATTTCCTCCGGTCTCAAACTCATGTGAATCTTTCCTGCATGTTTAGGTTTTTTTTATTAAAGGTCCTTAAAGCAAAGAGCAGCTTCAGAAGGGGCTGCAGGGCTGTGTACCTGCTGCTAAACATGGACTGGGCTCTGGAGGCTTCTTGGAAGGGACAGGATGGGCTGGGAGCCCTGCATGGTCATGGAGCATGTGGCCCTCATGCACTTGGCTACCCAAAGGGTGGTGGAGGTGGATGGAGTGTGAGACTTTCAATAGTCATCTCTAGCTGTCAGAGTTCAATAGTGGTCTATTTCTTTCCCTATGCTGTTTTTTATAAAAAAAAAAAAAAAAAAAAAAAAAAAAAAAAAAAACCTATTTAAGATCTTGCTAATACATCAGTTAAAACTTTGATCCTTTTGATGCGATGACGGGAGGTCAAGCGCGGAGGCGGTGTCAGAATTAGCTGTGAATATTCGGTGTATACAAGTGTTCATTAGTGACTCATAAGCAAGTGTGTTCGGGCTATTAATTGGGCATTTCTGTGCAGAAGGATGTATTTGGGGATCCACAAGGCCCAGCTTATCTTCACTCTTGTGCTTGAAGATCTCGCTAATCAAAATCCTTCCCTTGCAAAGGAGGGAGCGTTCGGAGGGTGGCAGGGAGGCCAGGACGGGGTGCTGCCACAGCACAGCACGAGGGTGAATGCAGCACCCATAGGCAAACAGCTAGGGGAAACCGCTGCTGGGTGTTTCGTGATGCTGAGGAAAGCCTGAAAACTCACCCTTGTTTTGCTTCCCCTTGAATCAAAACTTCTGCTATTTTAATCTTTTATTGTTCTCAGCGAAGAAGCAGATACAATTTAAAAGCCTGGAGATACCTTTCTTATCTATTTAAAGGTTGTGCATTCTCTGAAATACTTTTCTTGGTGCAGACTTGATATTTAAATTCTTCTTGCTTACTCTGTACCCTGGACTAACAGGTTGAGATTTCRCATGTTCTTCCTGAAAGGCATTTTATCTCAAGCAAGGTCAGATTGATCTTTTTCTTAAGACGATAAATACATCACTGACCCTGTCAGCTTGCATACTCCACAAATTCCTTCATACTTTCCTATGCTGTAGTATTTACTCAACTATACAGTTATGCCACCCGGCTGTAATAACTGGATGGGAAAAGGGGCAGGCTGTCCCCCATGACAGCCCTGCACAAGGACCATCTTGRAAATTAAGTCAGATGTCCTCTTGATTAACCAGCTTTTCAAAGCCTCCCGTAAGCTCTTTACTCTTTGGAAGGAAATGCTTGCAAGGAGGATTGAGAATTGTTTTTAATGGAGGTAATCTCCTAATAAGTTATCTCTGACCACACGGAGACTTGGAGGGGCCAGGTAATCCCCGGGTAGAGTTGCTTTAACTCGTGCGTTATCCTCAGGAAGGCTCTGGGATTGGAGCTTGGAAGAGCTGCATGTGGCGCTTCTAAAAGCTTTCAACAAGGGCTTAAACTCCTGTCCTGTTAAATGTGTTTGCTGAAGTGGGGAGATTCACAAGCCGAGGCTAAGACAGGGGCCGCGTGCTCGTGCGTGCAGGTGGCACTTGCTCGTTGGCAAGGGTACGAGCTGCAAAAGCAGCTTTTCTCCTCTYCAAGTACAGCTCTGGCTGCCCCTGCAGCAGCCACTGGCCTTTTCCCTCCTGGAGGTGGTTTGAAAAAGCCCCTGTGCCGAGTTTGTGCTGCCTCTGCCCCCCAGCTTCCCCTCCAGAGGAGGAAAAGAAGAACCCACAGCTTTTATTTTCCAGAACTTCTCCATGCAATCGACTGTGCTGGAGGTCTGAGCTTCCCTAGGGTTTCTTTGCTGTACTGCATTTTGCTTTTGAGGCCTCATTGCATTGTATGCACTGTAATACCTTTTGCATAGGCTTATTTTATCTTGTTTTCTATATCCTGGGTTTGTGTCCCAAAGTAAAGGATTGGGGTTGAAAACTATTTTGTATCTTCTCCTAAGACTTATTTCCTTGATAAATGCATGTTTACGCTCACACTCCTCCCTTTGCACTGCTGGAGTGTTTAATCTTGGAAAACCTCCCCAACAATTCCGTGCAGTCGCTGCCAACATTGGTTATCACAGCAAATCCTTCCCCTTCTGCCCCCCTCACATTGCCAAAATCCTATTTTAGCCTGGGAAAAACAACTTGAAGGATTCATGTGGGCAAAGCCAATTTGGTGAGAGAAGGGTCCAGGAAGACGTGCTCAGCTGAGCCCCGGCGATGTCTTTCATTTCCCTGCTTTAGGAATCTGGCACCTCGCTCGGGAATGTGATTCCCTACCAAATTAGCCTGGCATATGGGGAGTGTGAACACAGGTTTGAGCAATGAACAATCAGCACCTGGGCTAATTGGCCTCAGGGGCAGCACGTCGGTGTCTGCAGGGCTAAAGCCTTCCAGCACCTCAGCTGCTTGGAAAAATAGTCAAAATCCATGTGCCCGGTTTAGGGATTTTTTTGGTTTGAGGTGGCGGCAGTTTCTGCTTCCTTCTTCCTGTCCCTGGGGGCAGCATGAGGCTCCTGGCTTTGTTAGGCCCCGCTCTAACGAGCCAGGATCTTTTGCCTTGGAGTTCTTGGCGTAGCTGGGCGGGCAGCCGAAGGCTGGGAATCGCAGCGCTCTGGAGAGCCGGATACATCTCCTGAGAGCAGTTTTCCAAAAATGAAGCTTGCTATAAAAATAAAACCCCAGGAAGATATATTTTTACAATAAGAGTTATCTTACAAATTTCTCCTCACTGCAGCAGTTTGGAAGGTGGCCAGGCTGAATTTTTGGGTTTATYTTTCCTAGCTTAGGAGTGTTTTAATGGCCCTCATCCCTCGTCTCGGYGATGCGAGCGCTGCAGTCTGTGGTCAATGTGCGCTGGGGTGACCTCCACGCACCGGGGTACCCCTGCTGATAAAGAAAGAGTGAGGAAAACAGAGGAAAAGATGCCTTTGCCTTTGGCTTTTTGGTATCGTGCAGCTGCTTGGAAATGGAGAAGTGGGATCAGGCTGCCATTTGAGGATTCCAGGGTGTTTCCCATTCCTTGAGTTTTGAACACCAACCACATAAATTTTAGGGCTCTTCTTGTAACTTCAACTGCAGATAAACTAAGGAGCTCGGTGGTTATGTCTGACCCGGATGAGAGGTAGCTGCTCTGCCCCTGACTTCCATAAAGGCTTTCCCCAGCTCATGATAACTGATAACATATCAGAGCTCACAGAGGTGATCATTATTCACAGACAAGTTCTCCCCGCTGTCATGCCCCATCTGACAGCCTGGTGATCACAATCGCAAGAAAAATTAGCCTTTTTGGTAGTCTGTGATCTGCTTATAGATGCAGGAACTTACAGTGGGTATAAATGTGTGAGTGTGTAAGAGCAGAATGGTATGGTAACTGTGTGTCTTATGTATAGTTTCTCACCGGGGACTGACCTGCTCGTTGTGTCTGCTTGTTGGTGAGCAACAGCCTCATCTGCTGTGAATACAGGGAAATTGATACGGCTTAATTTTTAGCGGAGTTAATCACATCATCATGGCTTTTGTTTGTTCAGGGTTTAAATGGTTAAGGAGCTAGCACTGCTTTGCCCTTCATCTGGTTACTTTTGTCTTGATGATGATCCCTGAGTTACAATAAGCATCAGGTTGGTGATGTTAGGATAAAGAAAACWTTGTCTGAAATATCAGTGCAGGCTTCGGCTGCCAAAAACAACCCCGAAACACAACCTATGCTTGTTATTTTGGCTCTTACGCATTTTTTATGAGGTCTTACACACAATGATAAGGATTCTCGGTGCTTTGATGGATGAATATGCAAACAGCCCCTCACTGAAACCTGCACGTCGAGCACTTCCATGCTTCCTAGCATGGAATTTTTAATTCTTTCCAAACAGGGCAGCTCAACTTGGGCAGTGCGGAGCTTGGCAGGTAGCATGATGATGAAGATTGAGCAACTTAATTCCATTCTAGATAGAAAGTGTCAAAAGGAATCACTGATACAGAAGCCAATAAAAGCACAACTAGGCACCTTCTCTTTTGCTTTTTGTGCTAATAGAATAGGCTGGCTTATAAATTAGTATTCTTGCATAAAATATTTTCTGTTCTAGTTCATAGGAGGAATTTACAAATGTTTACAAATATTTACATTAGCTTTCAGGTTCCTCTTATTATTCCATTCATATTTGAAGCAAAGTGCCATCTTTTTAGACTGTCAGACTTTGGSTGGATGCACATTACCTGCCTGGGGTGCCTTATTGAATTTAATAGTTGCCCACACTTCCTAMAAAACACTTGCAAACAATACAGAGACAAACTCCACAAGTCACAACCAGRCTTGGCCAAAGAGATTTTTCCATTTCTTACCCAACTTGTTTTGCAAAGAGAAAGTAAGCCTACTTCATTAATATGTTTAAGATAATTTCTAGTGGTTTTATGTGGACTGTAGGAAAACAGAGCATCAACTTAAATGTAAGCTTGCCCTTGGGTTAATCTGTTCAGTGTTAATGTGTCAGGTGTCAAAGGTTACAAGGGGGAATCTACAAGAAATGAAACAATGATAAAGACAAAATTCCTTGAGAAACAGTTACCAGCTGGAGAGCAACCTCTCTGGGGCTAGTTTAGACTGTAATGATTTACTTATCTCTGAGCAGGCTGAGCTTATGGTCAGATGCAGACAAGGACTAGCAGAAATAATAGGATATATGATACTGTAGGCATATGCAGTGTGGCTTTGACTGTAAGCAAAGCAGGGTGAAAAGGTACTTTCTGTGRGTGCTGCTACCTTAGAATTTGACTTTGGTGCCAAAAACTGAGTCAAATACAAACAGTAAAAGGGGAAGGGGGAAAAAAAGTGGTGCCTATTAGCACCTTCCCTGTCCAACACCCACTCTGAGCTGACCTCACATCTTTGAAAAAGAGAATTTTCCTATTGCAGGGAAACCTGCAATGCTGTCTTAAGTTCAGATGGGAAAGTAGAGTTGAAGTATTCAGAGCTTCAGCAAAAGAAAGAAATGCCCCAGAGTTTCAAATCGGGAATGTCAAAGCCCAGGTGCTGACTTCTCAGTCAGCTGGAAACAGGAGGACACGTCGAAAACCAATTTCCCCTTTAGAATCCACAAGCAAAAATGAATTCAGGGCTCCATGGTTTTTATTTGAAATAAGAACTACTTTGAGATGTCTTTTTGAAGCAGTTGTTCTCCAGTTCTACCTGGAAAATTAAGATAAACAAAACTGAGAGATTCTGACAGAGAAATAATTTACTGACAGTGTTGTGTTTACTAAGGGAAGATCTCCTGGCCAAAAGCATGTGAAACTGGAGCAAGAATTAAGGTTGCAGTGCTAGAGCGTGGTGAGCTCCATGCTGAGGCAGCAGTGCCCTAACCACAAAGCCCGAAGCGCTGGGTGTTCAAGGTGGCAGGGACCGAGCACCACGGGCCTTGGATTGCTGCAGATGTGGGACACCCAATGCAAGGGCGCTTGGGGTGCAGGCTGACAAAAGGGCTTGGGTGCTGTCTTTTATGTGTTTCCTAGTAATTTCTTAACAAATTATGGTGGGGAGAACCTCTGGCAAAGGTTTCTGGCACTCATCCATTAGCCATACCTTATAATCTCTCAGCATGTGTATATAATATATAATATATTGCACATATGTATGTATATATTAATACACATATGTTTGAACACAATAAAATTTGTGTTCAAACACAAATGCAAACGTGTATTAATATATGTGTCTATAGTGCGACTGCAGTCCTGTGCAGTAACAGGTGTATAGTCCTTCTGTATGTCCTGCAACCTGTTTTAAAGCAGTCAGGATTGAATGCCCATAAAATATGTCTATGTAGCAACAGAGCATGTGCTAAAAAGAGGATTTGTGTTGATGCACGAGCTGCTTGTGCTGCCCTGTTCTGGGAAAGAAGCTGACTTTGGGAATATCCRTTCCTGCAGTTGCTTTCCTGGTGTGCTGGTTGCTGTAAGGTGTAGAGGCCCGTGCAGGCAGAAGTAGGAAATGCCTCTCTGCAACTYGGTGACTCTGAAAAGGAGGATACATTTTACTCTTTCCTAATCTAGATACACTTTATCACACGTACAATGCTTCTCTGTGGTACAATCGATAGAAATAYAGCACATACATGTATATATATTGTGTATGTGATTGATATATGTCTGAATAAAGTCTGRCAATAGGAGGGCTATGAATGCCAGGTCAGTGCCACAGGTAAATTCAGAACAAGCTACTGGATTTGGGACCAGATTTTCTAAGTGTTTTTTCTCTGAGTATGAATCAGTCAGAATCAAAAATGACTCTACTGGATTTATTTATTAGGAGGAAATAAAATATTGTGAAATTAAGGCGAGTAAAGCCCTACTTTATCTTCAACTTGGGGAGAACTTTGGAGGCTGCAGTTCAGGTCTAACTCATCAGAATATCTTCTCAGGTGTAACTATTTATAGCTGAGCTCCAAGTGAGAGACTAAAAACAGTGTATCCCCTGATGTTATGAGATTTTATTAATTCTATCTGTAGTTAAAAATACTGAACATTTCCAGGAAAACAACCATTATCCCAATTCTCCCTTTAATGTTAGTCTTGGCCGAGCTGCCTTCTCATAGCAGATGTTGCTTGTCTTGCCGAGGTTTTGTGGCCAAACCACTCCTCCCCAGGTGGGAAGGAGGATAAATCCTGGAAAGCCRAGGCTGGAGGATGCCTGGCCCTGTCGGTGATGGGCTTAACCGTTTCTTTTTATCCCCTCATTCCCGCAGCCTCTGCTAGCAGTCCTCACATTAGAACTAGCTTGTTTGCGTTTTACTTTTATACCTTATTACATTTTTTTTTTTTTTTAGCCTCGGAAGTGACTTTTCTCTCTGCGCTTTGTGTTCTGCTGCAGGGAAGTCCTCCTCACCTGCTCAGGCCATTGGCCTGATGGCCCCTTCTGTCCTCCTTCATCCGCCAGCAATTTCTGCAGCAATTCCACATCTCGCTTCCCTGCCCTCTTGTGCCTTCCTCAGCTGATCGGTACGCTTGGAAGCAGGGGCAGGGTGACTGCAAACCTGAAGCATCAGACCATTATCAGACTCCTCTGCTCGACGTCAGAATACATTTAATAGGAACTTCCTGCAGTATCGGTGTTCTAGCCTGCTAAAGGTACCATCATTTGGAAGAGAAAATTAYGATTACATAATCATTTAGTGATTTGTTGTTTTTCCTCTCAGAAAATTCTAAGCAGATAATTAAACTGCTTTGCCTGTGACCACAGAAGAAGTTTAGCTCGATATTCTGTGGAARCAAGCTAAATTTTCCCTTAATATTACATTTTATTAGAGCATGGAGTTGCCACAGTCAGTCACAGAGAAGAATGGATCCTTGTGGCAGACGTGGCTGCATAAAACAGAAATGGTAAAGGCAATGGTAAATGGCAAATGGTAAATGCAAGTTATTCCCTTGAGGGAATCCTGTTGTCCCTGCTGCTACGCCCAAACTTCCCATTGCTATTGCAAGAACAACTGATGCAAGTATATCTTGCTTTTAAATCAGGGAAGGACTCCATGGCCTTTGGGTGCAGACTGTCCTCATAAACCTTACCTTCCCGGGGTCCTATTGCCTTTTACCGTGGTGTCTTTCAGCACTGGGTTCAGAGTTTCAGCTGCCACATGCGAGGCGACCACAGTGGTTGAGAGCCTGTCCTGGCTGCAGCCCGCAGAAAAGCACAGGATTTTAGCAGAAATGCCAATGACTGAAGAGTCTCTTTTTTTTCTGGACACTCAGGAGGCAGCTGTGACCACAAAGCATTTTCCAGACGGAAAGGTAAGAGCAAATTTCAGATCTTTTGGAAAGGCTGGCACCTCCAAGGATGCTGATTTCCTTACACGTGCTCAGCTGCTGCTGCTCTCCACGCAGGCTTTGCAAGCACAGGAGGAGCAGCACATTGGGGCTGAGCTCTGCCTCAAGTGTCACAGAGCAAAGTGCTGCCAAYGGCATGCCAGAGTGCCCGGGAACCCTTCTGGATGAAAGGCTCCACGTAAAAGTAAGACGTTATTACTGCTAATAATACACTTTATATTCCCTCTGTTACAATTGCTTTCACAACATGACTTATGAGACATGCTGCTAAGAATAAACTTCATACTTGTGCTGCATTATAATAAAATGGAAGATAATTTTCCATAGAAAGGGGGAAGGAAAAAAAAAAAAACCTCATACTTTTTCTGTACCTATGGCACACTGCCAGCTGCTCAGCCTGCCAGCACCTCTGGACTGCTGAATTACATGGGAGGGAGGCAAAGGTATCGTGCACTTTGAAACCTTTAATTCCACTGAGCAAGAAGCCCGTTTTGCATTATTTATGATTTTACACATTTCCTGGCTTGTCACAACCTTAACTGCGTTTGAAAGCGGTTTCTGTGTGGGTTAAATACAGCCCTTTAAAATAAGTGACATTTCCCATGTTTTATATAGTGAAAAATTGCAATAGAGTAATGATCATAAAACATTAAATGATGTGCACATTAAGCCACTGAAAACAGGTATCATAGTTTCATGTCTTCTAAAGGGTACAGGCAGTAAATAATCCATATGCAAGATGTCACCAAAGATATCACAATATATCGTAGAGAAGGCACGTAGGGCAACATGGACAGAAAGACTAAATAAGTCTTGCCAGAAGAAATCACTCCTATGATTTGCACTTTAGGTTACTTCTGTGTTCAAAGAGTTTGTGCCTTATTTGTGCCTTAGACTAATTTAGTCTAAGAAATAATGGGTGTCATCAATATGAGTGTTTTGGGACAGCTCCTAAAAGTTGGAGTCATGTATCAGGTTCAGGGCACTTCTGCCATGGTGCAAGAAGACAGACATCAAAACCCCTCTTACTTTGATTTTTATATATAAATATATAATATATATTTAAATATTCTATGCAGGGGCAAATTTTACCACTAATGATACAAGCTGTTTCCAGTTGTCATCATTGGGGAAGCACTGAGTGCCTAAATTGAGCTATATTTACCAGTTTTTAGCAGTAGCTACAAGCTGTTAACCCTGAATTATCTTGCCCTCCTCTAGCTGTATTTGGAGRGAACCACCAAGAATTGCAATTCCAGTGGCTTAGTACAATTTAAGAATTAAGATTTTCCCTCGGAGCTGAGACATTCTTTTTTTTCTTTTTGATATGGGAAAGAGCAAGACAAAATTTTGCTTCTAGTTGGTAAAAATCACTGGCTATGATTAACCTTACAGGTAGGTGTGAGGCTGTGTGAACTGAGAAAAAAACAGCCCAGCTTAAGTTCAGATATGATCCTTAATAGTGTAGCACGTGCATTTATTGCATATTGCCTTAATTTATTAATGTCAGCCTGAAAGCATTCCAGGCAAATCTGTTCAGAAAAAGAGCACAGGATGTGCAAATCTCTCTGCTCTCAACAAGACAGGAAGCTTCTTGCAGGTATGTGGTTTATAAGGCGGGGAACATATGCTGAAAGAGGAAAACAAAAAGAAATTGTGAAAATGTAGTAATCAACCATCTGATACAACAGGAGTGCTGTGGACAGAAATGTTTAATCATGAAAACAAATGAACACAAAGAGTGAAAATTAAGACTGTGCTGTTAAAAGGTTTGGTCTGTGGGTTTTGACTGCYTTTTCCCCCCCATGAAACTGCTTTATATTCAAAGAAGAACTTTTTGTGGGGATGTGAGACACTCCACATAAGTGGAAAACAAATAAAAGCCTTAAACGAACAAAAAGTCCTGATATACTGGGATTATAACAAAATATCGTGATCAAAAAAGGCCCTGCACCCCAGCCCCCCCCAGATCCAACCTGATTAGAACAGCACATTTACCAACTGCTCACATGGGAATGGGCCAGGATTCGTCACTTGAAGTAATACCTAATTAATCCTGCATTGCAACAGATGTCAAGCTTATTTTCTAGTGTGCATATAACTTGAGAAATAGCTGGTTTATATTTTCACTGTTGTAGCCAATTTGCAGTGCCCGAAGAACTTTGTTCTGGTGTTGAATGYGTCCCTTGGAGTCCCCTTCTTGCCACGGCTCCCATGGAGGAGGCCAGGCTGCTTCTCKGTTTTAGCTCTGTGGCCTCCTGGCTCGTGGGACAGTAGAAGGGACAGGCTTTAGGGCTATAGCTAGTGTTTTTTGTCAGTTTTGGCTGTTTAGGGGGCCTGCTTGCATCCTCCCCTAGCATTTTACTACTTGATGTTTGAGGTGGGTTGGGCACAGAGGGGTGGCTTGGGAATTGACATGGCTTCTGCTGGGTTACACCTCTTGGAAATTGGACATAAAAATACAATGTATTTACCCTGTTTAAAGACCCTTATTTATCTTGAGAACTTCTTTCCACATCTCTGACTTACATAAATGTGCAGAAAAAATCTAAAAYGTGAAACTTTAAAATGCTGGTATAGCTTGCATGACATTTTTAACAAAAGTTAAGCTCTTGGTTTCAGGCTGTTTTTACAGCTTGAGTGAATTTTTATGGTTACATCATAAACCCTTGAAAAATCATAGTTTATAGGGAAAAGGTTGGCAGAACTTTAGTTATGGCATTTCATGAGCTGCCATTCTAAAAAATCATGTTAACTCCTTGTGGGAAGCTGAGAATATATTGTGATGTTCATGCACCATCTGTTTGATGACACTCCAAAAAATGTGCTTGTGAAACACACACAGTCTGCGTGTCAGTCTAAATTAACTTACCAGCTCCACAGACTACAGGCACAGAAAGGTACGTATGCTGCTGACCAGTCTAGTCTCAATTTATCAATATGAGATTTGATTTGGAGGGTAGGGGGTCAGTGCATATGTTTGGGTAGTTAACTTGGGAGCCAGGAGACTGTTCTCCCTGGGCTATAATTTCACTTTGGTGACAATATTTAAGACTAATGAGTGAAGCTTTCAGGAATCCTGAGGTTGGCTCAGAAGTCTTGGCTTTTCACACATGGTCTTTCCAGYCTGTGAGGCTTTAGGAGCTGCGTCCCAATGAAAATAATGGGATGCCCAATGTGATGTCCTGGCTAGGGCAGCGATATTAAAATGTTAGTCATCTTGCACCACTGCACTGCCACCGAGCCCTTCTAGCTCTCAAGGCAGACAAGGCCACGGGTACAAGGACATCTCGCTGTTTTAGTAGGACTATCAAAAGTTATTGACCAAAGAAATCCTAGCAGCTGAGGATGGGCTAGTAAAAATGCTGGCTGAAGAATGAGGAAAGYGTCTCCCTCCTCCACCTTTGCAGACACGGAATGAGTAAAACACAGGAATTTCAGTTAAAGTTAATGCCATGTTGGCTGACGCACAGGCAGCTTCAATTCGCTTTAATTAGTTCAGAGTTAAGTGACAAAGTATTTAATCAGGGAACTAACAAGTGCAGCAGCTGATTACTGTGTGTGTGTGGATGTGTGCSTCTGTGGGGGTGTGCCTGAAAAAGTAAATAAAATTACTTTCCTTGCTTTAAATGAAATGGAATCCCTAATTTTATTACAGCCACAATTGTTTTAGAGGCATGATAGAGCAATAAAAATTGATTCTATCCTGTTTCATTCCTTTAACAAAGTATTTCGTTTAAGAGGATAATACTGTAATGTAACTGTTTGGCCTCTCTAGGTATAAATTTGGGCCCTATTTCTGCAGTTTATCTCTGATGGTTATGATCCATCTTAGTGTTTTAAGATGCCTATTTCTACCTGYTGCTGATCAGATGGGGGACTGAACACTCTTTTCTAAGAAAGGACTAGAAGTGGTGATCCAGTTATGCAAGCTTTGGAACTTTCAGGATTGCAATTCATTACATCAAGGTCTTAGGCTAAGTCCTCCGAAAACCCTCTAACTGCTGCAAGCCACTTACTGGCTTAATAATGCAGATTAGCATCAGCACAGCAGCCCTGCTCTGCTGCCCAGAGCCAGGGCTGGACAGTCATTGCGGCTGGGTTGTCCTTGTACCTGAAGCTGCTGTCCCAGAGCAGCCCCAGGGCATTAGGTGCTCRTGAGGCAGAAAGATGATCCTTGTCCTAAACCATCTCCAGCCTAAGGCAGGACACAGGAGTCAGGTGGAAGAGTTCAGAGACGTGCTGAGGCTCTGCTGAACCAGGCTGGGCAGCACGCTGAGCTCCATAGGAACTCCAACTGTTCTYAAAATAATAATAATAAAAAAGGAATTTCTGACACGTGGCTTTTCCTAAAGAAATATCTGACTCCCTAAGGCATCCAAACATCCCACTAGTAATTAAGAATAGAAGTAGTAGTTAGAATTCCTTGCTTTCTTTCGTATGKACTCACAAAGCAAGTGTCTTTATTAGCTGAAGGAGTTTGTATGAAATGTGCTAAGTCTACATGGAAGAAAGTGAGAAGAGTTCTAGCTACTACATTTATTCTTAGCTGCTAGTGACATGTTTGGATACCTCAGAAATGAGTCATACAGAAATGAAGAAAGTGCTGGGGATGAAATGTGAACTTCTCCCAAATARTTGTTTGCAGTGGGCATATATACACTGAGTGTCATGTTAGCATGAGGGACTTGGCTGTATACTTTCAATTCTCAAGAATCAATTTACCTTTCCCATTTCTCTTTTGGAGGAAAATGCTTGCAAACTCTAGCAGGAGCACAGATAACAGCAAGAGAGTCCTATTTCTAAGACCCGGCGGTTGGCAGACTTATGTTCCTCCCCTTCATCGATACGTGATATCCTTCAAAGTTTTCTCTAATAAGATTTTGTGCAGCGCTACCTCCAGTTAAATTTTAGCAACYAAAGAGTTTTGCCAGAGCCTCAACTGACGCAATGAGGTCAGTGGAAATTCATTGGGCCCTGTCGGATGTGATAAAATGGTGGCCTTGCCCAAGTCTGTGGCAAACTGTTATGGGCTCTGCAGACACCAGGATTCATCTGCAGCTTTTAGTATCTCTAGTGCCGGTCCAAATTCASCAGCTTAGACTTGAGCAGCATTGGAAGAACCCGAGTGCATGAGTCTGCCTGTGTAAACATGTGAATTGAATGTTTCTGTGAGAACTTAATATATTATTCTTGATATTATTATATGTTGTTGATTCAAGATTTAATTGGTAAGCAATAAAACTCATAAACACAAATTGACCCTTGTCAGCCTAGTGGCAAGAGGTCTGCATGTTCATCACCTGGGGCCCAGGCCYCCAGCTCCTCCCATCCGTGCTGGGGGAGCAGAAGTCACCAAAAGCCTGGGCTGTTCCCCCCGCTGCAGCAACAGCCCCAGTCCTGGGGACTTTGTGTTTTGATATATCTCCGAGTGCAGGGAGAGAGGTTAGCCCGAGACGCCAGACATGGAAAACAGACCTCTGCGTACGAGGCTGACAGGCTTTATTTAGAAAGCCAGCATATGCACTGGCTGCAATCAGCGCTGAGGTGTTCCCCAACTTGACAGGCAATCTAGCGTACAGTGTATTTTAAAGAGAAGTAGTTTGGTATTTAGATCCTGGTTCTCTTCTAACAATTCCTGTAACACGGAGCATTTTTAGACAAGTACTGATTTTGTGTTTGTTTGGGTTTTTTTTCATAAAGATTACAGATAGAGTTCCCCTTGTGTCTTTTTATTTAACAGATCACTGAAAAAAAGCGGTGTATTTTAGGATAAGTCTGGCTGCCCAGTTAGGCAGGCCTACTTGCACTTGTCTTGCAAGTAACTTGCAAGCAAAATACCATCAGCATGGATCCCAGGGCCCTGCCTCGTGACTGAAGGAATGCATGACAAAGTTTTTTATGGCTTTAATTTGCTCTCAGAAAATAATATCCAGCAGGCTGAATGCTCTACATACCTACCTAAACAAGCTTCCCATCTTAGGAATTTCTTTAAATTTTCCAGTGAGCTTGGGCGGATGGACCAAGACTGAAATTTTTCCTGGTCTAATGCCATCCCTTTGAAAGACCAGAGTAAACTTAATGGCAAGTTACGTCATTCTGAGCCCCAAAGAAGTGCGCATATATAATAAATGTATGATTGAAAAGCATGTGCTATGGACCTTCATTCACGTCCTGCCTGGAGGAAATGTCCTTAGTCAGGAGAGCACTTAACTCTAGCACATGTGCTTAAGTGCTTCCCTGAAAGCGGGTGCCCTRCAGAGTAGGTGGAAGCTCTTTCCAGACCCAGGGCACAGAAGGCGCATGCAGCACTGTGTGCAAATCTTGCTAGGACTAAGGGAGAAAGGATGCCCAAAACCCAGCCAGAAGAAATCGCTGGAGTGGTCAGGGTCAAGGTATTTCCAGACCTGTGTAATAAATAGTACAAGCTGAGGAGTAAAACTGTGTAAGTGCCTCCTAAAGGCACATGCCAAGTGTGACTATGTGCAGGACACAGGGTGCTCATCCCAGCTGGATGCTCCCACTTGGTCATGAACCCAGGAGACTTCTCCATTTCTGCTGAGGGTGGAGATAAGGGTCCTTCTGGCAACCCTTGTGCATGGAGCAGGGACACGTGTGAGGGGAGGAGCACGAGGGAAGCAGTCGAATGAGTCTGTAGATTCATTTAAATAGGTCCCCATGGTTAAACAATATTAACTATTGTAAAAGTGAGGTAAAAATGGCTCTTCTAAAGAAATGAACAGAGAGGCCTTCTGCAACTTTCAGCTTAGACTAAGCTCAGAGATGACTGATAGCTAGTTAAAAGGAAGCTAGACTGATATAGTGATTTCAGTATGAGTTACATCAGTTTAGGATCCTAGTGAGAGTCTGTGATTCTCTCTCTGAGTTTTACAGACTTATCAATATATCTCTTGATAAATAGAGCTCTCTTAACTTATGATAGTAGTTTAGTGAGTGTAAACTGGTGTAAAAAGAACAAGAAACAGGAATATTCCYGTTTCTTGTTCTTTTGGATGTCATCAAAAGAAGGGATTTGATGAGTGTGAGCGCTTTCACATGGAAACCATGGCAGTAAAGGGCTTGTAGGCCAGGAGATGATGATGGGGGAAGGAGACCCGAGGCAGGTGAGCTAATTGACTCACCTGGTCCTCATTAAAACCAGGTGAGGGTTATTTACCTGTGGCCAATCAGACGCTTTCCTGACTGATACCAGGGCAGTTTCAGTCAATCAGCACCAAGTAGGAGCTTTTAATAGGGGCCTTTAAGGGGCAAAGCACTTTGAGCTGTGGCCGTGTTTTATCCAGCTGGGAAGAATGGAAGGAGTTTTATGTCTGGAGCCTGAACTGCTGGAAGAAGTTGTAGAAAGGTGGTTGTTTATTGCCTGGTAAGTGAAATGAGCCTGTTATTATTATCTTTTTTTAATCCAAGCTTCAGAGCTCTGTTTTTAGATAACAAATTGTGTAGCTTTTAGTGGTTCTGTTCTGCTAATCTTGGAAGAAGCAGATAGTTACTGCCCTGAAATTGTGGTTTATGACTGAGGCTGAAATGAAAAAAGTAATGGGCAGCAACCACCCTGGCAAGAGAACCTCCCATGTCRTTTGTCTGGCAGGTGTGAGTTTCATACGTGGGGCTAAACATTGCCTTGTAATAAGCCAAGGGATTGAAATTTTGGGGAGGAGCATGTGCCTGCACTGTCTGAAAGGCCTTATTTAAGTGAATACTTGGTGTATCAAGAATTGCTCCCTAGCCTCAGGCAGCAGGTCGAAGCTTCTGAGGTACTGTGGGCTAAGAGAGAGTATATTAGTGGTCCGTTTGCCTTGATACAATGTAAACGGTCTATGTGTTTTGCTATGGACTGGCTGATTTTTGGTTAAATTAGCCATGCAAATATAGATCATGTTATCATGACCCTGCCTGCAGTGGAAACTCTGAAACTATTTTCTACTGAGAAATGAGTAGAGCAATGCAGTGAACATGGGTACAAGTGCTGGCAATAAGTGTGAGTAGGAATGCTCGTTTTGGAGAGGTCCTTCTCCAGCTTTCGAAGGTTCTTGCTGTGCTGCATTCACTTACCACTGGTGTGTGGGAAACGATTTTAAGGCTTACTTATGTTTGCTAAGTTGAAGCATTCAAATGTGTATGTTTGCGTGTGTGTGGAGGCAGAAGGGAGCAAAGGGAGAGGGGACAAGGACAGGGGAAGGGGAGGAAGGAGAGGATTTCGGGGGAAGCCGAGGAGCTTTCTGGAGAACAAATAGCATCATCCACTTTGTGCCTAAACTGATTAGCGCTCTTATAATCACATCTCAGGGGATGAACTCTGTGATCTCCCTTGGTAAGAGTTTTCTGGCTGTTCTGTTTCATTCTTTAGGCAGATTAAGTGGGTAATCCCAGAGCTCCACAAAACCACCTGTTGTTTGGGCTGGGCTCTAATGTGGCTGTGCCCAGGCTGCAGTCTGTGCTCTGTGTGTGGGGCACAGGGCATTGGGCTTCCCACAGCGGAGCCGAATAGTGACCCAGGAAAACGGGGTGCAGTGATTCCCCCCTGCCTGGGCTGTGATTTCTGTAAGGGAAGAGTCCCCAAAAGATACAAGGAAAGAGGTTACAAACAGGATGGATGCAAGGTGCGAGTTATCTGGATCTTCTGCATTTCTGCTCCTCTAAGGCCCTGTGTAGCAATGTGTTAAGCTTAGTTTTAGGCATCTTACTGATCTCCTTTAAAGCAGGGTGTCTGTTTGTCTGCTCTGACTTCAAGGCTTCCTTAAAAGCATTGCAGACTCTGGCCTTCTCCACCACAGGTTAATACATCATGATTAAAAATGAATAAGTTCAGTTGTATCTTCACCCACAAAACTGTCTCCATCAATCCATTAATATCAAGTTCTTCTCATCATTATGTTTATTCTGCCCCATCTCCTCTTTAATGAAGCCTGTGAGAACAAATCACTTCCAAGTTATAAATCTTTTTATAAATGGTAGAGGTATTTCAGTCAAAGGTCTTACAAGAAGAGCATGTTGTACTTAGCATCTTTTCACATGAAGACCTAAGCCAGACGYTCGTATTTTTCCATGAGTCTCTGCTGCTCTGCCTTTCTGTCCCACTCCGAGCCCAGTCACTCCAGTTGAGTGCGTCTCAGTCTGAATGTTTGCCCAGGACACTGAGCACCTCCTGGGAATAATGCTGCGTATTGCTCGAGTTGTCTCTTTGAGCCGGGGAGACTGGTAGAGCTTTATCTGCTTGCTGCAGTTTTGTTATGAGTGCAAGGTTTTCTGAAGTAGCRTACTAAGAAAATAAAACTTCAACTTGTCAGTGTTTTCTGACTGTGGAAATCTGATTACTTAAAAAATCTGCAAACAGGGCTTGGTTACTGCTTAATCTGCTCTTTTATGTGGCCTGGAAAGGAATACAGGGGTTTCTGAACTCAAACCTGGATAAGTCACTTGTTGCCCTTCTCTTCATGTTGATCTCTAGTAACAGTTAATGTTGTTTGCAGATTAATTAAATGTTTTGTACGGCAAAATGGATTGCTAGGATTAGCACTAGTGGTGCTACAAATGACGTGGTAGAAAAAGAATTGCCAGAAAAAGTCTTCATCAGGGTGCCTTAAATGACAGAGTGAGGGATGGAAGTAGAAGAGACTGAGCTTGTGAGAATTGGATCTGATCAGCAGTTTTGGGGGTAGATGGAGAGTTTAGTGCTGGGGATAGGATAATCCAGTCTAGATGGGATTAATGTACAATATCCTTGCAGAGGGTTCCCGTGGCTAAGGAGGATCCCAGTAACCAAATGTATGGATATGTTTTGATTGTTGTTAATTCCATGTATTCAGTGTTCTCTCCACTTAGGATGTCTTCTCTGTGTTAACCCCCAAACAAATGACAGTGACAGCTTTCCAGCCTTCCAAAGTCAATGTTGGGCTAACTAGGTCTAAGTAGGCAGCCACAGGAATAGTGAAATCCAGGTTATTTTGTAYGAAGGAGGCGCTTAAAACACAAATTAATGCTGAGCAACTGTAGCTTTTCTATCCTTTTATTAGTCTGTATCTTCTTGTCTTACCTGTAGGCTCCTCTAAGTCAGTAAATAAAATCTCTTCCTAGCAAGAACTCTTCATTGCATCTGGTGAAGAATTAAACAACCGAGTGGCCTTATATTGCCAGGTACTGACACGGGGCTCTGACAGCCTCTCAGGAGAGGGAAAGAGTTGTTGCATAGAGAGAGTGCTATGGAGAAATAAGCTTTTTCTGTGTGAATTACTGGTCCCTGTACTTTAACTGGCGGTGGCTATATTTTCATTGTAAAAAAAGTATTACAAGCCCATGAGAACAGAAGTGATTGTAACTGTATTTAATACAGCTGCTTGTGTATTTCAGGTGATAAAAGAATCAAATGAGACTTCTGGTGTTGTAGTCATTAATTTTGTATTTTGCACAAAATACTCAGAAGTCAGTTTTTCTTTGTGATGTTTCTAGAAATTAGCTGCAGCTGCTTGTGAGTGTTGGTGAAATGGAAACTCTATGCCTTGAACCAGAGAGACAGGTCTGAGGGTCACCTTTTGCGGCAGCAAGGCCAGAGCAGGTGAGAGGAAACAAACTGCTCCCCGCGTGGTCCTTGATTATTTCTCCTAACAGTGTCAGGCTTTGGAAAACCTCCGCTTTTTAGCAGGTTCTTGTCATGCTCCTCTCATGAGAACAACACTTGGCCATAATCTCCACTCTGAGAGATTATGGCTCGGTGGGCCCTGAGCAACATATCCACTGCTAAAACTTCTCCCAACTTAAGGACATGTGGAAACTCTACCTTGGAGGGATGCTGGGAAGAAGATGTTAGAGAAGGATCTGGAACTCAGTAGAAGGCTTTTATTTAAACTTGAAGATGGAYTTCAGTCACAAACGCCGCAAACAAATCATTTCATTACATTTGGGAACAATGTGAATAATGCTGTGGCTTGATTTATTATGTGCTGCTAAAAGCAATTTTGGTTTAATCAGAAGTCATAGCAAATATGTAATTAAAAAGTTCTCAAAATGTAAGGGTTAAAAATGTCAAATAGCATTGGTTGGTAGCAGCTTCATTCGTCTCTTTCTGTATTTAGAGATATATGGCAGGGTGCACTCAAATGTACAGCGGGCTGATTTATAGAGCTAAGAGCAGACACTAAGGAGAAAAAGCTTTTAAAATAAAGGCTCTATCCTTTATGTAGCTGTGCTCATAAAGGTCAAGGGGCAGAAATGACTGAACAGATAGCTCCTCACCACCTCAGTGTTAGCCCTTCATTCTCTAGTTCTGTGTCCCTCTGGGTGCAAGTCCCTTTGGGGACCAGGCCCCAGCTCTTGTGAAGCCACCTGCAAGACGGGTGTCATTTCCACGAGTTAATGTCACAGTTGGTGGCTGAAGACCAAACCCCTCCTTTGATAGGAATGAGAAAGGGAATTGAGTTTATTTCATGTTTTTTAGGTGATCTAATGAACTTGTGTATACTGCAAAGGTGCTTTCAGGTACAAACACATACAACTTTTAATTTCAGCTTGCCAAGGCAGGGGGTAAAGCTCTATACCCTTTTCTGCTGACTGGCATCTTGTAGCTTATTCTGTGATGCTGTACTATTACTAAATAACTGTTCCTCGGAGTCTCGTAGGGCACACACSACGCTCAGTGACCCAGTTGAGGTCACTTCCCGAGGGGGACTTGAATGGCACCAGGTAAATATCTGCATGGGTGACAAAGCAAACAACCTTCTACCACGTGGTCCTCTGAGCTTGAAATCTCCATGAAACAAGGAAAAAATTAGCTACGTGTTTGAGGGCTGGTAGACTGGATTCTGTGTGTATGGAAATGGAAATAGCATTTTTTAATGTAGCTAAAAGCTGTTATATTGGGCAGGAAGCTCTCTAAGGTGTAGCGCACATCTTCCCACAACAAGAATGAGACCAATTTGCAAATCCGGCCTCTCCCTGTAGTTCTGGGTAAGGGGCTGGAGGAATTGCTGATGAGCCATTCCACTGCCTATCCAAAGATACAGTAAGTCTTATTTTGGCATCATATTGTTAAAGCAAATAGTTGTRGAGGATGATCAGAAACAGCATTTCATAGCTATCATATGAGGAAGAGCTAGTACCTTCCCCCTTGTAGCTGAGAATAATCTCTAAAGTTTCTGGACTTCAGAAACTGTTTCAGCCTTCGGGCCTCTTTTTGGTGACCTACAGCCTGTTGTGATTCCTCTTGGCAGGATGCTTGAGGCTCCTTACTAGGAGTGTTCTGGAAACAGAGATATTAATTTAAGTCCGCATGCCTGCTGAATTACGAGCTATGCTAATTGGAAGGCAATTTATCTTTGTTATTTAGAAATTTTCATTCCTAAGCAAAAGTGGGTCTTAGAGAGCAAACTAACCAGGAGATGTTTCTTTCCAGTCTGTTAATTAACAATGCAGTATTTCCAGAATGTATGTTCTTTATTTTGGCCTTTGTGCAATTAATAATTTAGCAAATAGTTTTGTATGTGTAACTTTTCTCCTCTTTCACTCTAAAATATTTTTTGGTATGTAAATGAAAAGTTTGTTTTTGTTCATGTTTTTGTGAAGTGCCTCGCACCTTCCCTCGCTTCAGCATGATCTAGTGGTGCAGCAAAACGGGATGAAAGGGGCAGCCAGGTGGTTCAAGCATAACTGGCAGGGCTGGATGGTTGATTGCTTTTTCTGGTTAACATATTTGTAAATAATTTGCATGTTGCCACCAAAGTTGGCTGGCTGCACTTGGCAAGGGCGCAGTGTTAATGGGGAGGCTGTGGGTTGCGTGGGGGCTGTTTGGGAAGTGAYGGAGCTGGCAGGAGGCTTGGAGTATTTGGTGGCTCTGTGTGACCCGCTGCCACCAGGGCCCGCCCTCCCCCTTGGTCGTGGGCCACCTCTCGCATGTGGAGAACAGTATCCTGCCTTTCCCAGACCAGGAATTACACTGCGTGGAATGTATAAGATACATTAAATAGTTCAAATGTTCACTCCAAACACTAAAACTACCTTTCATAGCCAGAATGCAGAGCATAACATTCAGGTAAGAATAATTTATGATAGTAATTATGGTATAAACCAACTTGTCAGCAGCTAGTTGCTTAAATTTCTTTCTCCTCACTCCAGGCTCCTCAAACCTGTAGGGAAATCACTGTAAGAAATGCCCCTTCTGCCTGCTATATTCATCAGAAATGGAATGCTGTACGTGAACACTTAGCTGTGTAATGAGGAAAGAATCTCATTTGCAATGATCTGGAGATGCAGGAGGTCAACCACTGTTCTGATAACTAAGCTTAATCTTTAYTGGCAACACCTAATATTAATTACTAACACTCATACCTTTCACCAGTAAAATTTGAACATTTATGCACATAATTATGAGTCATCTAATGGCTCAACAGCTTTAATTTTTCCACTGCCTGCGTTTCACTTTGTTTAACCCTTGAGAGAACTGGGCTTCTATTTCTGTACTGGCATAGGTGATCTGGAATAAATTAGGCTGGTGAGTCATTATTGTGCTTTTGCATCTCCTGGGATGCTCGTACCCTGTTTGGAAAGCATGAGCTTACAGTCCTTTCTGGATCCCACATGTTGGGGGGAACAGGATTTGAGGTTAGCTGAGCTCCTGGGTCACTAGCTGAAGTGGGGCAGCTCCACAGTGTGGGACAGTTGGGTCCTGTGTGGCCTCCCTATGTCAGGAGCCCTTCATTAGCAAGAAGGCACGCAGTAGTGGGCACGCAGTAGTGGGCACGCAGTAGTGGG
>NW_020455577.1:4252114-4453702 GCF_003342845.1 Nothoprocta perdicaria
GGCACGCAGTAGTGGGCACGCAGTAGTGGGCACGCAGTAGTGGGTTACACTAGAGGCTTCTGTGGGCAGGATGTATTCGGTAGTTACCAGACTTCCACCCCAGGTGCTGCTGATGGCTCCGAGTTAGCTGAAGTTGTTGTGATAGATTTAGATGCCCTGTTCACTCATTATCCATGCCTGGATTGGTGCTTTTTCGTGGCATCAGCTACCTCATACAGCAGCCCCTGAAGTTTTCAGTGTGCTGTATTTAAATGAATGCCTAGCCTGGCAGAGCAAGCAGGGATGTCTGCTGGGATAGCTGATACCCTCTGGGTTCCGGCACTCTAAAACTGTGCACTGATCACCAACTCATTTTCCCTAAGTTACTAGGTAGTTACAGTTCCATGATAGGTTTTTTTTTTTCCTCCCCCAGTTTCATAATTCCTGAGGGCTAAAACATAACTGCATGAAATACTAGTTACTGTCCTCCACCAACCTCTTTCAGAGCAGAGCCCCAAGGGGTTCTCTGTGTGAAGCTGGTTATGGCCGTGTGGGGAGGTGAGGGTCGGCAAGTGCTCCAAGGGAGGGAGCGGGGGAAAGGAGGTGATCAGGACTGAGCTGCTTTCATGCAGGCAACCCATAGACACTGGGATGTCAGCAGTCTGGAGTGGTTGCAGGGGGTGGAAAAGGCTGCATTTCTGTGTCTAGGGTGGCTCCTGTCTCCAGATGATGGTAGCACCTGGCTCCTCCCACAGTGGCTGCTCTGTTTTCCCCTGGGATGGCAGGATGAGATGGAGGAGAAAGCAGCAGGAATACTTGCAGTCCCAACTGCTGCACCGTGTGCTTTTATTTCGTTGTCACAGACTTGTATGGTTAGTGTGCTCCTTTAGGCTCTGCTCTACTTCCATTGAATGCAGCTAATATCCGCAGTTTAGAGCCTAGGTAGACATGGAGGCCTGTCTTTCTCCAGGGCCATCGTTTACCAGCAGTACCTGTTACTGCTGGGAGGGGTTCATGGCTGAATACTGTTAGCCCAAGAGTTTTTCCTTAAGAGTATTCCTGTTGGAGTAATTGGAGATCACTAGAGGTCAAAGTACAGAAGCTGACCTTAATATGTCTATCATCCATGATCATTCAGAAACCATTTCTGAAGATGAATTTGTTAATCACTTGCCTTCACCATGTTCACTTTATGGGGTAGGATAAGACTTCTGAAATGACTGTACATCCATCGTTTGTGTTTAAAATCTACGTGACCAAACTCATTCACTTTAATTGCATGTATTTGCATGGTCTCTTATTTTGGGTGGCTGTTTAAGGTGAAATCTAATCTGTTCTGTTGGGGATATAGAGAATCTGAAAACAGTGCAGTTAATGGGGTCAACTCTTCCTCATTTCTAAGACTGCATGTTTGAAATCAGTTCAGGAATTTCAATGATGGCAAGCAAAAATTCATTAAGAGCTGTGCTCTTCTCTCATGTCTAAGTTAACCCTTCATGTGGGAAGCATTTAGTGCATCATGTCTTGAAGAGGAGCATTGACTTCTCCAGGACAGGACCCGCTCTTGTGTGGGCTGTTACTTACTCATGGCTCACATTTGCTCTTGAGAAGCTCAAAGAACTTTTCTGTGCCCCACAGAGACAGGTAGCTTAGTCCTTAATCAATTGCTGTTGTAGATGTGTGGAGTAAGAAAGTGTGACTGGAGAAATACTGCAGCTAATTTTCAAGCTGAATGTAGCTCACAGCTATACCTGCTTGTAAAAAAACACAATTTAATCATTAGACACTAAGATAAGAACTGAGCATTCTAGTGAGAAAGCTTGTTAGTATATTTGATGTTTCTCTCTCTGAAAAGGAAGAGTGGTTTTGGCTGTTTGTTTCTTAAAGGCTTAAACATGTTTATAAACACTCAATTAGTGGGTAAGATGATAATCAACTGATAGTTGTTATACCTGGATTATTTTGAGTGTTACCACTTGGAGGGAAGGGAAATAAAACATTTTGACCTTGAAGATCAATGCCCACTTCAGAGCTATGTTAATAACTGTTGTGTGTCAATCGGCTTAAGTAACTTTCTACCTAAATTATACACCAGCGCTTYGCTCTAAGTACCTGTCCAGGAGCAGTGAATTGTGTGTTTACATTGGGATGGTTCTTCAGCTTGACTTGTTCCATATTCTCTCTGTCAACCAACCAACTCATTATTTGGAGATCTTTCCGAATCGTTGACTACTTTTAAGTCATTATTTTCTCAAAATGTATTTTGCTTTCAATAAGCCCCAATAATTTGAGGGCCGGAAGGTCTCCTTGTGAGGAATATAGTTCCCTGAGATGGAGAATTCCGTGTGAGACCTTGCTGGCATGGCTCAGTCTATAGGAGGTGTGATTTGCCAGAAATTCAAGAATAGGTTGGAAGGTCAAATATTTCCTCAAAYTTTTCCATATACAAATTCCTAGGAAGTTCTATTTCTAGTTGTATTTGACCAATCTGAAAAAGGAGTCAGGAAAAAGAACCGGCCCTGATTCAGAAGGAAATGCTATGTTCAGTAGCGTTATTGCAAAGCTACTGMAAAAAAATGGGTATTTGAAATGTCTCCAGCTTCCATATGAAAGCCTGTACCTCGAATTGCTTCTCTCTCTCTGTTTATATATATATATATATACATTTTTTAAACAAAACAAGCCTGTGGTTTATGGTTCCGACTTCTAAAGCAATGTGTTTCTTTTTAGTTTCTTCCTTTAATTTTGTGACCCTGTGCTTGGGTCCCAAATGGCAGTCGGTGAAATCATGTTCATTTTTTCCTTTATTTAACAAACTGTGAAGCCATTAAGAGAGGGCTATGACTTCACTGCAGACCAAGGAGAATGAACAACTGGTTCCTCTAAGAAAAACCTCTTATGTCAACACATACATCTTCAATGATAGCGAGGGAAATGCAGAAAATTACTAAGTAAATTACATTTTGTATGAATGTCATCTCCTTTCAAGCTTGCCCCAGTATGGTAATTCTTCTTTATTTAGTGGTGATGCCCTTTTCTCTTTAGAGACCTTTAGTGAAATCTTCTCTTACATTTCATGTATCATTAAGGTGACACAAATTATCAGGGATATGGTGGCTTAAATTATCAGGGATATAGTGGCCCTGACATTTTTAATTATTAGCCTAAATAAAGAGGCCTCTATATTCCGCATGACCTGCAATTATAAAAATATATTTTGTTCATGTATCAAATCAATTATGTGATTTGGGAGCCCACAGTGATCGGAGGCATATCTTGTTGGTAATTCTCTGTATAGTTCCGACGTGCACTAGATCTGACAGTGATTTCAGTGCCCACTCAGCTCTTGGCTCTCTGCAGTTTCTAGGAAGTAGTAATTTCATAACATTGGCTTAAAAGAAAAGGACTGAGTTAGGAAAGATGCTCCAGAACTGTTGCATCACAGCCTAGTATGTGCTGCTGCGTAACGCAGCTTTGCACATCAAGTTCCTTCTGCAAACAAGAATTTGGGGATTCTTGAACAAATGTTATTTCAGTAATTACACACACACAACCCTAAGTTGGAAGATGTGCAGAAAAGAAGTCTCTTTTTTTGGGGGGGGGGGGGGGGGGCGCATCTATAATCAGCAGATGTGACTTGGTTTAAATTTTAGGTCACTTCCAATTTTGGAGGCTTCTAAAAGAATTCAAAAAGCTGAGCCAYGTTTTGCTGATAATTGCTTCCAATCATTCCATTTGCATGTGTAAGTAAACACTGCTTAAAATCTATAAATTATATTCTTAGAATCAATCAAATTTGATTAAAATCCTATTCCCGTTTGTCAAAGTAGTAGATTTTTTCCCTCCTTTTTTTGTGTAGGTTTCCCTACTTTTTTCTTACAAAAAAATATGTATCTTGAAATTGTAGGGTTATTTTTTCACCCACTTCTGGTGCGACTGGCTGCAGTATAAGAGCTAAATCAACTGGTTATGAGCAAATCTTCCCTTTTCAGATAAGAAAGCAGGAGGTTAGGCAGTTTCTTTGAAAAACAGGGAAAGAAGCTATTTTCCTTTTCTGCTTTTGTTGAATGACAGAAATTGCACATTTCCCAGTGTTAGACACTCTAGAGTCGTATAAAAAGTAGCRTCCTAACTCTTCCACCTGTTTTGTGATCCGTGAATTTTGATTATAAAATGGTGTAAATGAAGACTATGACGTGCTTGGGAATAGCTTCTATTTGGAGGTTCCCTGTGCTCAGCCTAGGGACACTGAGCTCTAGCTCCAGCTCTGCTGAGCTCCGTGTGACTCCCTGCCTTTGCCAGAGGCGCTTCCATTTACGACATGTCCCAGCTCCTCAGACCAGCAGGTTTTTGTGTTGCCGTCTCTCCTGGCACGTTTGCCCCTCRTGGCGTGGTTAGGTTTTCTCTGTCCAACAGAAGGCAGGAGATTGAGCTGAATACCCACTGATTTGAGGCATTATGGTAATTTCACGATTTAGCGTAAATTGATGAAATTGTTGTTTAAAAGCTTAAGCAATTAGTTAAAATCTTTTTGATTAATGGTAGCTAGCAGCTTGTATGTATGAATATTGTAGTGCTGAGTGGCTGAATTCCAGGTGAAGTGATTGATTGTGTTCTGGAGGTGCACATATGTTCCTGGGCACGTATAAATTATTGTTAGTCAAACAGTTTAAGCAATGGGATTATTTTGGGTGATATCTTTTCCATTTTATTTCTAGACATTTGGCAGTGCCCTGGCTCCCTTTGTAGTTGTTCCCTTGTTCTCTTTCATGTAACTGTCATACCTCGGGGACAGTGACAACGACAGGACGAAGGGAAAGAAAATGTGTTTTGATGTCTAGGTGAAAACAGCAATTTAAACAAAAATCTACATTTTGAGCAAGTAAAAGGTCTGCTCTGGCTTTGTTGTGACAAGGCAATTTGGCTTTTAGGTTAATGTTTTCACAAGTGCTCCATGGCACAGGTAAAATGACTTAGATGTCTATCGACTGTTTGCGCTGGTTGGAGGTGGTTGTTTTTCACAGTACGCTCTGGATTTGGGACTCTGAAGTCTTCGCACAGCCTGTTCCTGGGGACACAGGCACCAAAGGGGCTCATCACGCRGTCAAACTCTCTTCCTTTTGTCACTAAGCTTTTTTTAGTGTGGTTTTTTTGTGTTGAAGGCACTGAATAGCTAGGTGCACAGGCTTGGTTCCCTGGGTGTTTCACACAAGCTTCTGCAGCTCCTGTCCTGTGGGACTTCATGAGCTGGTGTTAGGATACGGCCAGAGTCAAGAGGAGTCTGACCAAGGCTCCTCTCTGGTGCTGGGTATCATCCTGGCCTAGCAGGGATTTTGGCACGTGTTTTGGAACAAACCATGAGGGAAGCCAGCCTGGGATGGGTGGTAACAGTTCAGCTTTGTCCCCCGGTCTCTGACACAGCCTCCCATTTGAAGGTCTTTACAGTGAATTGTCCTCAAAATTTGAATATGCTACTCTATTAGAAATAGCTGTGGAATGCCTAATTTGATTCAATAATGYGAGCAGAAAAAAAGAGCAAACCACCGTGATTTTCATCATTCCCTATGGCTATGAAGCTCACCTAGGATTATTCGGAGTTACTTTTAGAGTTATTCTTATATCTGTGGAGAATTTGGCCCTTAGGCCCAGCCTGCTGTGCTGATGTTCAGTGGAGAGGGGGCCTGTCCCCCAGCCTGGCCTGAGACATCAGCTCACTCCCCCCAGGCAGCAGCTGCCTGCAGCCCTCTGTCACTTGTGCGTTCCTGTCACTYCTGTCCCTCTCTGCGTGCGCAGCCTGTCAGCCTCTAGATGCTCAGAGCAGCTTCTCTATGCAGATATGGAGTAGGCTTGCTATCAGAAATCAATATTTCAAATGATGTTTTCCCCGGAAGATTATCATCATTGTGAAATCAAAATATTTTGCAATTCTTGAAAGCTCAAAGAATTTTCTGTGTATGAGCTGACAGGAAACCATAATCAAATTGTCAAGCAATTGCTCCTGCTGTGGCAAAGTGAGAATGTTAGATTACATGTGTCAGCATGTGAAGATAAAGACTGCATAGTGAACAGCACGCCGAAGGCTCGCGAGGAGCTGGGGAGTTTATCGCTGTACATGGTCGCCTACTGCAGACAGTTCTGCTACCTCAGCAGTCCTCAGCTTGCATTAAAAACCTCTATGATCAATAAAGTGTCTCAGTTTTGTCGTTTGGCAAAGACATCTTAAATTTTCTACCAACTCTGGTCAATTAAACTGAAGACTAATTGTTATTCCAAAGGGTTAAGTGATGAAGGGTGCTGAATACTAATATGCATATGCTAGTTGTTTACTGACTGATATTATTATCACTGCTCTAATCTCTTCAAACAGGCATCTGAATGCATGTGGCAGTGATTATTTGTGTAAGGAAAATGGCTCATTTATGCAACATATGCATTGGTTGCTAGTCTGGGTTTTTAGGTATTTAAAGATTAATCTTCAATTTTTTTCCTGTCCTTTGATCTGTTCTTCCATAAATGACTGAGTCTTCCTGCTCTTGCCTGGTGGCCACTGGGAACATGTTGCTGGGGTCTGAGCGTGGGGCTGGTACCTGCTGAGAACTCAACCTCTCCTTCAGGTCACTCGGTTTTAATGACTCATCCCCTCACAAGATCAGGCCTGGGGGGCATTTGCTCAAGCACTCCAAGGGTCCCCATAGTCCTCTGCTTTCCAGAGGGAGCATCAGCAAGGAGTTCTCAGGAGTGAAATACAAAAGGTTTTTAGCCCTGTTATCCAGGTTGTCATTCAGCCTTATTTAACTGCAGCGCGGAACAGGTGCTTCATGTTAGCTAAATAAACTCAATCATTTCAGAAGAGCAGAGCACTTAGGCACTCATCTGGTGCAGCTTTTTTGACCTTGTGACAGCTTGCAATTCAAATTAAAAAAAAAAATAATAGCGACCTAAAGGTAAAAGGCAAATAATATAAAATTGACCTAGCCTGCTAATGATGGTCTGAGCTGGTGTCTCGCATGGATAAGGTGACTGACAAAGGCCATGCTCTAGATTTCATCACTTTAGTCAGCAGGACAGTATTTGATAGGGTATATTCTTCAGAAACACGCTGGGGGAAATACAATAGACAAGCTGAAACGCCCCACATGTTGAAATTAATGGTGAGAACAAGAGAGGAAAAAATGGATGACGCTGAGAGTAGATGTAGACTGATGTAGAAATAGGCCTCTAGTCTCCCCTGAGGAAGGGCCTGGAGCAAGCTTCTGGCAAAACTAGTAAATGGGAAATCCAACCATGTGTCCATGGGTGAAAGCATCTCCTCATGGAAGAGGAGAGGGGGTTGTGTTTAGAATGGAATTATAGTTGACTGGTGACGTGCTCATGTAATGTGGTGCCCACAGAGGGCAAGTGTAGGCTTGGTAGCCCAGCCCCAGGCCTTCTACCTTGCACATGGTCTTCTCTGGTCAGCAGAAGATGCGTCTCCTCAGTGTGTCTTGAGCATGTTCTTCAACAAAACGCTCTGATCTGAGCACTCAGCAAAATGATCTCATGTGCAGCATGTCCTAAAGGAAGGTTAAGGTTTTAAACGCAGAATGAGAATCTTTTTTTTTTACAGAGAAAGCTCTGTGTTGCTTGAAGTCCATGAGCCACTAGTGGTCTGAACCTTTCCTTTGCTAGCAGTCTGCAGGCCTCCTCCTGACTTCATTAGTATTCATTGTCGATCACTGTCTCCTCATCCCAAAGGATTATCAGCTCCATTCCTCCAAGCAAATGCCTCCCTTTAGTGAGAATTTGTTGATCATTTTAGCTGACAACTGCAGCAGCTGATGGCTTTCATGTGTCACCTGTGCCCGAGCCAGGAATTCCCATTGGCTGCTTCCTTGGGGCTGCTGCACTGGGGAGCTGCAAACAGGCAGGAATTAAGGAATAATTACTGCTGCCTTAACTCTTTGGTGGAAGCCGCTTCCTTGYGGTTTGTTCTTGCACAGCTCTCCAAGCTGCTTAGCTAAAGAGACATTTAAAATGTTTGCTGTATTACTGGGAAGGAGGTGCTGCCAAGGGCTATTATGATGATAAAATAAATGACAGCTGCTCTATTTTGCCAACAATGTGTTGGACCATAACCTTTTCCTTCAGCAGTTTTCACAGCCGCTGTCTCAACGGCTGCTGGGCATGGTGTTGGGTGAAAGGCCTGAGGTTCCCCAGGCTTCCTTCAGAAGCTCCCCATTTTTGGGGGGGAGGTCTGTGGGTCTTGCACAGGATCCTCTCTCGTTTTCCCACCCCCTTCAATTTTTTGGTGATGAGCAGAGTTTTAGTATTAGAAGAATGTCTTTGCAGCATCACTCGAGGAGTCTTTGTTGTCGTACATCTTAATAATTTATTATGTGCTTGATAAGGATAAACAGGCTCAGCGAGACAGCCCTTTGATGCCAATGCTGTTAATTTTGCAGTAACTGAGTTGGTCTTCTGTCGTTACAACTTAGGATCCATAATTGCAAGATCATCATTTTGGCGAAGTTACTACTAGTTTCTTTTTTTCTCCCACAAAATGACTGTATTAATCAAACTCATTAAAATAAAACGAATCCCACACCTTTCCTTACTGGTGCAGAGGGTAGAATGACCTGTAGTGTGTAGGGAGTCTCAGAGCATTTGTAAGGGAGAAGTGAGTTGCAATCTTCCTTCTAAAATTAGAAGGCAACGGTGTTTTGGAATACAATTTAGCCATTAAATAAGGACAGACTACTTCAGGTAAAAACAGAATTAAACTGAATCCATATTTAATATTCAAAAGTGGTCAAGATTGGAAAAACTGTGATAATTATTTCACGTATCTCTATTCCCTGGTGTTAGTAGCAACTGAAAAATATGGAAATGTGTCAAAAAGGTTATTCTGGAGATGGAAATGATTAAGTGATTGAGGCTTAAGATTAGATATCTGGGAACCTCTAATATGATGTTAGTTTCTGCTGTGGTTTCAGCTGCCTTGTCCTTTTTTTCCTGTTTCTGTTGTTTTGGGGGCTGTTGGGAGGGGTAGGGTTTTCTCTCAAGACTGTTAGGTTTTCTGTATGTGTGATGTTCTCTGTTGTGGTTTCACCTTCTATGACACTTAAATGGCTGTGGCAGAGCAGCTCCTGGAGAAAGGAGTGTCTATAATTTTCACAGTGCCACAGCTCCACCTTCACCAGAGGTTTTGCTCATGAGCTATGTCTTCCACCAGAGGGGAAAGAAGGCTTTGGTTCTCCTTCCTTCTGGTGTGTTGAATGCCAGGAGTGATGGCAGAACTGAGCAAGTTGTGGAGATGGAGAGCACCAGACCCGTGGCTTCCACAAAGTCTATGCTCATGTGCCCTGAGCAGGGTGATGAGAACTGCTGTTAGGTGGTGGTTGACTTCCACCCAGGTGGTGTTGGCGGGCTCCTCTTCACTGCTACRGACTGGCTGAAAATCCCTTTGTAAAGAGATGGGACAACCTTGGCTGGGGAGATAAACTGCACAATATATTAGGGAATTTGAGAAAAGAAACCCAAATTGTCAAGATCAGATTCAGAGAAGTTTAATCCTTTTTGGAATAGGAGGGAAGAAAAAAGCAAAAGTTCTGGTCAAAGTGTCCTACCCAAGWGAAGGAGAAGCCTGGCCTGGGCAGCAGTTTTCCCTGTCCCTTTGTAATGCCCAGGAGTGCTGATTCCTGCTAACTCCTCTGGTATGAGGAYAGCAGAAAAGGCAGAGCTATAATGGAGGAAATGGACCCAGGCTCAGCTAAGAAAAAAAGCTGATTAAAAATGAAGGGGAAGAGGAGCTTGGAAGACTTAATAGTCCTGGAAAACCTTTCAGACGTAGAACAAAGGGCGTCTTCTGAAAGATTTTCTTAAAAGCATTGTCAACGTAAGTTCCTTACCCAAAATAGAAAGCGATCTCTATAGGAATCTGTCATAAAACTGCTGGTCATTGTATAATTGTAGCTGGCTCATCTTGTCCACCTAGATGTTTTTCTCTTCAAAGTGGCTTTATTTATGTTTCGGTGGCATGGTTATCCTATGAATATCCTTTGTTGCGTTTCCAAAGAACCCTTTCCCCAGGGCTGAACCAGAGCTGAAGTTATCCATTACGAACCAAATACGACGTAGCTTCATAAAGAGCATTATCGCAGAGGCGCTTTGCGTGACTTCAAGTACCCACTTTACTGACATGTGACTATTCTCAAGAGTAATAGGGGCTGTATTTGAGTCTCGATACCGCAATGAACAATTCAAGGGCCAGGGTTCTGCCTCAGCTGCATTAGGATAAATGTACAGTAACACCATGGAAGTCAGTGAGATGATTATGGCTTTATATTGGGCAACAGAGAGGATAAGGTGATTCATTGGGTTGCAAATCAGGCCCTTGCGATCCTGGGACATAGATTATATTTGCCAAGCACTTATTTCTTCCATTTGGTACTGAGATACTTAAGAACTT
Source organism: Nothoprocta perdicaria (assembly GCF_003342845.1). NCBI lineage: Eukaryota > Metazoa > Chordata > Aves > Tinamiformes > Tinamidae > Nothoprocta > Nothoprocta perdicaria. The sequence goes on from NW_020455577.1 coordinate 4,262,541, forward strand.
CAGAGAAATGAATAAGTGGGAGCTGCTAATTCTTAAAGACATTGACAATTTTTGTCACTTACAGTTGTTTGTTGTCTCTCTTTCTGTAACAGTGTCTGAAGCTTCCCATCTAATCTGGAAAAAAAAAGACATGATGAGAAAGAGTAGTAATATCTCTTAGCATTTTTATAGTAACAATTATGGTAACTTTAGACACTTGTGTCATGCCAGTCAATGTTTTAAGGTAACTGGAAAGCATTATAACAAGATTTTTTAAAAAGTGCCTTTATGCTGATKGTAGCTGACTTAACGAGCTGAGGCTCCTGCTGCTGCTAGCGCTGGCATAGCAGACCTGTTACACCAGCTCCATCACCTCATAAATGAAACATGAGAGAMTCTTTCAAAGGAGGCTGAGAAACATAGGACCAGAGATCTGGCCCAGGATAAATACTTTCGGGATGCTTCCTCTTGGACCTGGGGGCTGGGGTCAGTGTCTGGCCCTTTTGGAGGCTCTTTATGGAGTGAGGTTATGCAGCTCGTGGAGTGGGAGCCCCTGGGCTGACTGAGACATGGGGCTGGGGGTTATTTTTTGCTCTTGCCCATATGAGCAAGTGCCTGGCATGGGTTGATCAAGTCTTCCTGCATGTGGTAGGTTTGGGCCCTCGGCTCTGCCAGGGGCAACGAGGTTGTTCCTCAGCCCAGCATGTATGATGCTAGTGGGGACATCCAGCTCAGGGATGCGCCCAGGACCTTCCTGGGAAGCAAACTGCTCCTGAGCTGAGCTCTTCCTAATTGAGGAAAACAAAATTAAGGTATAACTGCTCTCCCCAGGAGCAATTCCTGCACAGGCACTTGTATGTGAGTTGATGCCATGTCTTGGCAGGGAGTAATCTAGCCYCCAAGTTCAGACTCATAGAATCATAGAATGCCGAAGGTTGGAAGGGACCTCAGAGGTCATCGAGTCCAACCCCCCTGCTCACRCAGGGTCACCTAGAGCACGTGGCACAGGGCTGCATTCAAGCGGGTTTTAAAGATCCTCGGAGTCTCCGTGGACGGAGGGGTCCCGTTGAAGTTGGAAGGCGAGCAGGGCGGCGCGTGCGGGAGCAGCTGGCGCGGGAGCCAGCAGCGCCAGCCCGCGGGAGGCTCCTTGCCCACGCGAGCGCGGTGGCAGCAACCAGCAGCCTGTCTCGGAGCTAYGGCTTAAAGTGTCCTTAACAGCAGAGTGGGAGTGAGCACCGTTTAATCCTCGAGTTCTTACTGCTCTCTCCGGGGACATTAGTGGAGGAGTGAACCAAGTACACGATGACATATCCTGTAAYGTGGCACCGAAACGTGCTCCTTTGCTGCAGCGTTGTCCCAGCTATTGACGGGAGCAACCCCGCAGCTAGACATGGGACAAGMGCGGCAGCGACTGTGGAGCAGGGACAGTGTGTGACAGCAAGTACAGGCCCTTCCTTTCATCCGCTGACGTGTTTGCTTTCCTTGAGACTTTGACAGCAATGTTCCCATAAAAATGGGAAGCAGATGCTTCAAATGGTACTGAGACCTGCCCTGTCATCTCTAGACATGCACCTAAGGCTCGGGTTTTCCAGTGAAATAACCAGTGGACTCAGGATCTTTCTGTAGATTGGCAGCTGTAAATATAGCTATATGAGCAAAGTATTCTTTAAAAGTCAGTGAGACTTTATAATTTATGTTGCGTATCCCTAGAACTATGTGCAGTTACTCAAGATGAAGGTGCTGTGTGCAGGAAACATTAATAGGCAATGTTGTGAATTTGCTCTTGTAGCACAGYAATAGCAATCTGCTGCTGACTTTGCTATAGCTGCTGGTGAAAAAAGATGATAGGGTCCCTTTCACTGATCCTCGCCCCGAATGATGGTTGAGTCTATGCCATACTGAACAACACAAGGTAAAAATCCTTGAKGCAGTTTCAAACTTAGTAGGTCATCCGCACCAGGGTACCATGTAGGAGTGTATCTCAAAGTAGATCCCACTTGATCTTCTACATGAATGTGGTGTCTAGTTCCAGGGTAGCTTAATTGCCGTGTTGATCTGCCTTTGGTGTTGGCAAGGATGACTCCTGGGGGCTCCGGGAATACCCAGCGATGCCCTGAGCTTGCACAGGGATGTCCCTATGAGTTGAGAGTGCAGGCAACATTAATGCTTGCAGTATGCGCTTCCTAGCAGAGTCTGGCAACCATTAATAGCCTCTCCTTTCCAGCCCATCTGCTCCACATGAGGGTTTTGATATTTCCCAGGGCCTATTAGGAAGTGGCCYGACAAAATCACCAGCTCTTGGGAGATCCTTAAATGCAGCATGCTGAATTATCTGCATGGAGAGCTGATGGCTATACTAGTTACTCGGGCACTTCGCTCAAATATAGCAGTATCTTTGGCTTCTCCAAATATGAAGTAGAACTTAGCGTGGTTGCAAACATTGTTGTCTAAAACGTTAAATGTAATACACGTCTCTATCTCGAGCTGCACGTTTGTGCCGTCAACACCACGTGCCCTTTTGCAGCCTGGAGCTGGGGCTGCCCCAGTGGTGGATCCCAGACTCTGGGCTGTTGTAGAGTCACGATAACAGGGTGAGCGTGAGACCATGCGAGGTACTTCTAGAGCCACTGTGTGTGTGTGTATATATATATATATTTATGTGTATATATAAATATATATATAAAACTTTTCACTGCCCTGTAGAATAGCTTGCCTGACTACAGCCCCGAAGGTAAAAATCCTGCTGTCCTCGAACTGCAGCGGGTTAAATGCTATTGAGTCTTCTGCTGGCATAGCTGCTTTGGCTGCGCTGGATTTAGTGTCATGGAAAATACCATCCTCTTCACACAGATGTGCATTAAAATCATGACACTTTGTGGATATTCATTAACCTAGGGAATATCATAAAAAGTGCATGTTTAAATATCTGGAGAAGGGAAAATGTGGCATTTGTCTGGTAAGTAATTATTCATTCATCTTAATGCCTGAGGATCAGAGATTGTCACCTGGCTTAAGCAGTGATAGCCTGCCAGCCAGTAGAGTTGAGGAGTATATAGGGCCTTTTTTAAAGCTCCCCTTCTCTCATGTGGCGTGTAACGCACAGCCCTCACCTCCATCAACCATGCAGAGCTCCCACGTGGCTCATGGAAGGCCCAGGTCATGTGTGAATTATAAATAGYCTTTCCTGCTCTGTGAATGGCTGCTGTAGGCAGGAAAATAGAAATCGTTAGCCATTTCTGTAGTCCCCTATTTAGAGGTATTCTACTCTCATTCATTATTTCAAAGTTCATATATCTCCTTAAACAACAAAGAGTGGCTAGAGAGTGTTTTTTGGTATAGAGTATTAGTATACCTAGTACTGCTGCCACTTGAACTTTTTCCTCTCAGAGGTTACAGAGCTTTGGATGTGTGTAATGACCTTTGTAGACATTGTTCAATGTTAACTTCACTTTACACATAGGAGTAGGAAAGGCTGGTTACTTTGGAGACTGCTTTAAAGTAGCTTTTAATGTCTGGTTACCTCAGCTGTGCAGCCAGTGAATGAAGAATAAYCATGGGAGGTCATTTCAGAAAGAGAAGTGAGGGATGAGGGGGAAAAATGATTGAAACAGAAATAAATATTTCTGGTGAGTGAGAAACGACCCATGGCTTCATTTATAGTCAGGTTAGGAGCTGTGAGCATCTAGTCCCAAGAAGTACCTTGCTGGTCACAGTGCTCTACTCCAGACATGCAGCATATGCTTTCTGTATGCATTGCCATGCATATAGCTTTAGGCTTCAGTATCCCGCAAAGCACTTATAGAATGCATAATCATGTTGTCCAGTAATGCTGAACCCCTTTTCAAGGATATCACCTTGAAGTCTTCTTGGTTTCATCTTGCACTCTCAGCCTTTTATTTCAAAGTGGTTACAACCAAGTTGCAAACACCTGCTATAGCATTTTATAGCATGTTTTGTATCACTTGTAGTGTTATTTTAATGGGCTAAAAATAAAATAGCCATTCCTTTTAGTGTACAAAAATCTCTCAATGAAGTTAAGTTTCAGCTTAACCATTCTGACACTGCTGGAGCACTCCTGGGGGAACGTGTTCCACCCTTGCTGTCAGTGACCCTGCGTGCGGCTTTCTGCTGTGACAGTCTGCAGCTCTTCCCTCCCTGGGGATTGGCTTGTTGGGTAAGGAGATGTGTGAGCACCTGCAGCAGCACCGGGACATCTCATTCAGAATTAGCAGTCAGGGTSATTAGGGGCCGTGCATGTGTTTTTCTTAAGTGCTTCAGCATCAGGAAGGATCTTGAACTTATTTTCTCTCACTTTGGCCCAGGTGGAGACATGTGACTGAATCAGTCTAAGCTCACTTGCAGAAGATGTTCATACRTTTTCTTATGTTTTCTTCATGAATGTGGACTGGCCACCTGCAGTCTAGGTTTAGATAGTCTAAGCAGAGAACTAGAAGCTTTTTAGTGTCATTTTAGTTTGGCAAAATGGCCCATATGGGTGCAGTCATAGTGGAAAACAAACTTTAACAAGGCACGCTGCATTAAAAATCAGTGAGACACTGGGAAAAAGAGCAGCGAGAGCGTAATGGTGGTGGTGGGAAAGCATAGGCCAAGCCTCAGCTGGGAATGTGGTCCTGGGCAGTCTGGCCTCAGCTCGCACCCCATGAGAGCAGCTGCGCGGCAGCAGGACAGGCTGCTGCTCCAGGCCGGTTCCTCCGCCCTGGGGTGGCTGCTGCATCAGGTCTCTCTGGTCAAGCCCAGACCATGGCAGCGCTGTCCCTGTCTGGTGGGGATGGCAGCCCTGCTCTGCGGAGAGGAGTCCAGGCCAGTGTCCGAAACACCTTAAACATTCTCACCAGCGTAGGGGAAATCTTGCTCCTTTTCCCAACCAGGCAACAAGAAGAATCAGGAGCTGAAGCCAGAGTCAGGATGTCAAAGCTTCCCGTGGGATGATCTGTTTCCAACCAGCATCCCTCTGGTTGTAAAAATGTTATGGATCTGAGCAATCGGCAAAGRCTTGGGAGCAACACTTAGGATAAGAGAAATAAAACCAGGGCTATAACAACAGAGGAGAAAGAGCAATTGCCTGGGAGCCTAAGTCATCGCGTGGCTCATGGCCAGCCCGGAGCAGCCACCACCTGACAYGGAGCAGCCCGGGGGTGCAGTGAGCAGCAATGCAGGCCAGCCTAGGGCTTAGGTATTGCAGTAGATCATACAGGACTGCTTAATTTAACTAGTGTATACAGGGTTGGATGAAAATGTTGTGAATGGGAGACTCCATCTGTGAAGCGCAAATGTAAAGGAGGGCTGTGATCTGAGGAGAGAKATGCTGGGCTTTAAGTGCGTTCTTGGCTCTCACTGAACATCTTAGGTCTCACATAACCCATGTTATTGCTTTTCTGGATTGGACACTAAAGCTCTYCAGTTACCTACAGATAAGAGTTTGAAAAAAATGTATGTTATAATATCAAAATATTTTTAATAGAAATAAAATTGTGGTGCACGACACGGCTTTCCCAGGCATTAATGAGAAGCTGATGAGTCCTCCCTTCCAGGCACTGAGCTGGGGGAATTTCATCAACTCGTTCCTTGACTGCTTGCGGAAATCTTGGGGTATATCCTTTCCTTTCTATAAACAGAGGTATCTGACCAGTCTGCAAAGCAACAGGTCAGATCTGTGCTTGTTTAAGTCAGCCAACATACAGCATTCTGCTGGCCTATGTTTCCCCTAATAATTGCACGTGTAACAATGTCTGATGCRTCTATCTTGGATTGTCAATAATTTTTCTAACCCTATAGAAGATGCTATTCTTAGATATCATAGCATAGTCTAGAAGATTTTATATGTAAATAGAATATGACATTGAATTTGGAAATCTGTTAATTCTCGGTGGCAATAATGAAAGAAAAAGTAGGTTGTTCTTGGTCATATGTCATATTRCAAGGTGCTATAAAACACTTTTTTTTAGAGAGGAAGTTTCAGACCAGAATACTTGCCTTCCATAACTATTTTTCCCTACATTCAACATTCAATAGCAAGAGAACTTTGGCTGAAATCAGCACAAAAAAAAAAAAAAAAATTAGATTTTTGTCAACCAGAGGAGAGTGCCTGCCCGAAATATTTAAAGCAGATATTGATTGAGATACCAGCTTACAGTCTTGGCAGCTAGATGGCTTTTATACTGAGCAGAAAGAGCCAAAAGGCTAAATTCTCCAAAGAGAAGGATGTTCAAAAACCTGCCCAGCCTCGTGACCCAGGGGTGGTCTCCTCAGAGCACTTCTGAGCAAAATAGTCTATTATTGATTCAACAAGCTTTTTTTGCTTTCCTTGTCTTTAGTTTCCCCTCTGTCCTTCAGTTGAGTCATTTGGGGCTTTTCAGGAAATCTGAAAGAGGAAGTATCTGATCTTTTGCTTTGCAATTTCTTTTATTCGCAGACAAAATACCTCATTGCAGTGCTAGAGAGGCTTCGAACGGGGAAGTAACTTGAGGGTGAAGAACACTAAGAGTATCGTATATGTGGTGTGCAGAGATGTGGGAGGCGTGTAAAATAACATTTGGAAATRGTTTAAAAAGCTGCCAGCACCACTGCCGAGGCTGCAGTTTGGTGAAAGCAGGAGCTGTGTGATGGGGGTGCCCRGCTGAGGACACGCAGCTGCCTCGGGAGCGCGATGTGGGGCTCACGTGGCCGGTGGGGATGGTAGGCGGGGTGCTGCTCCCCCTCGAGGGGTTCGTACAGCAGCACCCCTCGAGCAGAGGCTCGGCTTTCACCTAAGGTAAACTGGCCTGGCTCCTTTCGAAAGCARTGGGGACTAGTGTGGCTGCTGCTCTCACGTGGTGCTGGAGTTTTAGTTGAGCTTGAAGGTTATCTGGCACTGTCTGCTAATGACCTGGTTCCTACTGTAAGCAGTGTCATATGGTGTTTACAGACASTTTTTTTTCTCTTTGCATAAGAAAAAAATGTGGCAAGTCCAAGGTTGAAACACCTTTTTCTTTTTTTAAATACCCCATGGCTAGCATTTCTTTTCTTCTGAAGAGCTAAATCAGAAACCAGTGGAGAAAGCATGCCCATAGAAATGGGGAGGAACTATAGACCATTTTGGAAGAGGAGATAAATCTCTGCAACTGAGATTAGTTTATAAATAAGTTTAATCATATGCAGAAGGGTATCAATTCAAGCATTTAAAAGCACAGAGCCTATATTTATCTGTGAGCGTTGGATTCAGGAGAGAAGACRTGATATTTTGTTCAGTGTTTGCTGTGCTCAGCTGCATTATCAGCRTCTTTCTGTTTCGATTGAAATGCTTCTAACTGAATACAGGATTCTGGAGCAGCAACACAACCTCATTTTGGTTTGCAAGAATATAATTCCTTTAATTTTATCAGTAGATGGTCCAAACTGTTTGACCATGCATGTGCAATATGATGTGCTTAACAGTCTTAAGCCTATAGAACTTACAATGTAGGATTAAATAATGGTTGGATCCAATCTGTAGGGGTAAAAGGCTCAGTTTACGCAGCACAGCCCAGGGGCTTGCTCGCTGATCTTCCTTATGCTCCGATGGTGCTGGCTGATCCCTTGGAAGGTGAGTGGAAGCTCCGTGGAATGGCTCCCTGGATGCAACAAAGCGAGTCAATGATATGTATTCATTTCTTTTTTGGTGACTTGCTACTGGCTCCTTGTTGATCTCTGGTGAAAAAGTATTATGGAAAGAAATGTATGTGCCCATAAGCTTGATGGCAACGGTGATGAACAGGATTTGCACGTAGGTAGAGCTACCACTTATATTCCCAGCAGAAAAGGGTGATATTGCTCCAGCTGATTGCAAGGGAGAAATGCAGCRCCCCACCTTGGACACAAGTGTTTTGGAGTATGTACGTGTCTGGACAAATGTGCAGGTGATATAGGAGCTTTGCAGATGGTATTTGTGCCCCTAGAGCAGAGGAGGCAGGAAGGTCGAGTGAGACCTTTGTGCAAAACCCTCGGCCATCGGACACAGCCCGTGTAGCTCCCTGGGGCCAGCGCTTCGTGTTTCCAAGTGAGTCATAAAAACTGGTGACTTCTAATAACCTTGTGATCCATCCTCAAGGTGTTAATCATCCTCACAGTACATTAAACAGTCAGTTTTATCTCTGCATCAATCTTGCCCAAAATGATGGGAAAAACAACATCCTAGTAAGACAGCCCAGCATAATAATTAATATGCAGCATTAAATCTCTCATAAGCAAAGAGTAAGGAAAAGAAAGCTCAGTCATTACGTTGGATTTAATTTGCTGAGGGAAACAGCCTTCACACCTGAGCCACAGTCACAGCTTGGTTTTCTCTCAATTAAATCCATGCTTGTCTAAAGCAATGAGGGTTTGGAGGACAAGATCAGGGCACATGCTAATGAAATTCCCTGCAGTACAAGGGCATTAGGCAGAAACTATTACGAGGCAGGAACTACATAATCTGTATTTAGAATTCTTTCTAGAGCAATGAATGTGAGATGCTGGTGAATGTTGGATAAAGGTAATATTAATAACCAAGGTGTTGTGTTGAGTAAGGTACTGCTATACACTCAGAAGTCTTTCTGATAGATTTAAGCAGTGAAAAAATCAAGAATGCTTTCATTGAATGTATTTGCTCATAAAATCTGTGTCTTTTTTAAACTACAAGACTTAAAATATGTGTATCTTAGGGTGACCCTATCATGTAGAAACACCTATATCATAGGATATGTATTGTATTCCTACCGTTTTGAAATCCAATGTAAAGATAACCAAGAGTTGCTGGTTGCTCTTACTTGGATCCATTTTGAATTTTTCCCTTTGTGTGCTCTGTCTTGGGCTGAATCAAGCCACAGTACTGTGAACTACAGCACTACTCTTCTAGTTTTTTAAGTACTTAGGGTAGTTCACTTCAACAAAAACACAGTACCATAAAATAACTATAACTGTGATAAAGGATAGGCCAGCCCATTTTAATAATTTATTTCTGTGGGAACTGCTGAATTAGAAGTGCTACAGATGAAAAAGAAGACGTAAGAAGTCAATTACTTCTCTCCCTTGCTAATTTGGGCTTTTGCTTGTTTGCCTAGTTTTAAATGCCTTAGATGACCTACTTATCTCTGCCAAATATTTTTGAAGATAATCAGCTATTTTTTCCTTGATCCAACTTGTGTCATGTATGTCACATTTATGTCACATTATGTTACTGCAATTCTCGTTCTCTACTGGAGTTTATATGTGTGACAAAAAAACTTTATCTGCTCCCAGTCATCAGGYTCCTGTGCATAAACTCTGAACTTTCAAAATAAGTGACTGGAAAGTTAAGTAATTCGAAATGGGAAGCAAAGACACTAGGAAAAGGATTTAAAAAAAATGAGCTGTAATTTGATGGCTACTTACGCCTGTGTGTCTCCGACACACCGGTGTCCCCCTGTCAGCAGCTGTGATTAACTATGCTATTCACAGTGCTGATATTTTAATCTTTTAGGAAATCTTTCCTACTAGTAATCTGCTTTTTCGTTTGGTTTTGTTTTACTTGTTGTTTTGGGGCACTTTCCAGTTGGAAAAGTGGCTTCTGGCTTTTGAGCTTGTCCATTTGTGTAGCATGACCTAAATGATCAAGAAATGAGCCATCGACTCTGTGCTTTATGGTTTTTGTATTTGTGTAAGCAGCAAAAAAGAGCAGTGGCCTTTTCCATACCATATCCTATCAAACATGCAGTCTTATTACTCCCTGCCTTTTTTTCCATCCATGCTCCTGCTTGGCAGAACCACTTTCCATACTTCCCTTTCACTTTCCTTCCTCTTGCTGTTTTAAATGTTCCATCATAATCTCACTATTGAAAATTCACAATGGCAGAGGAAAAGAGAAGATTTCTCAGTGTAATACAAACAAGCCCGCATTGGTAACTGCATCTTTGGGATGCCCTGTTTCCATGCTGCTTTTATGGAATCGCCTTGAGTTTCCCAGCAGGATTTGGTTATTTCAGTGCTTTCCGGGGTCTTGGGAATTCTGGGCTTGATGAGCGTATCAGTAGCCCATGTATAATTCTGCAGGTTTTAACAGAGTCCAAAAGACAGCTGGCAAAAATGAAGAGAATATATTAAAATCCCAGAAGACACAAAACTTCTAATGTAACTGCATTTAATAATTATATTTAAAGCAAAGCATGAAATAACCCTTTCCACCCAGATGTCAAAATAAGCCTTAGAGCTGTAGCCCCTCTGAGTCGGAAAATAAAAGATTAAAAAGGAATGGCAGTGAAAGATATTGCTGTTCTGAGCAAACAGCAATAATGCTAATTTAAAGAACAAAACAAAACTTGTCTTATCAGGTGCTAAAAATGATTTTAGAAAGAGAAGGATGGTGCAGGGTGGTACTAAAGTGAGCTAGGAGTATGATGGACTTCCAACCGGTTCTAGGGTACTAGAGGTCACAGCAAATGACAAGCTGTGACCAAAAAGCTACTCGATAACATGACAATAAGAGATGTTAAATATTTCCGTGTTAGAATTTAACATGAAAATAGCTGACATGATTTTGTTGTATTCAGTCTTCCCCTTGAGAGGCAGTCATGTTGTGATGAATCATTATTCATTAATTCATTCTGATCAGAATCGCCCTTGAGGAGATATAAGAGAAGGAAATAGAGACGCCTTATAACTACCCAGATTTAGTGCTCATTAGCAGCACCAAAGCCAGCCAGACACCTTGGGGTCCCAAAGCAGCGCTGGGAATAAAGAATCGGTAGGGAATAGTGCTGTGGGAGCGGGAATGGGTGCATAAATGAGGGGAGAAAACTAAGAGCCTTCTGAAGCAGCAGGAGCTTCAATGCATTATTGAAGAGTCTTCTGAAGGAGATGGTAGCAATGGTCTTTATTACAATGTATTAAGATATGTAAGAACTCTCCTAGATCTAATAAGAAAGTTGAGAACTTTGTGGAAATTAAAGTTTCCCAGTTATTAGCAAAGGAAGCAGTCATCAACTCTTTCTTTAAAATTTAAAGCATGAATGAATATGGCTTATTTTTGTTGATGAAGTAAACAAAAACCCTTCATGGGTGTTTTTTTCTTTGTATTCAAAACAAAATTCAGTTCTGGGGGAGAGAGGCTGTGGAGAGGGTAAAATCAAAACAACCCCCAAGCCCTAAAGAGTTCAAAGTAATGGAGGCTTCTACCCCTCCATGGGGCTGCAAGGACAGTGGTCATCTGGCCCTTTCCCTTTTGTATAAGGTATCAAAGAAAAAGGTATGTCAAACCCTCTCCTTCCTTAAGAACAAGGGGATGTAGATGGTCAGCACTGCATGCTGATATGGCRGAAACCTTGAGGAGGGAATGGAAATAGGTAGCTGATAAGGTGTAATTATAGATTATTTATAGCTAGATAGAATCTGTAATAATATAGAAGCTGGTAATCATGATAAGCTGATGTGCACCTTGACTTGGACAAGGTGTTGGACTAACAGGCATGTGCAGGACAGGATGCTTATGGTGTGGTTACATGGAAGGGATGTTGGCCAACAAGGACACACTCGTTGGGTGGGGATGCTCCAACCCAGCATCTGGCGTTGCAATGGGCAAATGCTCTAATGCCACTGGGGAGCGATAGGAACTGGAGTGCACTTGGATATGTGGATAGGTAATTATAAAGGAAGGCCTGACCTGGTGCTCTCAGGTGACTGATGGCCTCAAGAGAAGTGCTTATTGTAGACTTTTGCCTTGAAATGGCTGGTTGTAATGAAAAACAAAGCCATGGGTTTTCATGTTTTTTGTGTATAGTCATCTGAATGTCAAGTTATTTATGCTAAGTCCATTTATTATTGAAAATAAGTGCACTCTCTTGACAGGATGTAAGAAATAAGTACAACTTTATTTTTTTATTCACCTTTTAAATAAMTATCCAGACTGAGAATAGTAATTTTTGTTCTAAGGATAGTGCTGCTTCCTGGTATTTGGAGCCCAAATCAGGCAGACCCCAGGTACTTGGCATCCAAAAACAGTGGAAGGATTTGCCTCCCTCAGTTCTGGAATTGAGAGAAAATCAGACTGATTGTGAAGTATACGCTAGTTACTGAATACAGGTGATGCAATGCCGTAGCTACTGATTTGGCCCAAGTCCAGTAAAATCTTATTTTATCCAGATTTTTACTCTATACTTGCTAAATTAATCTCTGTGACAACCACCAACTGGAAGGAGCCCTAGAAGCAGTACATGGGGGAGGTATGCTACAACATATGCTCTGGTTCTGCCCTTGAATAGGACAGTTCTGAAAACAAATTATATAATGTGTTGACAGAAAACTCTAATCCCTGAGGTAAATTTGGCTTCAGGAAAAAAAAAATTATTCTCGAAGAACCATTTGACAGATCTTTGGGGAGCTAAGATATTTGGTAAGAATGGGATAAGGGATATGTGAGGTGTTTTCAAATCTACCCAATTTTCTTTAAAAGACCAGAAGTAACCACARTTTATGGTGGATATAGGGGAGCGACTTTGATATTTGCTTATTTTTAAAGGAATGAGAGAGCACTTCTCAGCTGCCAAGCGTTCATTCTCGAGCCTACGTCTAGGGAAAATGGTCCAATTTTGCYGAGTCCTGCGGAGCGTTTGGTGGAGGTTCCAGCTGAGCTGGTAACAGCCCAGGACAGCAGTTTCCAGCAGCGAGGGCTGGTACAAGAACCTGACTCAGTGGAGTGCTCTTGCTAAGTGGTGTGTCCTTTAGAAATGGCAGATATTAAACTTAAGGTGTCTTAAGTGATGCAAGCTGGATAACGGTGTGTGACAGTGGGGCATGGTTAATGCTCGAGTAGGTGATGTTCACAATTTCTCATTTTAGCATGCTTTAAAGAGAGGGCATTTTCAACAGAAGAGGCACAATACTGTTATGTAGGTATTAGCTGCATTTCAAAGAAAAGCAGATAACCCTTTTTATGTTTTATAACCATTTTTGGTAATAAAAGCACTATGGCATTTACAATGCACACTGTTCAGTTGTTACATAGTATACAAGCAAGCTTAAGGTGCAAGGTTTCCAGTGAACCTAAGGAAAAGTTTACCCCTAGGGAAATCCCTTTCCTTTGTTGGCAATGGCCGTTCACTTCCAGGAAAGGCACCAGCAGTGGGGACGTTTGCTGAAGTCAACGGGAAGCCTGCTCTGATGGACAGAGTGTTGGGAGAGCTAAAAGCTTAGGGAAAATCATCTCCAGCCTGAATTTCACCATTTGTTGCCTCTCTCTCTTTCACAGTAAGCTGTCGCACATTATGTAATAAAAAAACAAGAGATAAAATGTGATTTTCAAAAAAGTTATTCATTGTAGAAGAGTAGATTGCTATGACCCAAATTCAGATGCTTGCACATTTTTAATAGGGGATGGTCTTGCCAATTTTGTGGTCCAACCTTTGTGTTTTTCACACTTGCAAACTCTGTATTTGTTATGATGTGGAGAGTTGAGCTTATTTTTTAAAAAATAACTGRAACTATTGCTTTGTTAGACATTGTTTTGTCTCAATGGAGCCAGCTATGACACTTCCGATATAACCCAGCTTTGAAAGGAGTATGAACTGAGAGGGATTTCTTCACAAATCCAGCCTGTGTCATATCAGAAATATTAAAATACCAAGAGAAATGGTTCTGTCTTGCACAGGTCAGCAAGAGAGATGCGACTTATTTCTATTGAGGTTATTATTTTACTAAAATACTTTTTGAAGAAGGGGAAGTGGAACAATGTTGGCTGTAGCCTATTTTATAGAATAACCACGAGGACATTTTACTGCTCCTTTTATTAACTTTAACTTCCTTGTGAAATACTAAAATGATTAAATTAACCCCTCCAGACAGTTTTAAGAGGAAACCATTATAACTGGTGATGTTTTATGCTTGCAAGCTGGCTTTTCCTTGCTGCGTTATCCCTTGTGGCATGGGCAGCCTCCAACTTGGACAGCCTCGGCCTCGGTAAGGTGGTCGGAAATCTTTTTTTCCCCCATTTTCAGTCTGCCATGAGATTTTTTTTTTTTTTTATATTTCTTATTTAGTGCTTTCCTAACCTTAGTGCGGTAGGAACATCTGCTGCTCCACTGGCAAGTGTCTCGCAGCAGCCGCGAGGCCAGGATGCTGCTGCTGTCTGCGCTGCTGACAGGCTGGGCCCCGGGGGCTGTTTCCAGAGCCATGAAATTGTCACCCCTTGTCCCTCGTCAGCACGTGTATGTGACGTGTGCCGGGCACAGAGCCCGTCCTTGCGGCAGGGCCGGTGGCCGTGCTCTGGGGTTGCTGTTCCCCACCGCTGCCCTGCTGGGGACAGCCAGGCAGTTWGTCACAGCATAAAAATCTTCCTGTGTGAGTGGTTTACTCTGTGTTAAGTCTTGAAACTTGTTTGGACACAATTAGCCTTTTTTGGTATTATCTTTGTATTCTTTCCTATAAAATGTTGCCGCTCTGCCTCGGTGAGGTCTGGTCCGACGTTCATTTGCTCTTGGCAGAGCAGCCTGCATGTGTGCAAGCTCCAGGCAAGGCATAGGCCGCCTCCAGGGGCACGTGGTGGGGCAGGTTGCAGCAGGACACTGTCGTGCTCGGAATAATGGTCCCGCTTCCAGTTCCACCAGAAAACGGAGGGACTTGTGTGAAAATTCACAATAGCAAATTTTTATTCCACTCACACACGTTAGCCTATTGATTTCTAGTGCTAGAATCCTGTTTTATTGAAGGTATCCTCCCCACCAACTGCAAAATGTCAACACAGTTTACAAGATATTGCATCTTTTCCATCACTGAATTCTATTCAATTAAATGTATGACACCRAGAAACATTAAAACTCCAGAGCCTGCCAGATGAAATAATGCAGTATAGGATTTTTTCTTGTTTTTGTCCTGTTCAAAGTCTTCCTTCAGATGGGATAGGTTAAGACAACTGTCACTGACAGCCAGCTTTGTTCAGCAGCTGAACATAACTGTAGGGCTGCTGAGTATCATTCACGTTTTAGACCAAGTCAGTCTTTAATTATTTAAGACTGAATTCAGAGATGCTTTCCTGAAGGCCATCCCCAAAACAGATGCCTTCTCCTGCCTTTGGGGAGCCCTCCTTGGTGCAGGAGAGAACAGATGTTCAACTCTCAGAGCTCGGAGTCCTAGTTTCTAGTGCTCTGTGCCAGTTTGGATGGAGCTGGCTCCACAACATAGATTTGAAAGGATTGCGAAGCCAGTGACTCAGAATTGCTGATTTGGGGTCAGGTTGGATCAGCCCACAAGAACTTCARAGCAACAAATATGCTTCATCTGACCTGTTTGAAAAGATCAGCTCTAAAAGGATGGGTGAAATATGGCAAATGAGGGAACTAAAAAATGAGCTAAGACTCTGACCTAAGCTAATTTTTTCAGTGTTTTCTTTTTTTGTTGAAATCAGTTCACTCTATACAAAAGGTCAAAGGTGCTGCATAGTCTGTCCAAACAAAGCTGGAATGTTAACTTTTTTTCCTCTATCCTGATGCTAGTTATTAGCTTTCATTTCTACCTTGCATACATAATTCTACTGCCAAACAGGGTACCTTTTTGACTGGAATTACTCTGTATCACAGAATTAAATTTCCTTGGTCAGATTCTGAGCAGCTGAGACAAATAACACATTAATCTTGTTGTATTAGCACTGTGATCAACGTTTTATCACGCTGCACTTGGTAGTGATCATGAAGATCAGGGCATGTGAATCTGTATTGAAAGGGTTCAAGTTGCATATAAGAGTGATACATTTTCAAGTGACTGAAGGACACTAGGACCAGWTTTCTCTTCCTGGATGTTGAGGAGATTTATCCTACTAGAGCTGCTAGTGAAGGTACAAAAGGAAAGGACCTATCTTTTTTATATAATGTCTTTAGAGTGTTAAAAAGGTTGAKATTCTGTGCAAATAGTTTAGCCAAGTAGCTATTACCTGTTGGACCTCAAGTTGGGAGGTCTTGCAGGCTTTGCCTCTCTATACATCCTAATACCCCCTTTGTGGTGCTTTTTACCTCCTTGTCAGTGCAGAAGCTTCTACTTGTCACTTTTGAACTCCGTCCTATTTTTAAAATGACTCCCTCAATTTGTCAAGTTTACTTCRAGTTTGAATCCCGCTTGTCAAAATACCTACCCTCCCTCTCAGCCCTGTGTCACTTAGCTGGTTAATTTTGCATCAATCTGATAGTAATTTCACTTGCATGCCGTTTCTCAAGCTTCGTTATGAGAATGCCATGAAACACCGTGTCAAAAGCTCTGCTGAAGAAAAGGTACATGACACTTACTCCTTCTTCCTTACACCCACACTCTGTCTTGAGAGGGAACTGGACTCGTTTGACATTTGTTCGACAAGTGCATGGGAGCTGCTGTTAATCTCCTTGCTACCATGCAAGCACTTAGAAGGCTTTTGATTTTTATATTCTAGATTTTCATTGCGTATAGAAGTTGATCCAAATGGTCTAAAATTCTGTAGTTTCTTTTCCTTTTTTTGTAAACAAACCCACTAAGAGGGAGGGTTTCTTAAATATGTGCCGTGTGACATGGCAGAAAAGACTGCAAGCTTGGACGGGGGGTGTTATGAAAATAACTTGTTTCAGCAAGTTYGAATCATTTAATTTTAATGCTGTCATTTTAGTCTTCATACTATATGAATGTAAAAAGGCACACAAGGCTAAGATATAAAATGCTCAGAAAGTTAGAGTTAGGATATTTGTTTAATCCAGAAAAGAAAGGCTGGAGGAAGAAGACTTATTCATTTCCAGGAAATAAAAGGTTAAGAAAAATGGAATAATTGCCTAAATCTTAAGAAAAGATGGTTTAGGTTTAGTAAAAACGTGCCAATTGTATAAATTTTTAAGAACCAAAAAAGGCTACCTTTGAAATGCCCTTTCTGGTAAAATTTTAATTATAGGTTAGACAACTTACTGGGATGGCACAGTCTTATTTGACCTGTTCTCTGTTATAGGGCATAAATGTTTAAGGCTTCTTTTAGTTCTTGATTATTTTTGCAGTAAAATACCAAAGTGATGGCATCTAAATGAAATGTTTTCAAGTCAAATGAAATGGAGCTGATATCTTCTTGTCTTTTACTTGATGGTCTTGTATCTTACCAAACCTCAGAACTTGCTAAAGAATAAAAACCCTAACCTGTGATTAAGCGTGGTTAAGATTGGGATAAAATTTCAGCACAGACTGTCTGCTTATGGTAAAATTTAAAGATGGACCRGTAAAATATGTCTGCTTTCTAAAGAGACAACTGTGGGCCATATGTGATTCTCTAGCTCATTTCTGCTCTCTAGCAGTGCTGCTTTCCTCCTCTGCATTGGAGTTGCTGCTTTCACCATGTGAAAGTGGTTTGCTCTGGTTTCTYGTTTTCTTTTACCTTCCCCTTCTGTTTTGCTATTCAAAAAAAAAAAAAAAAAAATCAAACCAACAAAATAGTGGATTATCAGTCTGTGAGGAAAATGCATGTAAACTCCATCCATAATGTAGGCCACGTTAGTAGTTTTTTAACAGGTCTCAACAGTTACAGAATTTCAGCAGGAAATTTGCTGATGGATGATACCAAGGAAGGAGCTTTAGATGGAATGTGCAAAAGCACCTGAATGTAAGAGTATAATAATGTGCAGCAAAGATGACTTTCACATTCACAAATGGATGTTTTGCATCTTCTTAATCAATATTGCTTTCAGTCTCTATTATTTAACCTTCTAGCTTATGCTTCTAAAAGCTGTAATTAAAAGCAGTCTTCCCACAAACATATCTCAAGTGAAGTGCCTGTGATGGAGTTCACCTAACCAAAACCACACGATTTGAGCTGTTCAGGGACTCACCATTGCACCTGGGATGTGAGGAATGAGTCATGCTTTTGCCCAGAGAAAATGGGTATTATGCATTATTATCCCATGTTTGTGTGGCACCAAGAATGACCCAGGTGCTATGGAGATGGGTAATAAAGCAAAGGCCAGTTTGCTCCAAATACAAATTACCCTGTTGTGCATGAAAGTGGAGCCTGACGCAAGAAGGGAATGAGCTGAAGGAAAAGCACTGAGTAGGTTTTGGCCTGAAGACTCAGCAATTACTGCGTGGAGCCCATTAGTGCTGGGAGGTGCCAGGGTGTAGGGTGRCACTTCAGGGCTGTCCCTCGGCCTCGTGATGGAGGTGACATCAGTTGGGCAAAGCTGAGCTCAGCTGATCTCACGTCCCCGCACAGGGAGCGTGTGCGATGCCCTCGACGTCCCCAACTGCCACCAAGGAAAGAATTTGCAGGATCAGCCACTTGGATTGAATGCAAATGCCGTGATTGTCATGGTCAGTGTTTACAGGGAAATTATAAAAAAGAACAAAAAACCCACCTTGCCTTAGAACTGACAAAGCAGTTCAGGAGCTTTGTGTTAACTTCAGGAGCTTCATGCTTAATAATAACTGCCAGAAATCCTCTTTAATAGACTTACAATCTTATACCCTCCACAGTGAAAACTTATCTTMCTGGAAAGTATAATTTTGAGGAGGACTATTAACATTTCTGATCAAGAAAGGGATTCCAGTACCACTAGTTTATCCTTTGCCCCTTTGTATCCATGGGTATGTGAGAAATGTTGTCTAGTTTTAGCAGCTGGAATTTGGATAGTGTAGCACACAAACCAGTGCTCATAAAGCAAAAAGAGATGGAGGGAATTCTGCCTGGGTTGTCTCGGGCTGGAGTTGTCCCTTGTGCTCAGGTGAGATGAGGAATTTGCCCAAGGATGTGCTCTTGATGCAGAAGTCTCCTGATGTTCATTATAATTGTCAGGTCCCATTTTTTTTCCCCTATGGTAAAGAACAGGAGCATAACTGAACCCTGCTTGGCTCTGAGCAGAGTTGTCATTCCCTCTGATTTCAATTAAATGCATCCTATTCCGCAGGACTGGATGGAGTGTGGAAGTATGGCCTAAGATTGTACCCCAAGTGGTTGAGTGTGGAGACTAGGGAGTGGAAGGGAAACACGCCTGCATTCAGGCTGCTTTTTGGAACGGAGCTGGGTGAGCTACAAATGAGGCAGGAAACTAGGCAAAATGTAGTCAAAAAAGCCAAATGTTCAAAAATAACTTAGAGCCTCAGAAGAGAGCCAATAACTCACAAGATGCTTAAGAAAATTTGTTTGTTCTAATGCACATTTTTTGGCTCTGTATGGGGATGTGTTTTCAGCTCCCCTCTGCGCTTGTGTGAGGTTTCTTCCTTTTTTGCATGAACTCCGAGCTGATCTCCTGACAACACTGTGAAATTCCAGCACTTAAAGACAGGCTATGAGTTATGAAACAGGGTTATAAAACTGACAGACTGGGCGATGTTAGCTGGAAATCCACGAGAATTAAAGGCAACTAAGCAACTCAGAGCAGAAACAGGGCTAAAGTAAGGGGAGAAGCAAGGGACACAGTCTGATTTGCCCCATYTGATAATTCATATTTGTTCCTTGTGGCCACCAAAATGTGAAAATCTCTGCGACTTGTATGGAAATGGAAGCAGAGAGAGCGTTGTGCCTATGTAGGGATTTAGGCTAAGCCTAGTGCAGAGTTATTGTTCTTCCTTGCATCTGTGTCTTCGTTTTCAAGGGCTGTTTGTTTTCCTATGGTTTGCATATCCTGAAGATTGTCTCCCACAGCACTAATGGACTTGCACAAAATTATCTGCTATATTTTTAACAGAGGCTAAATATAAAGAGGCTGGGGCTCTTGGAGATTTTCTTTGATTCAAGTCAGTGAAAGACAAGAAGTTTACTTTCAAGTTTTTCTGTTGCAAGAATTGAAGGATGACGCATAAGCTTATTTTGATGCTTTGGGGATCTGGAAATATGTGTGGGGGTGGAACGCCTGTCTTGAACTTCACAATTTCTGAAAAGAAGAGGAGTTTCTGCTTGCAGTGTCTTAAAATGGGGTTTTCTGTCCATGAGTTTCTATTAAAAGGCTGAGTTCAGTCTTGGCTCCATCTGTGGAGTCTCTGAATTAGGTGAAAGTGTCATTGCAACCAATAACGTAATTATTCCATTTTGATCGTTCCCTAAAAAAGAAAAGAAGTAAAAGGAGATGAAATTGGTTCGGTAGCTTGTCGTGTGCACCTCCACAGGCTTTCTGGAAGTAAAACATGGTAGGAGGTTCAACCTGTGGGCGGTGTGGGGACTAAATGGTTTTGTCTTTAGTTAMTCTCAATGAATTTTTCCCGTGCCTTATATAGGAATGGCTCTGTGCTTTAGTCGATGCAGAATTTCTAATAAATACCAACACACAGATTTTGCAAAATATGGTTTGCATAAATATAATGCTTTTTTCTTCCTTCTTCCCAGAAAAGAATGTCATGAATTTGAATACTCTAAACCTCACATTGCTCCAGTGATTAACTACATATGGAAATGCAGTAAATAGTACAGTGCTGGCGTAACTCTTTAATGCACTTTTATAACACAGGTAATAGGAGATTGTGACCTCTTGTGATTTTCTCTCGCTTCTGAGTGTTTCTGTGCTTTTCTGTTGTATGGCAGGTGTGATAAAGTGGGAAGAAGTGGCAGATGGTGAAAAAGCAGGTGAACTGATAAAGTGCTTTATCAGAAATCCTTGGTTTTGTTTGCTCTTCTGTTGGAGCACCATCCCTTGGTTCAGCTGGCAAATTACACCCGTGTTCCTGAGCTTCCTCACCTTAAAGTAGGGCTTTAAACTAGGATCTACAGGGGAGGAGAATAAAATCTGGCAGGTAACTGGGATAGCCCGTGCACCAGGGTCTACAGATATAGAAGGTTTAGGTTATTTATGACAAGCTAGAATGAAAAATGGGCACAGTGGCTCAGTCTACAGAACAGCTTTGATGTCTTTGGGTTAGACCTATAGAAAATGGAGAAATTTGATCTTCTCTTGGTAGCTTGTGTGATAAGCATAATGCAGTGGAGAACCTGCTTACAGGGACTTTTAAAGCAAATAATTTTAAGAAACATTTCATGACTGGACAGAAATGGGACAGAAATCTATACCCAGAGAATCAATCAGTGGTCCAGAGATGAAATAAATATCTATGTTGAACAGGGTCCTTTCTTATTTGTCTTTTTTTCTCTATGCATTCATTTAGTTTTTACTGAATGAGCTAGAGGACAGAATAGACTGTCAGCTTATTAAATCTGCAGAAGGGACACAGCTGGGAGAGCATGTGGATGTGTTGAAGGACAGAATTAGAATMCAAAATTGTCTTGACAAATTGGAATAATTGTCTGAAGAAGAGGGATGAAGTCTGACGGTTGTAAGGACATGGTGCTATATGCTCGGTGGCAGTGAAATCAGGAGTGGCTGCCGAGGAGTCCTGCAGGAAGGGACTGTGGCCTTCAGTGGATCAGGAGCTGCRTGTGGCTCTAGTTTTGCCTAACAGATACAGACTCACTAGTTTTGCTGGGGCTGGGAAGAACCATCACGAGCAATTTAAAGCAATGTGTTTTTATGGGACTGTGAAACGGGCATGAGCAGAAGTGTAACGTGCCAGATAACCTCACTGCATGGCTAAGCAAGGCTCAGCTGCAGCACTCTCATTTGGACACCACAGTTGGAGAGAGGTGCATGCAAAATGGGAGATGCTAAAGAGAGGGGATGAGAACTCTCAGGGATATAGAAAAACAGGCTTTGCAAAGGAAAATATGAAGCGGGGAAGAAGCAACTGAAGAGATGTAAGTCTTTAACGTTACAAAATGCTGCTACAAAAAAGGGAAGGGAATAATCTCTTCTCCATGTCCCCAGAGAGTAGGACAGGAAGCAGTGATGTTGCGTTGCAGTGAGAAAGGCTGACATGAGGCACTGGGGCAAATGCTGGTGGTGTCAAAACAAGGCGGCAGTTGGATGCAGGGAATGACTGGCTGGGTAGGCTGTGGAATTTCAGTGAGTGGAGGAGTTCCAGAATAGAAGCCCGTCGGCACTGATGGTGGCACACAGGAACGGAGCCTGTAACTGCTTGAGATGTCTTGCAGGTTGTCTTGTGTCTCTCTGTTTTTATGATTCTATAAAAGAAAGCGCAAAAAAAATCAAAATGAAAAGGTATTGCAAAGCCTGAGGTAACTTGTTTCATTGCATCGGGGTTTTCCTATTTTTTCCTGGTTGCTACTTCAACTGTTCATGATGTAAATGGAGTCTCAGAAAGTTTTCTGTCACTCATGCTTCACCAAAGAGTTAGTTTCCCTGTGGGGACTACTCTTGCTTACACAAAGAAGCTTTTACATCAGAGACTTCAATTAAATGTGTAGTGTCTATATTTCCATTATCTACTCTATCAAGAGTGGGGTAGATGGAACGACTTGCCACCCCTGAATTAGCACATTAACCCTCATACATCTTAAACACATGAGAGTTGTTCATATTTGTTTGGAGCTGGGAGCATCTGGAGTTTCCACAAGTCACTGTTCTCCCCACCCTGGTCCACTTGGAGCTCAGCAGCACAGGTTTGTAGTTGTTCGTTATGGTAGAGGCTGTGGAAAAGTGTCATCATTTAAGCTGATTAAATGATTACATGTAACATACGATGTAACATGTAAATCTTACATGTTAGCTAATCATTTTCAACCCAAGGAGTGCATCAACAGACAGTAAGTCTTCCAAATGAATTCAAAAGCTTGACAAAATTTTTTAAACAAGTGATGTTAAATGTACAGCTGTTATCTGAGATGAAGGACTGATAAAATGTGTGGCTCACAGAACAGCAAATCCATGTTTTTATTGAAGGAGTATTTCATAAAAGCAGCAGGTTTTGATCTTCATGACATTTTGTTCCCACATGCTTTTCAAATGAACATTTAATTTGAATTTGCTAAATATTGTGGAATATTTTTATTCATTCTTAAAACACACGCTTCATTGTTCTCCTAGAAGTGGAAATAAATGCATTCACTCGACACAGTAGTTTAGAGCATATTTTAATAGAAATACAGTATACAGTCATTTAAAAACAAATTTATAAAACATTGTTTTGCAAATAATGAAATGGAATTGCTCAACCTAGACACAATATTTGAAATATGACAGATAGCACTTTCTATTCTCATTTGCAAGCATTATTATTATGAGTCGTTATGTGTGACTGAGCTCTTGATGATTCTCAACGTGACCCCAGCAACCTTGGCATGGGACGTGCCATTTTTGCTATCAGCTTCTCTGATAGCAGAAGCTGAGTTACAGAGCAGAGCCCTGTCCTTCCCGCTCCTTGATGTTCTCTAAATATTGGGCGATATCAGAAGCTGATTCAGTTTAGGGATCTCTGTTCTGCTCCTTTGCCTCGGCGGCCAGAGCCTGGCTCACTCAGTTGTTGGCCACGTCAGCCCTTCAGAAATGACAATACTCCTAATCAGATTTATATTAGTGCATCTCTTACAAAAGAAAAGAAAGCTTTGCAGTTGTATATCTGGTCATCTCTCCACAATGGTGTGATACTTATGTGCACATGAGAGTGATAGTTTTTTTCTATTTTCTTTTTATATTTTTTTCCTGGATGGCACTGGTCAGATAATAAGCTTGCCTATGGCAGGCTTTCAGCTGGTACAGTCTACATGCGCTTTGCAAAGCTGCTGCTGGTTTGCATTATGATAAGTAGAGAAAATCGGGTCTGCCTTTTGTTTATTTAATTTTGAATTTATGGAATTGCACGCTTGGGGTTTATTTAGATAACCAGTGGGCATTGCTGCTGCTGCCGCCTCTGCCAAAGCAAAGCAGGACTTTTCTCTGGCTGTTTACATAAAGGTAACTCTAAGCCTAGAATTCCTTAATAGGGCAGTTTGGGAATTTTGCATCATGTCCCCTGAAAATTTTATTTTGATTTTAGCATCTTTTAGTAGTCATTGATTTTTCTAACCTAATTTCCTTCCTGATGTATTTGAGATTGAGGCAGATCTGCCATCCATCTACAAATCACTCAGGCTTTATAAGCCAGATCTGCCATCCAGCCACAATTTGCAATGACTTGAGTCAGGAAATTAGAAGAAGGCTTAATTTTTTTTTTTTGAAAGTGAAAGATTCTTAAACAACTTCAGCCCTCTCATGACTCAATTTGTGATTCTGTTTGTTGCAGTCCCTGGCTCATGGACTTTACTGATGTATAACAGACAGCATATTGTAGCTGACTCAACTCCTGGCAATAAGAATGGTTGTGTACATTTTCTCATTTTTAAGAGAAAAGAATATTGTTTTTTCATTTTCTAGAACATATATATTTTAATGATGAATAAAAACCTAATGCATTAAAAGGAGGGTGTAGTGTGATAATAGTACCTTTTTTCCTACTTGTTGATTAATAGGATTATGTGCTGAATATTCTTGATTTAAAACAAATTTATCAAAAACTTTCTTTCTAAGTTGCATTCGGAACGTGTATCATTTTCAAAAGTAAAATAGAAATCTTAGTAAGATCAAATATGTTCGTCTCAATGACGCTGGTTTCTGACAGATTTCTAAAATTATTTAGAAAGCATCATCATTCTTGTTAAGCTTTTGTCAAAGGTGGGGCTTGTCATGTCTTGCAGACATAGAAGAATGGTTCATCGCTTTATCTGTGGCTACTGATATAGCACAAATTTAGGGACCCAATATTTGGAGTTTGCAGGGACTTGCTATGCCACAGAATACAATAACAATATCTCTATTTCAAATCTTGTATATTTTTGACCAATATTTGATTTCTGCATTTGGATTCTGAATTCTCTTTTCATACTTCTATTTCATAGAAAATAGTATTTTTGTGTAACTTATGGCTAGTAAGAAGAGGTGGTTTTTTTTTGAAGATGTACCTCTGTGCCTGACATAAGCGCAAAACCTCACCTTTGCACTATGCCAAATTCATCTATTTTCAGAAATCTTGTGGAGATATCTTCATACCTTTTAAATAACGTGGTGTTCATATGGTCTAAAGACTAGGTTGCTTGTCTTGTATGGCTCATGGGAAGCTGCCTTCTGCAAGCAGCTCCTCTGGCCCTTGCTCAGGACAGAGCCCTTGCTGCCTTCACCCACCAGATGCAGTAGCTGTAGCTCCAGCTGAGCTACAGGTGTCAGAAGAGAATTACCAGAAAGATTAGAGCCTAGTAAATTGTTGACTTTTTAGTTTAATATCTAAAAAAAGGCATCTAAATTGGAAGTCCTGAATGCTTGAAATCTGTCTGTGACTGACATATTAAGGATCAAGAAAAATATTGTTTCAAGGAGCTAAAATGTACTGAACAAAGACCAATGCACCTGCACAATGTGGACATCAATACTAGGCCTTATATAGTAACTTCTGCATGCCGTAGCAGGGCAACTTTTCACTTCAGGTTTGTGTTCTTTCAGTGTTTTGCTGAAACACCCACTACCATCTCTACCTCTACCATGAGGCCGTGGTATCATTCCATGTATCCAGGAGGATTATCTCCTGCTCGTAGCCGGCTTTGTATGTTCCTTATCCACTCATCCAAAGACATGCTTGGAAGATGCTTGTGAAGATGACTTGGTTTTGTTATACACTTGACAGATTGCTTGTAATGTATCATTTATAGCAAAGGGATAATCCACCTGATAGAGAGCTGATGCTTTATAAAGTGCACTTTACTACTGAAAACTTGGTGCGTGTAGACTGGCAGTGCCTGCTGTTGCTAGCGCAGTGCATGCAGAGGTTGCAAGGACACAGATCTACTGATATGAAGTTGGTTGCTTTTCCTGTGAGCTGCTGGGATGAGCCACAAYAGCATATTCCTCTGGTTATGGTTGGTGATGGTTTCTGGTGTTTTAAGCTGCCTGGGAAGAGATACAGGTGGAGAAATAAGTCTGCCTCTCTCCTTCGCTTGTGCAGTAGTCCCAAGGAATCTGATAATCACGTTGAAAAATGCATCAAGTGATGGTTTAAAACGTTATTATAAAACACCGCATAAAAAAGTCAATCTTGTACAACACCTCAGGATTTATAGATCAAAAGTATGAATTATAAGCAAGCTAAAACTTGGCTATATAAGAGAAAGGAAGACCTCAAATCAGTCGACTCTACACTGAAGAGGGTTAAAGATTTTAAATATTTAGCAAGGTGTACCTTTTAACCTTGGCTCCCCCTGGGAAGCAATCTAAACTCTATCCAAATCATTAAATTAATCCTTAGTGGCCTCTGTAAAATCAGAATTTCATTTCTTTAGCATGCAAAAGATACTATTAAGGTCTGAAAATATACAGCGCAAAGAAAAAAAACCAACCACCTGTGAGGACTGGCCTGAAATCCTAGGCCGAGGCATGTTATAGGCACATGATATAAGAAGTAATTTAAAATGTATTATTGCAATTAAGCAGCCAAGATGAGCTTTATTCAAAGGATGAAGCAATGAGTCTCTCTGGGAAAGCCCTGGCGCTTCAGGGTACCAAACCTCTGCCCTCACCATCAGGCTCCCCGGGGACGCGCGCGAGGCTGGTGCTGAGGGGCCTCAGAGGCGTCGCTGGCTCTGTGGGTTTATGCTCCATTTCTGAAGCATTCCCTGCATTTTGGAAAGCTCTGGTTCCCATCCGGGCAGCCTGCGATTAGTCTGCTGCTGTGTAATGAAGCCAAGAAGCGCCTGCTTGAGCTGCTGTTAAATTAAACTGGAAGATTGCCGTTGGAGTTTAGATACTTCCATCTTTATCATTTTAGACCAGGTTAGTATTGGTTTCAAAACCAATCAGTTTGGTTTGGAATCAGTTCAAAACACTTCACTGCCCCAGCAATTGTGTATTACCTGCTAACGCCTCTTCCCTTAGAGATGCGGGTAACAGGAGCTTTTGTCTTTGGTGTCACCGAGGGGATGGGGCCTCCTGCACAGGCCTCGAGCAGTGGGGAGATTCCTTACCTGCCCATTACTGGCATAATATTTCAGAATAAATTTAAAAGACTCAGCAGCTGAGTGGAAATGATTTTTAGCTGCCTAAATTCTACCACATAAATCCTTTATAAGGGCCTAAGAGGAAAGATCTTTGTTCTTTGCCTCAGTGAAGGTGTTTCTTCAATAAAAGATRGTTACAGTTACTGTGGTCTCAGATGTGCGTGCGTAGGATCCTCAGTGTGGGCTTGCTGAGCATCCCTGTGAGTGAATGCACCCCTGTGAAATGTGTATTTGCTAGAGCYGAACCACCTAGATTGCAAAAGTACAAAAAGTGTTAGGGAAAACTACTGAAAGGCAGGGGTATCTGTTAACAAAAGTGATTGAAATTGCATTTTTGGATTATTGAGTAATTAGGAGAAATGGATATTCAATCTTTGAGATAGCTTTCTATTTCAAGTACACTTGGATCAATAAAAGTTGCARAAAATTGCAACTATTGTACTTAGAGAAGTGAATATTTTCATCTAATCCTTTTTAGAAACAAAAAATGCAAAACTCAATTTCTATTACCTTTCTTAAGGCTATGAAAAAAAAATCTTTAAAATGAGATGTGGTAGCATTCCAGCAAATTCTATCTGAATAAATTATCAGCCTTGAAAACTTTTATGATATTTTGAAAGTGRGAAAAGAAAGACTAATTTAAAGATTTACTCAATGTAAAGCCACTAGATTTAACTGTGTTACTGAGATATGCCATGCAAAAGCTCTGCTTGTCTCTATTCTACAATCATCATGTTAATAAAAAGGAGAGGCCCACTTAGGGCAACACTGTGGGAGCTGTGGTTATTTGCACTTCACAATTGCCTTATAAATGGTATTTGAGTGCTCACATATTTTTGCTAATAACTCTAATGACATATGACCRGTTTCCCAACTCTCCAGCAGGCACCCAAGTCTGTCGGGAGACAGGGAGAGCCAAAAGTCTGCAATATCTTTGGAGAACTTTCCTTGATCTTACTTTTAATTAAGAGCATAAGCAAGGGGCAGGTTAGTTCTGCTTTGGGCCAATCTCCATGTAGGAACAAGGAGCTGAAGAAGATCCAAGGAAAGCAAAGGAAAACCTGTATTACCTGCTGTATCACATGGTTCCCCCAAATAATTTTCCTAGAAGTTACAGCTCTTCAAGAAAAGAAGTTATGGGAGGAAGGGAGTTTGGAATCCTAGAACTRTAAATATTAGAACAGGTGAGAAGAGGAATTTCTATTCATTTTAATACAACTACTGTGCAGATAGAGCATGCAGGTCTGTATTCAAAGCAAAAGTAGTGAAATGGTCTAAAATATCAGTTTATAAATTTCAACACCAGTTTCGTAGTTCAAAAGTAAACAGAATGGAAATTGAAGTAACTTGAAAAGAATGTTGTCAATCTGGCATGGAAATAAGTGCAAGTAACTGTCTCTTATGCTGATTTCAATTTTCAGTATCTACAGAAGCGTTTAAAAAAYCACGTTCTATAAAGAGAGATAAGATGATAATTTATAATAAAGAAAACTGAATGAAGAAAATCTGATTTTTGTGATGTGCAATTTGAGCGTTAAGGAATCTTCCCCTTGAAGGACTCTTTTTATAAAGTGTTGACTTTGCCATGTTTTCTTGAAGCACGAGGCAACATATGTCCCTGCCTTTCATAGCCCTGTATATTTAGTGCAATCATCCTCCCACCTACTGCCTAACTGCATGTCAGAGCTACTGTGCTGTATGTGAGTCTAACATGTCTTATGTGAGTGTGTTAGTGCAGGCACAGGGTCAGAATGTGTTGGTTTTTTTTGTCTAGCTAAACAGCTCATATGTGCAGCCCTCCCAAAGGCTTTGTGGTTCTTTTCCATGTGAATACGCTGTCTATAAATTGCCCTTTTTTTCTTGCACTTTTCCAATTAGCATGGAGTASAGCAGAGTAGATCATATTGGCGTGTTTCGGAAGATGGTTTATTGTCAATATTCATTAATTCACACTGACTGAGAATCCATCCCACGTCTTTCTGTAAGACTTGAGAGAGTGAATGAAAACATGAAAGTTTTTTTTAAAGTATTTTTTTTCCCTTTAAAAGCCTCAGTCTCCATCTATGGGCACTGAGTGTCCTGGCTTGTCACACAGGCTTGTGTGGCATCAGGGACTTTGGGGTTGAGATCCTGTTTCAAGCACGTGTTTTGTTAGGTTGTTTTCCAAGGATGCAATATGTTTTCTGCACATCATTTTCATCATTAGTAAAATTGTGTATTTATCTAATTCTAAAATCTAGCTTTGTGGTCGATTAATGAGTATATGTGAATTATAGAGGTACAGAAATGTTGAAATGGACTGCCCACAAATGTACTTGTAAGTCTAAGATTATAGAACAGGCAGACATTGGYACAGCAATCTTATAAATTAAGATTCCAGTTTCAAAGTATTTAATAATTTAAGATATCTTGGTTCCACTTTTCTCTGCAATACTTGCTGTAGGAAGCACAAGGAAAATTGCTTTCATAAGAATCAAATTAATTACTTAAAAGAGCCTGTTTATTTAGTAGAGCCTCTAATTATTCATTCTGGTTTGTATGGTCTGTTACTCCAGAGGGTGAAATCCAGAAATCAGCACTCGATATTTATGCAGGCTTGATTGGACCACAGCAATTCCCAGCAGCTCCAGCAGGACTTTTACCTAAACCAGTTTCTGAATAAGCACTTCAGAATCTGGACCCTGGTGGAAATAYGTAATCTGAATTTAAAAAGAATTGCTCAGAGTATACCGTGAACTCCAGTATTCAGTGGCTGAAGAAGAGAACTCGCAGCATCCTAGGTTTTAAATTATTAATCCCCATGAATTTGTTATCCTCTGCTTTCCTTCAAAACTTTTCACTCTTTAAATATTGGGAAAGAGGTTTTCTTTGCCGGCACAAGCTCGCTGTCGCTTGCACTTGCAGTATTTTCCCTGCAGCAAAGGCAGCCGAGCCTGGTTACCCTCCTTCCATCCTCGTCCCCTCGGAGTGCCGGGCTGCCCAGGTGACCCCAGGGCAGCTTGTGATTTCCTGCGGTAGATGAAGCAACCACCTGGGAATAAAGTTTCATTCCCCTGAATTAAACACGGAGCCAGGGCTCTTAGGCTCACCTCTGATGAAGAGGGTAATTTGACGGYATCCAGGCTTTAATTTACCTGAATGCTCAAAAGGATGATAAATATTAYTGGGCAATGCGATTATGTTTCTGTATTGGTCTGTCACCTGGAATATTTCATGGAATATTTCATATTTAAAAGGTGATATGGGCTTTAAGTAAGGTGAAGTAAGCAGAGCAATGCTTAATAGATATATAAGCACACTTTCYCACTGCTCTGTGACCTTTTCTATGTTTTCAGGCAGCACTGATCTGAATTTGTGCAGAAGAATATTGGTTTTGTGAGCTTACAGCTTTCCTCCCAGTAATCACTTCTTTTCATAATCACAAAAGTTAAGATGAGATTAATTTGGAATTGCCTGGCTTTTTGACTTTCTTGAACAGCATTCAGTATGGGCAGTAGATATGTGATTTGGTGAGGCAACAAATCTCTCTTTATGAACAGTGGTACTTGGCTTTCTTGGGCCACCAAAGGATCCTTGCCCTCTGCCTGCTGCCCCCTTGAAGCAATTTTTTTTTCCTTTATTTTTTTTATGCCAATGGGTCCGGGCAGCTGCAGCCTCTCCAAACTTGAGGAAGAAAAATACTGTTCAGACAAGCAGAATTTGCAGTTATACGATGCTCTGAGTTTCAGGTTGTTCCTCTCTGAAAGCTTCTRTATATCACAGCATGGTATCAAGAGGTTATACTCTGAATATATTTAAGTTAAAAAAAAGTAAGCTAAAAAAAAAAAAAAGCACAACTTCAGAATGATGAAAAATGTTTTTCTTGGATCAAATTTTCTATAAGAAAAGCTAATGCATGCAGTAAATTCTCTCACCTTTCAATGTATATCCTTTGTTCAGATTCTGTGTTACTTTGAATGCTACATTTGGCATCGCTGCTGTTACTTTATTGGAATGGGAGCCAAAATACAATGCAATACTGGATCTTAAGAGTATCCAGCATGGAGAAGCAGAAACGTGAACTATTTCTGCTTATTGTATAGAGGTCATGATATAGTCCTGTTTCTGTGAATGTAGCTCAGCATAAGTTTCTAACGTGAAAACTAGATTTTACAAATTCTYAATTCAAAGTCTTAAAAACCTGTGTTCCAAATGCTTCCTATTTTTGTCCAGGTAGGTAAGTCCTTCAAACTTGTATACAAAGGAACTAGTGGAAGAAAAAGTGAGAAATGGCCAAAATACAGCTGAAAATTCCAAACTTTTAAGTGAATATGCAGTATTATTCAGGGAACCATATGGCACTTGCACCTTTACTGTGTGGATCAGTCTAGCACTCAGCTTGAGTAACAGGGAAGGGGAAGGGGCTTGATCATTTGAAGACAGCGAGAGCTCTGCYTCTGACTTTGAGCAGAAAAAACAGGACTTTGCTCCCTGCCTGATATTTTCAATCAAGTAGCTATATTTTGAAAGCTGCCATGGTGTGGCAGCTTCGATAATTAATGTGTATATATATTTAGACAAAAAATATGTGAGAGAAGAAAGAGGAGGAAACTAGCATAGTCTCTAAGAGCGCGATGGAGAAGGCTTTTATTGCCAGTGATTATACTTTATTTTTTGGTGCTTTTAGTAGCTCTTTYGATCACCTTAGTCTTAAGATACTCAGAATTATCTGTGAATTTGAATTTTCTCCTTCCAATAGTTAGCAATATTTACTGATATATTAGTCTGTATATATTTGTCTTTGGGCAGCCCACGGAATCCACTGTAACTACCCCAAGCAGCTGTTCATCCAATTCTCCTGTGCATGAGCTTGTCCTGTCCTAAAACGTGATCATGTATCGGCTCAAAAATTTGCAAGTGGATAAGGCAAATGTAGAATCAAAACCATGAAGTTGTACTGAGGGAAAACTTGGTCCAGTTTTGGAAAAGGAGAACAAATTCTTACAACTATCRTTTCCTGTTCTGTTTAATAAATAGACTGGGAATATTTTCACATTCTTCCCCATCCCACCAAATCACAGTAGAGGGTTAGTCAGTAAATAATTGTTTAATAATAATTATAATTGTTTAATTTGTCATTAATCAGTTGTTCTCTGTGCTCAATATTGATTTGTTAACTTTTGCACCGAAAGGCTCAGGGTTTGCTGTGTTATTGTCTGGTTAAAAACTATTTAATCACTTGATGCTAAATGCATAATTTGCTTTTATTCAGTTTTGACTATTGTATTCTACCACAAAAAAGAGTGAATCTTGCTGCCCATTAGTCATTAGGGTAAAATGGGAGCTGTCCCAGCTCAGCTTGGTGAGGGGTATTTCAACTTAGCATGATTCCCTGTTTTACAGAAATCTTCCTTAAAACTTTAACTTTCTCAAACTAAACCTTTTCAATCAGGAGAAAGGCATGGGATTTTTRAATAGAATATGCAGGAATTTAGACCAGGTATTACATAACCTGTTAAATGTGACTTGATGCTTTTTCCCCATTAATTTGACTTTGCATCTTGTACCAAGCCAAACCTATATTCATCTTTTCTATTCATCTGAATCTATAGCAAGGGGAAACAGTGCTTGCTGGGCAACTTTTTAGGCTCATGGTAATCTCACTGTGACAGATTTACTTTAATTAGTCAATAAACTGTTTGGTACGGGCTCAAGTTAATGTTAAGAGAATTAAAAGAATATGCAAATCTGTTGTGTGCCCCCTGATGAAAATGGGCAGGGAGTTGGATATCTCTAGCCAAGAGGCTTGAAATATTGAAGACTATTTCTTAGGCTAGATGCCTTCCATGTAGAAAAGGAATTTATCTGAGGGGGAAAAAAGTGTGTGCATTTATATGGTACGTATATATCATATATGTATATATAGATATGTCATCATTATATATATGATATTTATATATGATTRCTATTAATTTGTGTGTCTATATGCATATCTTAATAGCAATCTTGAAGACAATCTGGAAACAACAGATGGCTGCCTGGCCAAAGATCAAATGAAAAAGCAGCCAGATGAAGAAAGATGCTTCCCTGAGGTCTGAGTTTGATTTTTGCCTAGTATCTATCGAAATATTTGATCCAGGGTCTATTGAAGTTGGTGGGAAAGTCTCCCACTGACTGCAGTGCTGTTGATGCTAATAAGGGTCTTGACAAACTTGTGATAAGATGTTCTGGTGTTTTGGTTTTTTGTTTGCTTTTTGGGTTATTGTGAGGGGTAATATGAAAGGTTTCTTGAGTTTGTCTATGCCAAGTGAAACTAGAATTAGCCTGCTTAAGGGTCTGTATTTCATACCATCTATGCTGAGGTGGTTGCTGCTGCCTGCAGCTCCAGGAGGATTCAGCTGTGTAGTGTTTGCCGGAGGGGAGGATTTCCAAGCAGGTCTCCTGGGGTATTAATTTTGGCTTTTAACTTGGTAGCCCCAAGCACATGGTGATATTTGTTATTATCAGTGTGGTTATAATCCAGTCCATAAACCAAACACATGAACCTGCTCTTCCTGGTCACTGGGAAGCTCTCGCTTGGGTGAATGGTCGCCCAAGTTGAGCTAGAACCTCCTGAGCACCAGTGGAGCTGCATTCAGACTAGTCCCCAGGTGAAGTTAGGGCTTGTTTCCCTTGAATAATGACTTATGAACTTAGTGTGTTTTGCTTTGGACTCGTTTTGATCTGGCAACATTGGTACAAGGGCTGCTTTGGGCTTTCATTAAAAACGAGAAAAGAGCAGTGTCTGTCCCCCAGGTTGTTACTGGAAAAAAAGTGCTCGATTTTCTAGAAGGAGCTTGCTGGAGAAAGCGGTGCACTAACTCTTTTGCTCGCCTTTTCTCAGGTCAAGGTTGAGAGAAGAGCGCGCACCGGAGTTGGGAAAGCTCCGTGTCAGCATGAGGGAAAGCGCACCCGTGTTACGCTGCCTCCCCAATCACAACTAATAAGTTCAAAACCACATCAGCTAAGGTGATTGTACCCTTGACTTGAAACGTAAAGGTTAATGTGGAAACAATCACATAACACTGTCGAAGCTCCTCCTGTCAAATCACATATCGCTAATGAGTTTTGGACTGYGTGTTAGGCTATTTAAATTGCCCGAGTTCTGCTGCATTCACCTGGGACAAACAGGTATTGGGATAAAAATACCAGTGTTATGGTAACTTGCATGCTTTAGGTGAAGGAAACRTATAGAATTTTTCTTTTATTGCAAAGCAATTACTGGCAAATCAAAATGGAAAACTCAAACAGAAGTAGTARTATTTAAACTAGTATAAGCAAAATAATTATTCATCACTGCAGACTAGTCTTTTGCAAAGCTTTAAATAAAATATGCAGAGAGATTAGATGTCCCTGACAAGGAAGTTCTGAATTTTGCCCTATATACCCCTCTGCAATGTTTTCTTTGAAGAGTGCTCAGATTTATAGCATAGGGYATCTTTTACTATACTTGGAAACTGTTTTTTACTTTAAAAACAAACTGAGCCCATATTTTTCATTAAATTTGTTAAAAGAAGAAAACCTTCACTGTGACAATTTGTTGTCACAGTTAGAATTTGTTGTTTAAARCATGCTGTTTAATGCTTGTTAAGGTAAAGGGCTGCTTAAAAAACCCAATGTCTAGGCTAAGAAATTGTAAATGACCTTTTCATGAAGCATTTATGGAAATAAACATCTGTCCTCATAATCTATTTTAAGAAAGAATGCAATATCAGACTATTTCTTCTCTGGATACATTTAGTGAAAATGCTTTTTACTCTAAAACTGATTAAACATTTTTTTGGTTAGGAAAGGGCTGGACAAAATGACAGCAAAACTTTATTGGAAAGTACTAGTGACYGGCGCATTTTTTTGTGTTAAAATTCCTGCTAAAGAATTTTGTATCAGGTGAGTTACCAAATGTGTGAAAAGAAGTGCAAAATGATTGGGGGTTAGGAAGAAAACTAGAAAATAGAGATATAAAGACATACTATATTAGGCCCCGAGGCAGTGCACCTTATTTATATAACAGAGAATGTCTACAGAATAAGCAACCATCACAACAGAGGTATGACTAATAGATAGGTGTGAATCAGTGCATTTGTATTCTTCTCACATTCCCCTCTTCCTCAAAGCAGGGAAAATAAAAGAAACCCCCTCCTGAGTTCTTTTAGTCATTCATCCTTTTCAGACTTGATGCTCACAGTTATGATAGTTAAATTTTAGCTTTGGGCAGCCCAGGGTACTAATCTTACATGACTCTTTCCAAACTAAATCATGCACTCATGAATCATTAACTCTGCCTTTTTTTTCCTGGAGAAAACACTACTAAAGGTTTCTTTCTATACATCTTCCCCACCCCGAACTCTGGAACTTTTGTCTTGTTTCTGCCTAAATCTAAACCTTTTAAATACAGCATAGGTTTCCCTTTTGTGGGCTATGGATTATTTCTAGTTCCCACTGTTCCTACTTGAATTTAGTCAGATGGAAGGACATTTTCTTAACATCAGGTGCGCGGCAACCCTTGGGTGCCAATAAATCAATATCTAATTGCAGCGTTGTGAAAATCAATTGACTAACTTGTCTTTAAGGTTTGCATAAACAAGCATCTACAAGAAGTGGAAAGCACTATCTCTTTGGCAAGATTAGGCACCCCTAGGAAAATTGGTTTACAGAAGCTCAAGGTGGCTGTGGAATCGGTATTCCAGCCAGTGGCATGTCCTGCCACTAAACCGGGCATTTTATCGCTCATTATGAAAGTGAGATTGGATCTTCCACCTCTTTTGCAAATGTTTGCAGATTTCTTGAAGATACAAGTATGAAATTAAGCTTTCCACCGTAAAAGAAGAAAAAAATCTCCCTTTATTTTTGTATTTCCAGTGCTAAACGCTGTATTATCACAGCCAGTTTGTGCATCTGTGGCTGTAACTGTTGTTTTCTGTGCAAGTGGGGTCTGAGGAGGACTCCAGCGATTCCTAGCCCTTGTCCAGGCTCTTGTACAAGAGCAAATAAACCTTGGTGGCAGATGCTAATAGAGCTGGGTCTTGACCCTGCAGACACTAGTGTGTGTGTCAGGCTCCCCCAGAGGCCCTGTTTGTGTCTCTGTTAGATCTTTGCTAAAGCCATGCATGGGAGTATGGATTTTGGCAGAGCAAATAATGTCAGGATACAAATGACGTTCTATTAATTGTTTTGCCTTTTCAGTGTAATACAAAAGAATGATAATCTGCTTTCACCTGTGGCCGGAGTAAATGGTGAGTATAGAAGGCTTTTGTGCAGGCTCCATTTTTGATTTTTAACCTAACCTGTTTCTAATTATGCTCATTTTGCCTCTAATTAATGGCAATGTGGTTTTCTCATGTTTCATGTTTATAGTTGGGCAATGCCAGAAATGAATGACACATTTGATTAACCTGAAAGTAGGTGGGAGCAAATTTGCCAAGATTCTTATTTCTGTTGACAGGTCTGCCTCTTGTGATATTAATAATGCTTCAAGGATGTTGATATAAATCAAGACGTAGCCAGAAGCGAGCCATAGACATGATAGGGAACTATTGGCTCCACTTCCTTAGTATCCATGGACCTGACAGCAACACTGCAGGTTTCAGCTAAGTACCATCTTCTTTAGCCTGCAAACTCATGGAACAATCATGTTCTGCACCTGACTCCATGTAACCATTCAAGTCAGGTGCCCTTAGGGCTAAATCAGTGAACTTGATTTAAAATTCGATGCAAAATCCTGTGGTGCTTAAAAAAGTCTTTTCATTGACTTCAGTGGGCTCAGTCTCAGCACAAAACTGGCACTTACTTCTCGGGATACTTTTATGCCTTTGGAGGTCTCAGCACTCCGAAATCAAAACACCAGCTTGATCCTCCAATCCGTACATAAGGAAACACATACGGGCATTCAGCAAGTAAGAGTTTAACAGGGAATCTGGTACGGTTTTCATGCAACTTAATTATAGGTCTCATGCTGCACCTTCAAGCAAGGATAAATTTTAGGTCCTCTGAGTGCTGCAGAGCCTGTCTTGTCTGTTGTTCCTGGTTAAAAGTGTGTCCAAGAGATTGGTTTTAAAAAAAAGGGAGGGACATTAGGTACAAGCTGCATGGTGGACAGGAATGAAAGCAGGCCAAGGTGAGTGTGTGCATCACTGTCCTGGCTACTGATGAGGAGCCTTTCGGAAGTGAAAGACACTTCCTTTGTGCTCTCCTAGCATTCTGTTCCAAAAATAGGTATTTTAACATCTGCAGCTATTGCCTTTGCTTTTCTGATAGTCCATGGCAGAGACTGCAAGCATCAGGGGACAGCACTCTGTCAGGAGCGTCTCTGCCCTCGCTTTTCCTCCTTGAAAGATGCTGCATGCGCCGAGGTCAAAGATTTCAAGGGAGGGCTTGTGGACAAGGGAGCTGGTATCTTCCACAGCAGCACATGAGAAACTGGCATTGTCTTGTTTCTTTGTGCATGAGAATTGGAGATTCAGTAGAAGTTATTTTATTCTGTTCTTTCTTTCTTTCTTTCTTTTAAAGGAAAAATTCTTCTGCGTGCCAGGTTAGCTGAACTAGGAATTCAGACCCACAGCATAATGGGTGAGACTCTTGAAACCCTTGTGGCCACACTCCTCATCGCCCTCTCAGCTTTGTGTTCCTGTTTGCTTTCTCTGTGAACTCTTTCAAATTGTTCAAGTTCTGGAGTGAATAGAATGCAAACAGGAACAATCAGCATGGGTTCTCCAGCATGCAGAGGCCTCTGATGTTTTCCTGTGGCATGTGTGTTGCTGTGTGGGGGTCCTTTCCTGGGGACAGCTGGGTGACAACTTCAGTTAGAAAATGAAAACATGTACAAGGCAAGAGGCCATATCTCTAACAATATAACAGGATGGAGACTGGGAAAGAAAATCCCCAAACCAGCCCTCTGTTTCCGAGGAGTAGGAACCTTGTGTAGGCCTAGGAGATCCATCTCGCCATTCCCCATGAAGCCAAGAGAGCTGCTCTTCCTGCTCTCACTTTCTGGACATGACTTCTGCTCTGCACAGGTAGCCCTGCACAGAGCACTGAAACCCGGCTGCAGGAACGTTGCCCTTGAACTGATGGTGTTTACCTGGAGGCAAGGCTCTCCTGCGTTCTTGGGTTTCAGCTCAGTTTCTTGCAATTTTGGTTCACCTGCAGCATGTCCCTGCGTTCCCAGGAAAAAGACTATGTCCATATGAAAAGGGTTTAGACTATTGGAAGTTTTTTTGATCTTTATTTTCCTCCATTCCCCTAACAACTCTTTCTTCCTGCCATGTGGAGGGGAAAAAAAAAAAAGAGGAATTTGATTCATTATTGCTTAGATTATTTTTTTAACAGGTGCATTCTTTTTCATACAGAATATCTTTAGATATTCCCCTATTGTCTTTTTCTTTAAGTGTAAATAATTTCCATAACAATATCAGCTGATGTATTCTCTTCATTCATGTAACCTTGCCATTTCCAGAAACATTGATCCCAGAAAGGCCTGGCAGGCCCCAGGGTTCTCATTTTTCTTGTAATCTCCTTTCATTGCTATCTAATGCAGCGTTAATGAA
Source organism: Nothoprocta perdicaria (assembly GCF_003342845.1). Classification (NCBI taxonomy): domain Eukaryota; kingdom Metazoa; phylum Chordata; class Aves; order Tinamiformes; family Tinamidae; genus Nothoprocta; species Nothoprocta perdicaria. The sequence goes on from NW_020455577.1 coordinate 4,300,911, forward strand.
CAGACATGTTGACCTAGAAATAGTTTTGCCAAAACAGAAAGGCAAGACCCTTACAAAACAAAAAACAATCAAACAAAAAACCCCAAACACATGGTGCCCATAGCTGGTGGTGGAGGAAGAGCCCATTTCTTTTCAAGTACTGTGGTATTTTTCAGTGTATACATCGACTGTCCTTATAGAGTTATATATTTGTTTCTTTTATCTCCTGACCATTTAACGGAGGCCTTGAAAGCATCTTCTTTTCCAAAAAACACACCTCATTTTTGATTTCTGGGCTTGCCCTCTTCTTCTTTCTCTCTCTCTACTTCTGATTTACTACTTATTCTGTGATTGTCTGATTTACCTTTCCTTTCTTCCAATATTAAGCAATGTCCTTTTCCTCTTACATGAGGACTTACATATCTTTTTCTTTTACCAGTCCAAAGGTCTTTGGTTTCTACCATTGTGCTTCCTGTTGACTGAAGCTCCTGTAGAATTTTGGATAGTCAATATTAGTCCTTAAACTGCTCAATGCAAGGACTTAATAATAGTGTATTAACTTTCTCTTCACCCAAGAGAACCAGAATGTCCTATTCTTATTAAAAATACAGTGCTGAAATTTCATGTAATTTACTTTTGGTACAGGCTCTCATTAAGAGAAATGGAAAGCTGATTTTATAGTCTGAATCAGTACCTTGATAATATAATAGCATATGTCTCATTGACAGGGCACAATAAAATATATTTCATTGATACAACACCCCGGTTTCCTTTTTAATAAGCCAAGAGTTCACAGGATTATTATTTCAGACAATTCATTCAGTGATCAAAGTGTTGGCAGAACCTCTTTAAAGACCTTGCCTGCTGGACCCATTCTGCTGCCTTCCTCTGTGGCGCATAAAGCGTTCAGGGCTAATTACCAACGTCGTCTTTGGAAAGCCAGGCTTGGGAGGCTGGAATGGAATCATTCCAATTCCAGCAGTGCTGCTCCGTGCCGGTGATTTTCCTAGAGCCAGCAGGAAGGTTGGGATGGCCCCGTCTCTCCAGGGGGAGAGCACAGCAGGAATCTGGCTGCAATGTGGGGGCCTTGGCTCCCAAAGCAGCGAGCTTGATGTCTTGGGCTTGGGGAGAGCCACTCTGGAGACTGAAGTCCTTGGAATCTCCATGCATGCTATGGGTAATAAGGTATAACATGGTGGAGTGGGAGGTTTACAGAGCTTGACAAACTTATATTTTAGGAAGCTTTTTTTCCCTGATCTCTTTGGATAATGTAAACTTTGCTCAAGTGGACCTCGCCTGAAGCAAGCCCTATGCAGAGCCATCCCTGCTCAAGGATCCTGCCCTGCGATATCACAGCCTCAGGAAGCAGCTTTGGCACAGCTCAGTAGTCTGTGTCAGCTCCTCATTCCTTGAACATCACTCTCTGAGAATTTTTATTCTACCTTTGAGTTTTTCTTTCTCTCGATCTGTTCTTTTTCATTCTCTTCATTTTCATTCTCTTCCTTGCTGGTTTTTCTTTCTGCTCCTTCATGATCCATCATTTGTAGTGACTCCTAAGCAGAATAGCAATCAAGTGACATTCAGTTTTGTACCAGACTTCTCAAATCACGGTGTTTTAGCTGACCTGAAACTAAAGAGCTTGAGCACTATTTGCAAATCCAGACAGAGATGTGTTTGTTGCAGAGAGCGCAAAATTAAAACACTTCAGGAAGTGCATGTTAAAATTGCAGTATACAGAGGAATTTAGCTATTTAGCCATGGACCTGAAAAAAACCTGCACTTGAATTCAACTGGTGAGGCTGACTAATTCCCCTAGTCATCCCCATGGATACCAGATAGTTTCTAATGTTGCAGAATATGGACCTTATTAAGATACATAGAATAAAACTGTTGAGATTGGAGGCCTATCTTGTGCTGTAAAATCAGGTATGTTTTTTTGTTTGTCCGTATTTTTCTATGTCTCTATATTGTATGTATGATGGCATTTAAATGAGAATTTTGGGTGCTGCAATATCACTGCCTCCAAACCATCCATCCTTCAGCAAATAGTTTAACACATGGGTAAGTCCTTCAGTGCCTTACTTAAAGCTAAGCACATCCTTATGTACGCTGGTATAAATGGATGTGGGCATAGAAAGTGAATTAAGATATATGGGTGTGATCCTGTACCATTGGATCACTGGAAGTTTAATTATTGATTTTGGAAGTCAGATGGGAATATTAATGGCTGAAAGTATGGGGCCTCATTTATTCCTGCAAATTTAGTTTGAATTTACCATTAAAAGTTTTAGGCATATAAAGCTTTTTCTCCATATTTAGAAGAGATTCTGAAAATGTAGCTGTGTCATAATCATATCCGAAAATTTTATGTAAAGTTAGGTACTTCACCTAATGTGTCTAATAGTCCTGAATATATGTACTTATGAATTATGGGCATAATAATTCTGGCCTGTATCACTTATATAGCACTACATATGTGAATTAAAGTCTTGGATTCTGCGAAGCATGTAACTAGACTGGAGTAAGGAATGAGAAATGTTTCCTGCAGATTCTTCTTCTCTAACTGATGCTCTTGGGCTGAAATTGCTTTCACAGTAATGTCCTCAGAAGGAGTTTTCAAACAACCCTTTAGATTACCATATGAAACAACTCGTACAATTCTTAGCTCCTCGCACAAGATGTAAATCTCTGTTGAAAGATTTGGTTAATTTTTAATGATTTTTCTCCTGAACCAGCCTAACTTTTTAAAACTAAAGCTGATATTAGCCCACGAATGAATGACATCAATTGAAATGTGCTTTTTTCTTCAAGGTGATTGATGTAATTTTGTATTAAAGTGACCTTTTTTAGAAATGTTTTGACTGTAATGATTTCCTGTCCTTCTTGCTCAGCAATCAGAACGGCAGAGCTGGAACAAGCCTGTTTCAGGCACTCGATGTTGGTGCTTGAAGGGAGGTGAGCTGTGCAGTCCACGCGTCTCTAGGATGGCCACAGTGCAGGCAGGTAAGCACCAGTGCCCTGTACTGGGCTAGAGTCAACCTGGAGGTGCACAACAGGCAGTAAGAAGTGAGGGTTGAGACTGAAAATACAGTCAAAATTGCTATGCTGGATTCAGCTTGGTTGCATTACATTTCTCAGCAAGAATTTTCAATCTTGAAGTGAATTACACTTCTTGTGCAGATAGGGGCTGATTCATGTTCTGACTGATCTGGGGTTGTTGGAAATCTGGTACTTGGAAAAACCTTATGTTAATAAATTCTATCTATGTATAGTTATAAAAACATACTAGCAACTCTATGAAAGTGACTGGTCCTTTCTTGCATGAAACCATCTCATTATGAGCTTCCCTTATCGAAGTAGTAAGGAGGGTAATGACTTTTTGGAATCTATGAATGAATGTTATATTAAAGATATTTTCATTAAGATAGGAGAAGTGATGGTGAATTTCACTGAGAAGAAATTTATTCTAAAAAATGTAAGTCCAAATTTTCATTCAGATAATCCCAGCTACATGCCCACCTCAAAGGCCCTATGACCAAAACAAAAAACTCTCAACCAGATGAAAACCCAAGCCTAGTGGTCCCAAGCCTAAGGTAGGACAGATTCTGGGGTCTGATGCTCTTGTGATCCTTCTGGTTTCAAAGTGTGTGGGCAGTACTTTTATCTGAACACTGTTAGATATTATATTCATACAAGGGTGCCTTATATTAATTTCAGGGATGTAAACACATGTCCATGTACCCATGTGCTGATGCACACACAACCATAGTGCAAGACAGCAGATGACCTAGCTGACTTGTCTCTGTCCTTTGAGTCTCAAAGCCTGTATGGATTTATCTGAAATCAGTGCTATAGAAGCGGCAGAGCCTGCTGCTTTTAGTCTGCCTCTGAGACCAGGGCAACATCTGGCAGAGTTTTACACACTTATACCTTGCCCCAGTGTAAATCACAGAACCAAATTTGTTTATATAATTGGTTAATCCTGTGGTCAGACCTGCACCAGCTCTGCTTCTGGGAAGGGACCGTAGGGCAGATGAGAATGACTCGCATATGTAAAACCTGGATGCACTCTTCTGAGGTAGGCCCTGATGTTGTGGGCTGCTTTTTTTGCTGTTTTGCTTTTGGAGGTCATTGTGGAAGATTCTCCAAGGCTGGGTCATTCTGCAGTGTTTGTATGGGCTATCAGTCCTAAAGACATTGCAAGGTAGCCTTTGTTTTGGAAGGTTTTGTCTTGGGAGAATGAAGGGTTGATACCTTTCATTTGATGATACTTTGCAACCCCCACAAAGCTTCCTTTTTGCTTCCAAGATAACTAGGACGCTGTCTACTTTGTTAAGGGTTTAGCAATGGATTTAAGCTTCATTCTGGGGTGTCACAAATGCTTTTGGCTCAGAAAGACCTGTTTAATTTTAGCTGTCTGTTTGCCAGGATGTCCTAGACGATTTGTGTGGGGACCAGGGCTCCCCCTGCAAAGCTGCGCCTCCAAATCCAGCCGAGTGCCCTGGCAGCCTGCGAGGCAGGCCCATCACCACGAGCTCCTTTCAGGCCTGGCAGGCATCACTCATGGAGTTTTTGTGGTTGCGCTTCGTGGGGTGCTACGGATTTGYATTTCTTTTCCAAACTATGATGTAGAGAGAGAGCACATGGACTCCCTGGGGATTCAGGTGATGACTCCTGTTTTTTTTGTCTGAAGCTGTTAGAATCACAAAGCCATGGAAAGCAGGGACACGGAAAGCAGGGAAGGAAGGGACACGGAGAGGTCGTCTTTGCCTGAAGCTGGCAGTAGAAGCTGGGGAAGAGTCATTCCCTTTATGCCCCGCTCTGATAACACTCCCTGAACATCAGCTACCATCCGTAGTTAGAGACAGGCTGGGGAGCGAGACGGAGTCGTGGCAGCAGTTCTTGTTTTCTGGTTTGCTTAGTGTTTGTTTTCTTATTTTCCAATTTAAAGAAGAAAAATCTTTACTGTGTAAAGCCATGTCTATTGCCTTCAGTTTGTAGGAGGAGAGGTGGAAAAACCATTTGTTTTATCCTTTCAACTGTGAAGTGCATTTTTCAGTAACACCGTTATCTTAATATTTTAGTAAATCAGAAATAGAGAATGTAACAGAATTAAGAGAGTCTATTTAAAAATGAGGTTGTAATTTCATGCTATTCTACTACTAGGATTTATATAATATATTGGATGGCTTATCTAATTAAGAATACTTTTATTTTTCTATCTTGTAATCTTTTAAGCTTGTGTAATACTTTAAGTTCCATTCACGTGTTGTCAGACTTGTCAAATATCTTTTGCGTCTGACTTTTTTCTCTTGTTCAACCCCCTCGTGTTACAGACTGAAATTAATATGTGTGTGTATATATTATATATAGTTTTTGAAGTTAAAGCTGGACGTTTCTTTAAAACACTTCTTTTATTCTAACCCTTAAGTTTGTAATCCGAAAGGCAGTGTTTGGCTCTGTGGGAAAGTGTTTCTCCCTGGCCTTTAGCTTTAATTTATACACACCTATGTCTCCAAGAAGATGCATCTATTGCGTAGTTATTGCAGTGCTGATCTGGGTCAGTTATCTCAAACACAACTGGAATAACATTAAGAATAGTTACGTTATTCACACTGAAGTGCAGCATACAGTTTGCTTTATTAGAGCAGCAACACTCTATCTTTCACCATATCCTCCATATAGTAACTAAGGGTTTAAGACTAGAGCCTAGTTGTATACTTTGAGAAAACAGAGTCGGGTTTGCTCCAGAGTTTGCTGTCTTTTCTCCCTTCCTTTCTTGTATCCAGTAGAAAGCCCTAGTCTTGGCAGCTGCTAGCCATAGGCATCACCTCATTAAAATCAGCAGGGCTGCTTGGCAGCCCCGTCACCCTTGGGGTTGTTTTGTGCGTAGAAGCAAGTCGAGGGAGAAATGAAAGGAGTCTTTGTGGGCAAATGTGTGCAGTTCTGGAGAGGAGGTTTGGGCCGACAGCTGGCCTGGCTTGGTCATGAAGTAGGAAGGATATATTGAATTATATGAAGTCAGAGAATCGTGATCAGCATGATTTAGGTGTGTGGGGCTTCTGCAGCACGAGCTGTGGCGCGTATTTCTTGAAGCTGCTCCTATCCCAAAAAATACCCCCAGAAGCTGACATTGCCCTCGTGAAACTTTTGACCCTTCCTATCACCTTGCGAGTGTTGTGCCCTTTACAACTGCAAAATAAGGAAGAGGAAAATGAGTTCAGCTGCTGCACAGAATGTGCATCTACCCTTCCTTGTCTCTCTTTCCTTGCTAGTCTGCAAGCATCAAGTTTATCAGCTAATAYGTTTATGCTTTGACTGCCTCCAGCATGCCACCCTTCCATTAAGTAGCTCTTAGTGCTCGAGTCTTCTTACCGTTTTCAAAAGGATTACTCATGTAAGTACCACTTTTTACAGGAAAGGTGTCAGAATAGGTGTCTAATTTGTCCCCACCCCTGTGGTTATGACATTGAAATTTATTGTCTTGCATTTACTGGCAACATATTGTTACAAGTTGTGGCTTAATTCTGGTTCAATAGAAAGAATTTCTTTTTATAAAAAGTTTCTTCACGAAGCTCTTGTTGGCATTCAAACATCTTTCCAGAAGTTTGGGGGGGGGGGGGGGGAATCTCAGTAACAGTAAAGAGTAAAGAATGAACGTAGTCTTCAGACTCTTACCTAACTGTGATTGTCAATATTTTTCTGTCACATGGAACTTTCTGCAAAACAAATGGACCCACAGTGCTCATTTATGTAGGAATTCATGGCAATATTAGGTATTCTTGGATAAAGGGGTTCTTTTTGGCTATATCGTGTGTGTATGTAAAAAGTCCAACCTGTCCTATTTGAACTTTTTCTACGTGTTGGCTTATCAATAAATCATTCAAATGATCTTAGTCATCTACTGCAAAGTGGAGAAGCTGTTCTTTGTCTTTCCTGTCAAATCTGCTTCTAAGGTTATCTGTTCAGAGGCATATGAATATTTATACAGATGGCATTTCCTAGGATTCTCTGGCCCTAGATTCTTTATGCAGAAATGAGTTTAAAAAAATGTTTTCTTCTAATTGTGAAGCATTATCACTGTTTATAAGCTGGTGCTTTTAAAGGTGAAACTGAGGATGCTTATATTAAATCATTGATTCATTTGCATCCCTACTGATGTAAGCGTGCATAAGCCAAAGGGAAAAGAATAATAAGCAGGTAACAGACAATTGGTGGACTCTAGAAACGGACTTAACAAGGTGTCCTCAGGTGCTAATTACAGTCTGTTTTATTGTAGCTAGAGGAAGACACCACGCATTTCACAGCCCATCCTGAGTTTGACCAAATTCCCTTTGTATCAAGTCAGGTTCTCATGGGGAAAAGGGCAGCAAACCCTGCACTGAGAGGTGTTGAGATGTTTTCGTTCGTTGCCTGTGGAATGAGTGGAGGTCCACAAATGAATGGCATTTAGGAAGCACAGGAATAAGTGCTTTTCGAGGGAAGTCTGTAGCAGGATGCTTCTGGTGCGTTATCCATTTCCTGAGGAATCTAAAAGCTCCGTGTTCAAGGTCGTCTTCCAAAACTGCCTTTGTGACTAAGCAGAGAACAGATTTGCCAAGCTGTTGTCTGCAGAGTACTTAACTCTACATTGTAAAAGGTGATGAGGAAAAAAAAAAAAAAAAACAACCCCAAAACCCAGATGATTATAGCTTGGACGTTTATTACATTTCAAATATCAATTTGTTTAAAAGGGGATTATGTCATTTCAATAAAGCAACGCAATTAATCTGAGCCGCGGGGAACAGACTGATCTGATCATATCGGACTGTTACAGAGAATATTTTATGCTAACATTATTTGTGTGCGTATGTATATTATAAATACATATGTATGTGCATGAGCAACACACCTGCCGAGGCGGGCGGCGCTCGGCGGCGGCGCGGCCTGTTGTGCGAGCTCCCTGGGAGCTGCCTTTGTTTCCATAGGCAACAGAGCTGCCGGGGCACCGCGGATCAAACGCACGCAGCCTCCCTCGCGTGCCTCTGAGGTAAACAGTTGCCTGCTGCACTCCATAAATACTGAAAGAAAAAACCCTCCTGGTGAAAGACCTGACCGGCATGAACCTGAGGGTAACTGCGGGCTGCTCAGGAAAGCCAAACTCGGGCAGCTCCCTGATAAAGGTTCCCTGGGAGAGCACTGTGTGCGCTGCTGGTTTTGCCTTTTCTGCCATTTACTGCTGTAACTTCTATTTATTTTTATTTTAGTTTTTGGCTGGGTAATTCACAGGTTTTAAAGCTGCTTGAACACTGATTTTTAAAAAGAAAAATTAATGTGACTGTTTCTTCTCTCTCCTGCCTCCGCAGAGAATATGCTCTGGTTGTCTTGCCATAGCGAGGTTGGGAGAAAGAGCCCTCGGGTGTCTCTGCTTTCAACTGCTTGAACTGCAGAATTAGCTGCAGCCCCTAATTTCAGCCCTCCCAAACCACAGCAGACACAGCTAAAAGTAAGGGTGTTAGAGGAAAAAGTTTAAATATTGCCTCCCTTTTCAAAAAAATCCCCTTCAGTTTAACYAAGGTGAAATAAATTCAAACAACATGTAACAAATGAAGGCACATAAGTAACGACCTTTAAAGGAAAAAAGATGTTGCTGTACAAGAAATATGAACCGTGAAGATCACAGAAATGCTGGCTGCTGACAACTTGTTTGAATTTGCAGAGCTTGTGCAATTCACCTGATTAAAAATATATCATTCTGTGCAATCAGTTTATTGTTTTTTGCATTTCCTATTTATCTTGCTAATGGCTGTGTTCTCTTTAGGGTACATTTCAGAGGTGCAAGTCACGGAAGCCCTGCTTTCCCCAATGATTCAGTCCAGGCACAGTCTAATCCTGAATGAAGTACATGAAATTCTCCGGAAGTTGCTGTAAGAATTTCATTGTTTTATTGACTGATTTTTAATGGCACCCACTGTCACAGCCTTGAACACTTTTAACCCCCTAAAAAAAAATTAAACATTTCAGACTTCTCTCTAATATTATGGAGACTTAAAAAATATATATAAATATATCCTGCTGCTAAAAATGGTGTGGTGCTCACCTAGCTTAATGAAAAATGAGAGCTTCACCTGTGGCCGGGAGCTTCTCCAAGAGAAGTTGGACATGGAGGTCTCAGGACTTCCATTGGAGAAGCTCTACTCTCCCCAGGCTGTTTCCATCTTACGTAGGTCATGGTTGGGCCTCCTGTGCTTGTTTCTCTGGGCCTCCCTTCTTTTACTGCCTGTTTTTCTGTTGGATGAGTTTGTCTCGCAAAACGGGTGCTGGAAGGCACAAGGTGCCCTCCTGTCTTTGTCAGTCATAAAAGGTCAGGTGCTGAGATATTTTTATCTCACCATTGTCATAGATGGGCTCCTGCAATTCATATAAATGTTCTATTTGTTCTGATTAAGGCTACTGAATAAATTAGTAAATGAGAACACAGCAAAAAATGCCATTTTGAGGCAGAATCCTGTGGTGGTGATTGTATCACAGAGCGATGAATTTGCTTCAGGATGGTAATGCATTTTTGAGCTCTGTATCCTAGCTCCATTCCACCTTTCCCAGCTAACATGAAAGCTTTTCAAGGTCAGCAGAACCATGTGGGTAATGACGAGCCTGAGGTAGGCTTATGTTAAGTGTGTCCTCAGTGGTCAAGTTAATCTTTTTCATTTTTTTTCCATAAATAAATACATGGAAAGTCATTGCCTGTGTTACAAAAGTAATCTCTGCATCTTAAAAAAAAAAAAAAAAAAAAATCACGGTAGTCTATTTTTCTAAGAAGGGACTGACCTGTGCATTAAAAACAAAATCTGTTACAGCAGTCTTTTTCTGTGTGCTCTGTTTAGCAGAATGTAATGCTACGCTGCTTTCAGGTTGCTTAGATGTAAAGAGTGTGCAGGGATAAATAAAAATGGGGCAGTTTATCTGCACTTTTAATATAAAATTAAACATTATTCTGTCTGACCTAAATATGTGGGGAAAAAAAAGTTAATGAATCAGATGATCAGTGTCTTGAAAATGGAGATCATTTTAGATCCTGCTGGGCTGAGCGCCTGTAGTCCTTATCTGATCCTGTGAGCTTACCCTTCTACCTTCACTTTCCATTTATTTTRGTAAGAATTTGATTTTTCATTAACATGAATGCCATTTGTTGGTGTTTGGTAAAGGCTTGTGAGGTTTGAAATGCTATTGCTAACACTGAATTTCTGCTGCTAAGAAATTGTGTATTGTTCTTTTCTCTGATGCTATTTAGTCTTAAACAGCAACCTGACTTGTTCCTTAGGATTTCCTTATAATAAGGATCCAAGTGTCACCTAGTACCCTGTGCATGGAACTGAACGTAAGATAAAAGGCTATTGTGAAAGTAGGTTTTAGCCTGTTTTTATATAGAAAGAATGCTTATGTATTTAAGTCTATATGTGCCCCTCTCAATGTCTCATCTAATAACTCCTGAACCCTCTAGCCAATGTCAACCAAATTTGACAGAAGGGCAGAAGTATCAAACAAAATTGAGTTCTCAGTGGTATTGTAAAAATAAGACCCCATGAGCATTTGGACTGAGGGAAAAGCAGTAGGCTGAGCTCATGTTTTGTGGGACATCTTATAAATTCCCATACCAGAGAAAAAGCTCAAATTGGAGCTTAAGTCTGAGACAAAAATCCATTGGAAGCCAAGCTGCATTCATTGCCCGCTTCATTGTTTCACTTCTGCTTCTAACAACGTCTTATGGGATTTAGAGATCAAAAAATTATTAATCTTGTGTATTTGTCATTATTTGCACTCTCTATTAAGCTTACACTGTCCAAAAAGAGATTTTTTTCATTTTCACTTTGTCATTTTTCATCAAGAACTAGCTTATATGGGGTGAAAGTGTTTATATCTGCTTTTTAATTACTTACCTGAATTCTGCTATAGCATGCTCCCAAATCTTGCTTCCTCCCACCGTTTGTTCCATTTTAAGGACTAACATTAGTCTTTCTTTGAAAATTGATTGGAAAAACATGCAATCAGTGAGCTATGGAGAGTGACACCCCTGTTGACTCCAAGCCTTTGTGCTGGAGAAAATTCATTAAAAATGAAGATGCAGAATGATTTTAATATGATACCAGTCTTATTTGCTCTAAATGTAGGAATGAATTTTAGATCAATGCTATTTAAACGCTATGTCAATAGAAAGAAGCTCCCGGACTTGAAGTATTTGAACATGCCAAACGTGAGAATTTTCTTGTTTGTTGGTTTGGAAGTCGAATTATTCCCCCACCAAAGACCCTCTCCATGCCCTCTTGCCTGCACGAGACAGGACTTGCTGTTCTGCAGCATATTCCCTGTGCTAGCAAGGACAAGACATCTATGAGAGGCCCTGTGGTAAATTATATTCTCGGTGCCTGCTGACCTTGGTGGAAAAGCGCCCGTCTATATTCTTTCCTTCTGAAATCTCCTTCGCAAGTTACGTCTTGCTGACGAACTCGGTGGCTGGATAAACAGTTTGAATTTGCTTCATGTTTGCACAGCGTATGCTAAAAGAATAGGGAGAAAACTGCATTAAAAGGAAAGAATATCTCAGTTTTGGGGGGCTTTTTGCCACTCACTACATAGATTTTGCCTTGCTGATACCATATCCCCCCGTTGTCCTTTGCAGAGAAGTTAGTGCCCGTTGGAGGTATTGACACAGGAGGCACTTGCTACATGTCAGTCAGGGATCTGACAGATGCRCTGTGGCAGATGTGGACACGGTGGCCGAATGCGAGTGCCTGCCACCGTGCTGCTCGGCTGGAATCAGCTACCTGGGCAGCAGAGGCACTGCACGGTGCCTCGCGTCGCCCGTGGCCCTGCGTTGCCCGCAACTCTACCTGCGAGGCCGGGTAGATGTTCCAGCCACGACCACGCTTGGTGGGGCCAGTGCCAGACTCATTGGGCACTAGGCCAGGAAATGCGTGTGTGAGCGAGCTCGTTTGCTGCCTTGTTTACTGTAATTTGGTTGACAAGAGACTAAAACAATATAGCGATGGGTGAGTGTCTGCTCGGCATTCATGCTCCTTGGGCTGATGGATGGTAGGGTAACTAGAGGATTCTTGGTGCAGGTCGCGAGCTGCAAGTGAAACTTTGCAGTTTCTTTACTAGAGAARCATTTGTCATGTCCTGAACCTCTTCTAGTTCTCTCTTGTAGTAGYTTTGCTGGCTAGTTGCATCTTCAGACAGCTGCACAAACTGTTTCCAACTCACCATAATGGAATTAAGAGTTTCTTCATGCCATTAGTGACTTCAATTCTTACTTTTTTTCAGTGTTGCTCATCTGAGGGCCCTCTGAGAGATTTGTTTTTCCAGGCCTTACCCCTCTGAATGTGGTCGCCTTTTCAGCAGCAATTGGCAAGTCCCAGYATTCCCCTTCTACTGCAAATATGAGCACAAGACCCTACATTATTTGTTCTTTCTAAAGCAGCAAGGGAGAGTTGTAAATGGCTGAATTACAAGCTGCAGTTGCCAAGAGGCAGGTACAAGTTAAAGAGCAATTTAATTGTGGATGTTTTCCTGTTTTCTCCTTTAACACCTTCCTTGGGGATAGATAAGCAGAAACAGGCAAGTGATCAGTAAAGGAGGAGCTCTGGAGACAGGAATGGGCAGGGAGTAGAGCAGGTCAGGAGCAGCTTTGCAGTGAGGAGAAGAGACAGCTGTAGTAAAAGCCATCCTTACAAAAGCAGCCATTTTAAATTAGGATATTGAGTTTCCCTGTTCAAGCTTGCTAATATGATAGGATCTACCCTTAAAAACAGGAATTTTGTTATCAACTGGTAATTTTAGCCCAAGGATGCAATTAGCCCTGGGGAAGAAGAGAGACTGTCCATGCTAGTGCTGGAGCAGAAGCACCTGCACTAGGCAGCCAGCTCAAGCCAGGCTTGGGTTTCATGTAGGGAAACTGAGCTGGGTAAAGGGAAACAGGAGCTACAAGGAGGCCTGTGTAGGGACTTGATGTTTATTCGGAGGCTGTGGTCCTGTGGTTGTTCCTACAGGCTGGACCATGATGGTTATACTCATGCTAGTGTTCATGTTTGCTGCAAAAGCTTATAAGTAACTGACATTTTCTGTATTATGAGGYACAGATGTGGAGACTGGCACTTTGACTTGCTTCAGGGGCATTAATGAAATTACTAGCATATTTACATTGAGTGAAAGYCTCCAAACACCTTGCTGAACTGGTATGAAAATCTCCGTCACTATTCTGCTCATGGTACTTCCACTTAYGGCCGAGGAACTTCCTGCAGGTAACTGTGTCCCTTGACACTTTTCTCCTCAGTACAGATGTATCCTCCTTCCCAGCGACGAACCCATGCAAGATGTCTCCAAAAACTGCCTCATTTAGAGCAATGTTATCTCCATAGCTATTAACAGCCCTGCAATCCTGAGCTACCCTTGGTGTACCCGATAGCGCCTCGCAGCAACGCGAGCCAGCGCTTTCTGTTGACAGAAAATGGTCTACTTGACATTTAGCATAAGGAATGGAGTGGCTGAAACGGGCTTAGAGAAGCTCTTCTTTTTTTACCTTCTTTTTCCCTAAGCTTTATGCTAAAAGCAACACAAAACTGTCACCTCTTTGCCTGGCTACCCACAACTAGAGGGGGACATCCCTCGGAGCCAAGAGGTTTTGGAAGAAAAGGCGTGCATAATGTTAATGCTATTATCATGGTTGAAAGAGAAGYGGGCATATTCTTCTGTTAGTACTCGTGAGAATGCTGTGTTTTCTATTAGAGGCACGAGCAATGTGTTTTGTAAGCTAGGAGGTGACCTCTTTTTTGTATATGCATTACATGGCAATATCTCTGAAGTTCATGGGCATTTCTGTGTGGCGCTGCCTGCTGCCTTTTTGCAATTTCTGAACACGGCTGGGAGGAAGGAGCTTACAAAAAGGCTGGAGCTTGCYAAAAATTCATCCTGGGGTTTTTCTGACGGAAGGGGGAGCTTCTGCAAATCTGCCAGCACATCGTATACCATATACAATGTGCTGGTTATGAACTGAATCTCTGATCGTCAGAATCTATTAACAAACATTCAGAATGTGTCCAAAAATCTTTTTAAAAAATCTGGCTTTYTATTCTTTTTCTGTTTGTCTCGGTTTTCTTGTAGATCATTCTGTCAGCTGAGGAAGGTGAGAAGACGGGGGGGCGGGAAAAAGAGGTGGATTTTCTTAAGAAAAAATGCTTTTGATTTTGATGACAGGTTAAATATAGGGTAATTTGTTTAATCTGAAATATAAGTTATCCTTGAGCTTGTGCCCTCTAGAAAGGAGTTTCTGCTAGAGAAGCCCTAAATGTGGTTATTCTGAACAGATAAATAAACCTAGATCGCTCTCTGAGGGTAAGTGGGGGTGAACAGACATAAGAATGATAGAAAATTAAGGAGTGTTTTCKAAGAGGCTGCTGATAGACATTGATGGAGCCACTAATGGAGCTGAGATGACTCAAGCTCCCTTCCTATCTACTCCTCCATAAAGCCCTCCCTAGTGCACAGTTTACAACCTTGACTGCTGTTTGACCACGAGCTGGGATGCTGAATATGCTCTTATATAACTGACTCGTGTTGCTTGAGGATGAGTCCTTCTGGAGCTTGTGAGCTGAGAAATTTCTTTAAGAAGCCTTATTTTTAGCTCCCTGAGTCTGATGTGATCTTTCCCCCCCAAACTTACCATATCTTTATTTGGTCTTTGCTTTTTGCTATTCTCATGTTCTACTTGTTCCAGTGTTGATAACATAAAAACTTTGGAGAAATGTATGGGCAGTCTGTGCTTTACTATCACAAGGCTGCATGAAAACTAGGAAAGAAAAGCATGCTCATTGAGCAATTYAAACGATCAACTCCCACTGTGTCCCACTGCAGTTAAGTGAGGGCATTAATGAAGAATTTCATACTTTCCCATCCTATCACCACCGAAATATTGTTCTAACAAACTGCTAATGGGAAGAAATATTTTTGTTTTGAACCTGCTTCTTCATTCTCCAGTATCTCCAACCACAAAAGTGGAGGTACTAAATAAGTTACCCCCAAACCCCACATTTTGAGTCTCCCAAAATTCCATCTTTGCATTAATTGACATTATTGAYTGGGTGGACGGGTTTATTTAAGGGCGCCCTGTGTTTTAAAAGAGGCACAATATCCTCAACAATAGCAAATATAGATTCTCTACATAATAAAGGTGCATCRAATATTTCTATTCCTTGCTGTGCATGCACAGCTTTCATACTAGGATATAAATAAATGTACTATGAAGGAAAAGCTCTCTTCTATTGATGGCCAAGTGTCTATGCCATTGCTTGGGAAAGGTTATTATTGCCTTAATTTTTTTTTTCCCCCCTAGCTGGTATTATACTTCCCTTTCCCCTGTACTTGGTTTATTTATCTTCAACAGAAATTCTCCTTATCCTGAGGGATTATGGTAGCATAACTTGACACTCTCTTCATTTCTTTTAATGTCAGTGTCTCATCTCTGTATAAGCAGAATAAAACTCCTGGAAACTTTGGATAGATTAGTAGCATTTTAAATACTCAAGATAACTTTTCAAAAATAAGTCAAGCATTTATTAAAAAAAGAAAAAAAAAACAGAAATTTATTTTTATTTAAATTTATTTTTATTTATGTTCTGTAAAGCCAGTATGACATTTTGTGTGTGGAACGTCACTGACAGCTTCCAGGAAGGTTATAAAAAGGGGTAGGGGGCAAGATAAGTATCTGATTCAGACAGATATTGGAATAAGGGACAGAACTCTTGGACTGATTCTGTAGCCCTGAAATAACTCCTAATCTTAAGGGAAAAAAAATATACCTAATCTACAATAAATTCTGAACGGTGCTAGTTTTTTGCTGACCAGCAAATGTGTGCTAATGAATGAAACAAGACCATTTCCCTTATCTATCRCTTGTGATTTAAAAATATTGTATTGTTAAATTTTAGATAAAAACTTCATAAATATTTCAAGTGCTTTATCTCTTATAGCTGTTGCTCTTTTTGGTGTGTGCATTGCAGGTAGGAGTTTATACTCTTGCTCCTTCTGATGGTACAACTAGCTTGTCCATTGCATTTTGCCAGAAATATTCTGTTGCACGAGCTTTAACAAGCTGCATTACCATAGCTGCCTTTTCAGAGAACTACCAGAAAAAATACTCAAACAAATTGGAAATATCATGTCCTCTTAAGATAGTGGGGCATTATTCTTACCTCTGCTTTGCAAATGGGGAAACTGAGGGACAGAGGATATTGGGAAACTCCTTTCTTAGAGAAGAATGGCATTCAGCTGTGACATGAGCATTTGTTATATGTTATATGTACACTTGCATGCAAGAAGAGGCAAAACAGTCTGACGCGTTCTGATGGCTATTTTGGGGTTGAAAAAGGGGTCAGTTCTACTCCTAGATATTTCTGTGCATTTCCACTGGAATCAATGGCTTACAGACCAATAAGTTAGTAAGTTTGAGCGCAGCTGTGATATGGACATTGTTTTCTAAGTGACCAGTGTCACACTCGTAAAATTGACTTTAAAATTCTTAACTAAATGCGGACTTCTCTGATGAATTATTACTCTCTTGATTTTTAGCCAAAAAAAAAAAAAAAAAAAAAAAGAAAATCCTATTTTAGAGCTTTTCTTTTGGTTGGACATACCTGGCAAATATATGTGCCCATTCTGTAATATGCGTAATACAAGTTAAGAAACACATGAGAATACAATTCCCAGCCTTGGACTCATCTATAAAAAGAAAAGGAGATTACAATCAGTTGCTGTTTGGCAATCTTGTCGTAAGCATCCTCTATGTCATGCAAAAATAGGAAGAATGAGAGATGAGGCTGTTGGGGACCTGTCTTGGAGTGCTTTAAGGCTAAAATTCAGGTTAAGTTCATCAGGATAATTTAAATGGAAGGCTTCTCAGTAAGGGCTGCCTAAGCCCATCTGAAACCTCTGACGGAATAAATATATGGAGCTAGGCACGTATCRGATGCATAAAGATAAGTATGTGCACAAGTATTAAGAGTGTGGATCCTAAAGTAAACCTAGAACCTCTCTTTTGATTTATTTTTTTACAGCAAGCAAAACCTGATCTTCAAATGGAGAAATATGGCAGGAAATAATTCCGCTTTCCTAACTTCTGTTTTTCTTTGTAAAACATKGTTATTTGTGGTGTTTATATAATTATATTCCAGCGTAATTCGAGTATGTAATAACATTTCTCCAATGAAAGCATTTAAATAACTCAGGAAATTGCTTTACCRTTCTGTTTCCTGACTTAAAACCCATTTTGTCATGTTCATTTTATTGTTCAATCTATCTGAGTTCATCTAAACGTATTCTACCCTATACAGAGCTAAATATCATATATACTATCTGATCATCTCATATATGTATATATACAAATACACATGCTATGTTAAACCTATTCTTGTGTATAAAATATTGATTATTTTCATCCCTTTCTTGATTTTATTCGGTATTAAAAGCAGAAAGCTCACCCTGATAACACCAGAGTATTTAGAAAAAGAAATAAAGGCATCTTGTTAAAGTAATATGGAATAATAAATCTATAAGTTATAATAATTAAACAAAGAGAAAGCATTTTTTCATTGCACCATCAATGAAACAAAATGCATGTGTAGTGTATTTCCTTTCAATCTGAATATGTATTAAAGTTGGCTTCTTGCATAAACAGCTGAAAAGGATTATTTCAAGAGCTATTCTGTTAAATAAAATAGAATAGCCTGGTAGAGAAGCAGTATTTTTCTGTGAAGCAGGGGAAAATATACCAGCTTTTCCGTAGGACTGCATCTTATTTTACCACAAAGGCACTTCTAGGAGACAAGTGATAGGTTAATCTGTTTCACTTTTATGCAGACCTTTTTCAATTTAGTGGATAAGATTAAAATGCAGACTGAATACCACAGGTGTAGCTTGGATTTTTAATCTGCTTGACTCAAGTTATTCTAGTTAGTGAATGGGGCTACTAATAATACAGCTCAGGAAATAAAATAGGAAACCTAAGTACCGCAATACTTTTATTCAGCTTTGAACAAATCAGTGGAGCATAAAGTCGACTGAAACAGATTAAATTTGATTCCTGTAGGAAGCAGAACGTAGGAGTCCCAGCAGCACGGGCAGAAATGGAGCTGGGAGGCCGGCAGGACCCTGCTCCCTGCCACGGTGCCACCAGGCAGGGCCCTGCCAACCTTGGCCTGCACAAATCGGTGGCAGCTACCTTGTGTTTTTCATGCAGAAATCCAGGCCAGGGACCTCAGGGTGCTTATTTCCATGTTACCCTGCGCTGGAAAGTATGTCTTCCCTCTCAAGGGTGAAAATTAAAGGAGGAAATGGGTCAAATATCCTGTAATAATTGTTAGCATATTATAGGTCTCTAATTGGCACTATAATATAGATTCTTAAATGCATTTTTTTCATAAACCACTTCAAGAGTTATACATTCCAAGCCAAATTCTTTAGCCCTTAGCTGAGCAAAACTCCTGCTGCTCACACCGAGAGGGCTGCTCAGCTGAGGAGCACAAAGGCTTCATCCTGCGCCACGCTGCGAGCTTTGATATTCCTGTAATTTCTCAGGTCTTCTGCGAGCAAAGAGTGGCAAGAGCCAGCCCGTGTCCCCAAGGGCACCTGCCCGGATGGTCWGAGCCACCTGCACAGAGCGTCGCGGGATGGAGCCGGGCCCAGACCTGCTGCACGTGGGTCCCTCGTGGTCCCGCGGCTGGGACAGTCACACCGTGGAAGCCAGAGAAGCTGTTTGGTGGCACRAGCTGCAGGAGGGGATTCGGAGGAGCAGCGGGCACAGGGTAAGTTGCACAACTTCCCAGGTTTGGAAAAGCCTTTCCCTCCTGGAAAGCGGCAGTGTTAATCCCTCAGGTTGGCCTGGGACACAGCGGGGCTATCATGGACAGGCCAAATAAACACTGTGTGTCTTAACTGTTTGCACTAAATTTACTCTAATAAATCCCCAGGCCGTGAATCTGCTCTCATGATGCTAGTTTTACACCATCGTAATTCATCCACATATAAATACAATCTCTTCTATGAGTCTTCAAGTCCAGAAATGTATTCCTATTTCACTGTATTCTCAGTAACTGAAGATACAGCCTATTATTGTGCGGAGTACTTTAACTTCTTGAGTATGGAGGTATATATCATATATACTGATCATATATAATTGATCAGATATACTACATTTTTCCATAAATATTTGAGGAAAAATCAACAGTAAGTACATGATTCAATAAATATATATCGCTAGGTGTCTTATGGAAGTCCTATTTTCTTTGGGAACCTCTTTTTTAGTGAACAGTATTTACTATTAAAGTGATGTCACTTGTGCTCTGATTGAACCATTGTTTAGTTGATGCTTGGCAGATAATGTTCATTTAATAAAATAAAGCATGCTGGTGGTCAGCTTAGCAGTGCAAGATATGAGATAGTTTTAATTTTCCATATCTTAATTCTATTCTGCATATTTAAGAATTGCAAATTCAACTAGTACCCTATACTTGGCATGTATTTATTATGATAATCTTCAGAAGCAATTTCCATATAGATGTGCTCTCACAGACTGCATTACCAAAAAAGAAAAAAGTTAAGAGTGAGGACTGGATGTTTTACAGATGAAACTGAAAAAACTCCTGCTGGAGTCATGTTACCTATTCAAGGTTAAACCTCTGCTCTTTAGCTGGTACAAAATATGTTTGTTGATGTTAATTTTTTGTGATCTCTGCTCCTGTGAGGACTGCGAGCTTAGGAAGTGTGAGACGTTATCTTGCATTTCATACTCATCTTGTAAGCAAGCTCTGTTTATGTGAGGTGCAGAGGTTGGGAGCCTTTGAAAGCGCGTGTGTCTCATGCATGCAAAGCGACAGGAGGATGCCGAAAGCCTTGCAACTTGTATTTCAGAAAATACAAGTCTACCTAAGAAAGATCATGCAAGATGACCTTTAACCCTGCTCCTAAGCCCAGCAGTTAGGGCCAAGCCGTGTTTAGCAGGTTTAATGTATGATGCTTGGGTTAATCTGTCTATAACTTGCAGTCTTTTACTCAGTGTGGACATCAGATTTCTCCCGCCTTGCCTCCCTCCACAATTTTGTTCCCAAGAGAAGTTAACCCACATCTTTTGTTTTGAAGTGGTAAATGCACATTCATAAAAGGCTTGTGAAATATCTGTAGCAGAGTTAGTTTCTCCTGACTTGTGTCAGTCCTGGATTATAAACTGGCTCACTTGTCATTAGAAGTGTTTCATTGAAATAAAGATCTCTCCCAAGTGCTGAAAAGATGTAGAAATCCTACTTCAGTATCATAGTAGGTCCTCCTCAGAGACTAAAGTATGTTCAAGAAACTATAGATTCTGGTAGGATTTATGCATGATTGAGAGTTAGCAGCTTGTGATGAACATCTAGGGGTAGAAATAGTGACTGTGTCTTTTCCTAGCACCTGTGTGGATGGTAGAACAGGTCTCCATTGGCCTCCCCTTTGAGGACTAACACGCGTTGGGGGCTGTTGCTGCTCTTAGGGAGGACGTTGATGAGTTAGCCTCGTCTCTTCGTGGTAGGTCTTCTCAGGCACTMACCCATACAGAGCAGACGCACAGGTGACCCCTCTGGCAGTGATACAAGCTGGAGCATGAAGAGGAAAGCTACACTGTGTAGCTTCTGTGACAGCAAGTGACAGCTTCTGTGTCACTTGCTCCTGAAACAGGATACAGAGCAGCCTCTGTGAGCAGAACATAGGGCTCTTGCGTGGGGACCCTCAAGGAGGAGGCAGAATAATGTAAAGGATGTATGGGGGAGCAAATGCTTTTAGTTATTCATTTCAGGAGTGTTAACAAGTCTTTACCAAATGTAATCTATATGTTATTTGTAGAAGCCACTGAGCAGTTAAGACAAGGAGACAAGGCACATACTATGAGTTATGGGAAGGTTGCTTGCCATTGCAAGTCCCACCTGTCTGCAGTTCTCTACAAAACTTCTTGACTTAACCTGCCCAGCTGTGCAGGAGTTGTAATTATACACTAGAAAGCTCTATTTTACTTTAAAAGCTCATCAGCGTTTTAGAGGGCTACCCTGCCAAATAAGCCATCTCTACAAAAGTGATTGTTCCGACTGCAGGTGCTCATGGCCAGCTAGATAATAACTGCTGCCCACAATGGATTTTCCCTTTTGCTATAGATACCTTGAACATGAAATGTAAAATGAAGTTATTTTAGTAAGCTGTTCCCAAGTGAACCTAGGTACAACAGCTGGAGCTGGATTTGAGGTCAACCTAAATTTGATTCAGCTGAATCTAAATTTTCTTCCTCCCTCTTCCACCCCAGCCTTGCTGCCTCTTTCTTCTTTCTTCCTCCATGGATTCAGCATGCTACTAAAGTATCTATCATTCTCCAACTGTTTATAAGGGCTAATTAGGCCAATGTATGGCAGACATATGCCAGTTTTTTTTTAATGTTGGATATTTACTTTGCCCACAGAATTGTTCACCTTCCAGAAGATGTGGTAAGTCTTCTCCTGATTCCTCTGGGTCTGTCTCAAGCTAGATCTAGCATGTGTTCTGGGATTGTTTCCAGCCAGGTGAAAAGTACTGGAAATACTGGATGTATTTTTTTCCCCTGCCTTTTGTATCCTGCCTATGCTGTAATACAGGATTAAAGTGCTTTATTCAGGTCCRTATTAGAGAGAAGTCTACAAAAGAGATATTGTGAATGAATCATGAGTTCTTGCTGGTGCTCTTTGCTACAGACAGAAGGTATCTTGCAGGCTCTGTGTCTGTATTGGCAATTCTCCTGTGAAAGATGGTCCTGGTCACCTTGCCATCTGCATGTGTGCGTTCAGTTTATTAGTGTAGGTTCTGTAAGGTGGCAAAGTGTTGAGACGTGAGGGGCCATGAGCAAATACGAGTGCAAACCTCGTCTCGCAGCGTGCGAGGCTTAGCTACTAGCCTCCCTCTGCTGAATTCCCTGACTCTGTTATTTATTGAACTATTCAAAGCAAACAAAATTCCCTTAACGTTGTTCTTTTCTGTAGCTCTTACCTGCAAACAAAATTTATGAGACTAGCAAGTTTGACAACGCCTGCGCTAACGTAATTCCTAATGTAGGTGCCCCAAATGACTTTGCTCCRGTGTATGTATGAAACAGAAATTCTCAATTCTCAGGGAAAATATGTATTGTGGAGGTATTATTTTGATTTTTAAGATTTGTGTAGCAGTACACGGCCTGGTGTTTAATTCAAGGAAATAATGTTTACTGAAGGGATGACTTTATATTGAAAAAGATATTATATCTATACAGACCTAACGATACTGAGTTAGAGAAAGGATGTTCCCTCAGAACTTCCTTTTCATAATTATTTTCAAAGATGTTCTGTCGACTTTAAATGTTAAATATTTAGAATATTAATGTATATAACTAAATAGAATAATGCATGAAAAAGTACAAAAATAGACAGGGGAGCTTTTATGTAAAAGTATGTATTTCTTCAGGACAATCTGAAGCATTTACTTGGCACATGGTAGGGATATATCAATAGTGGTGCAAATACCGAGTATTCACTGAAGCAAAGAATATCTATAGCATTCTGTCATAGGGGAGGCAGTGGACACATCTATAGAGGTAGCGTAACTGAACATATAGCAAAATTAAAAGTTCCCTTTCTAAATGAGAAGGGTGCTAGAGTCAGATGAGATGAT
This sequence comes from Nothoprocta perdicaria, assembly GCF_003342845.1. Lineage (NCBI taxonomy): Eukaryota > Metazoa > Chordata > Aves > Tinamiformes > Tinamidae > Nothoprocta > Nothoprocta perdicaria. The sequence continues at coordinate 4,323,609 of NW_020455577.1, forward strand.
AGAGATGTTCTTGGAGCACCATCAGCAGCTGACGCTCTTACACGCCATTTCACATGTATCACACGAAAGCTACGGTCACTTGGTGAGACTCCTTGTCCCTTCGGGCCCTGTGATCTCACGTAGTCACTGAGTTCATTGATGTTATAAGTCTATAATAGCTCTGACATAAAAACTTAAGTTGAAGCATAGCTTTTCAGAAGATTGAGCCAGCAATTAGCTTGGTATAAGCTAATGGTTCCCACCTGATAAATGACCGACCAGGGTTTTCACTGAAAGGTGCTGGAAGGGTGAAACAGGGCTCTCTATCCTGCAATGTCTGTGCATGTGGCTTTACTGTTAACAGTGGGGGTTCCTAGCCAGTAGTTCTGGTGATGGAGTTGCATGTATGTGAGTTAAAACGCTTCTTTCTGGAGCAGGAGTGCTGCAGAACCAGTATCTTTTGTTCTTTAGCTGCCTCCACAACTTGTGCCTGCCCAGTTTCCTTGCTGCCACCCCACTGTTTTGATGTGTGGATAGTTAACAGTTAATTTATCAAAACCGTAATCACTGTCATTTTCTAAGAGAACAAGATTATTTCTTTTCAATTTAGTTGCTCTCATTTTATGGCATTTTCACTATTGAATTCTGAGCAGCTGATTCCCATTTTCTGAATAATGGTTGTCTAGCAGGATAATCTAATATAAGAGAGCAACATCAAACTGACAGGAAGATTGAATGGGTAATATATGCCCTCTTTTCTTTAATGTGTGTATCTTTATGATAGTATGGCCTGTGGTTGGCAACTTTGACCTAYATCTTTCTTCCTAGCTAACCTCCATCAACTATTTAATATAGTTTCACATGTTTGTCATATGAATTAGTAATTAATGTTGTCCTATTCCTCATGTTAATATGTTCATTGAAAATGACATAGAAGGAAGGGCACTTAGAAGATCTACAGAGAATTAATTAGCATGTAATTCTCAGTATATCATCTAGTGTTAATTAGCAGTTAAACCATCTTCTGGTGCATGACCTGCTGATTTAAATACAGCATTCTGTTGCAGTGGCCCTGGGGGGAARTATCTTGAAAGGGTGTTCTCTTGAAAGTGCAGCTCTCTGTATTTGGCTATTTCTGTTCAACATCTTAATAGCAATTTTTTCTCAGGCCTTTTCCCAATGTAAAACTTCACATATTAAAACAATCAGTGATTTTGTTATTGATCACAAGAGCGTAATGACAATAAAGTCAAGAGTGACCAAGTGCTGTGTTACCTGGTTGAGGTGGGTATTTCTGTGGCAAGAGGAGGGCCAGCTCCCCCCGATACCTGATGTTTGAAGCAGCGGGTTGCTCCGTGAAGCTTCGCTACCTCGCCTGGCTGCTAGACCTCTACCTGCAAACTGTAATATTGGCTGGCYGGGCTCTTCAGAAAGTCTCTTCTTTAGGTAGTTGGGGTGTATATGCTTATTATTTTTTAGGAAATAACTCACACAAGTAGCTTAGTCATTGTATTTTAACTACCTAGCTTAGTAGTTCTGCTAATTCTTTTCTAAGTTGAGTGATCTTTTAAATTTTTTAATTTAATCAGTATAAAAATATCTAAAGCTGTATTTTATTGAGCACTTCCATCATTTTCGATACCTTTATCATGCTGCTTTTAAGGGCTCATTTTTCTATGCAATTCATTTCTGTTGACCTCTGAAGAACATTCATTGCAGGTATCCTTTGCTTTATATAACGCAGACTTTACCCTGGTGTGTCATCAAAATAGTTGCTGTGAAGTGGTGAGATTTACTACTATGAACTTACTATTATCCGTAGTGATAGAAAACAGCTGACCCCAGTTCTTCAACTAGCAGGTGATGGACTGAGASACAAAAGCAAGTTTCTTGTGTGTTTGCCTTTTTCTATGCAACAATTCTGAATTAAAACGATATAGGAGATCCTATTAAACTAAAACCAAACAAACTGAACATGAGATGACTCATCCAGAAAATGTCCAACTTRGGAGTTTTTTGAAATGAGAACTTTTCTAATGAACCAAGAGTAATTCCTTCAATTATCACCCAAATTGTGCATGTCCTTCTATTAGAAGATATTGGATGTGCCTTGTATGACAGCCATGCATGTTCTAGGAGACTTTCTTTAGAGTCTCTTTAGAGACTTTCTCAAATGCTGGCAATGAAATCTGGACTTCTTGGTAGCATATTTGTGTGTTACTGAAGAGCTGAATTCAATGTACTCATTCTCAGATTTGCTGGGAGTCTTTATGGTCTGATGAAGAATTGAGTGCTGGGTGCTGTACAGGACCTGTATTTGTTCCCCACGGAGAGTACTGGAACCACACGTGTTAGACTTAGCTTGTGATGTCCAACCCCAAACCTTACTTCTGTACTATAAAATCATTGTCGAAGCAAAAAAAGCAGGCTGAGCTATTTGCAGGAGGCTTAAGGGCTGATGTTTACCTAAACTGTAACACATTCAAACCTCTCATTTTTTYGGTTGACTCTAAGTTCCCTTCCAGCAAGAACTGGCCTTTGGAATTCAACTCAGAATCTGAAAACTCCTTGCAAAGCTTTGTGAGGTTTGAACCTGAAACCCTGGATCACAAGCGCGTTCCTGGGATGGCTGTAGGTGAAAAGCTCTTATCTGATGCTAGGTGAGAGGCAACAAAATGTGGTCAGTTATGGCTTATCTCACTGTACTGCTGAGAGAGCTATGAAGACCCTGGCTRTTTAAGGTAAAGTAGTAGGTTGGTGTTTTTACTTCTCCAGCAGAATTCAGGTTACTAGTGTTTACAAACAAGGGAAATGACTCAAGCAGCCTCRTTTTCACTGTAATCATATCAAAATGATTAAGATTTGGACTTCTTGGGTCTGCAGCAGGCTGGAAAGTCAAGCTCAGTTCTTTTTCAGCATGGAACAAACTATTGCTAGATCCTAATGGATTTGCTGAAGTATTTCCTGATTATGAAAATTTTATTTTAAGCTTTGGCCCCAAGCTTGCTGCAGTGCTACTTCTACTGTGTTTCCAACTTTTCTTCTCTGCAAAAATTTCTTGTAACTGCTGCTATCCTACAAAATAAACAGCCGCCCTTTGCCTGGTGCTCAGAGCCTATTATGAACCCTCTGATTGCAGAATCTGGAGTTCTTGCTGGCAGCGACCATTTCAATTCCCAGTTTCTAGGTYGCATTAAAATACTATGATAGTAACTTCTATTCATCTTTTTTCCCCTTTAACTGTCTCCTTTTTTTTTTTTTTTGGGTTGCCGGCACTGACATTCTCATTGAAAACTATAACTGCTTGTGTGAGTAACTGGCCCAAATAGAGACCTTGCAGAAGCCTGCAAGCATGTAAGCTGTAATTTGCTGCATGATGAAAAGGGAACATGGAGTAAGGCTGGTCCAATACGCTCTGTTTGTCACCAAAGGCTGCAGTGTTGAGAAGCACAAAAAGAGGAAGGCTGCAAAGAAATTTTCTTTGATGACTGYCTAATGATCCAGAAATGTACTGCTTGCCAGAGCTGAAGATACTGCATTACAACCTCTTTGTGTTCATTGTGTCAACAGGGGGCATGATGAATTCTCTTGGTCTAAGTAGGAATGCATTAAGTTATTTGAACAGATTTCGCTGCAATAATTCTCCTTACTGTGAAGTGTTTCTGGTTAGTTTCTAACTAGATGCCTATAATCAAACCGTGGCTTTCACAAAGAATTGGAATTTGTGTATTGCATACAGATGCACAAAGAACCAGAAATTTGCAGCCAATTGTCATGTAATAGTTAAGCTACGGCTGGAAAGTTTGGACTTATCTCTTTGCCCAGTAATAATCCTGAAATGTGATTAATTGCTTAGCAGGCATGACTTCTATCTCTATTTATGGTGGTATAAAAAGTAATTTATGGTGTTGCACAAAGATAGGGCAATTCTAGTGAGCATATAAAGATAAAATATATTGTTTGTTTTTGTAAAATAAAAACTCTTTCTGTTAAGTGGATTTTAAAGTCTAGGCTTTTGGAAAGCATATGGAGACTTCAGACATCTGTATTAAAGAAGCACCAATGCTTTCCTCTAGTAGATGGTATCAAGCMTATAGCTGACTTGTGGCCCTCGAAAGATGGGGAGTGAGTTACTGATTTACCTGTGGCGCTTGTTTGATTTGGTTTCTCCTCCTCCTCCCCATTTTTTTGTTTGTTTATGTCTCTTTTTCTTCTTTTAATGTAAGAAGGATGTATGAAAGAGATTGCAAATTAGGAGAGAAGGGTGAGTGTGCACACTCTTGATGAAGATCCCAGATTTACTGGGGTCAATAAAGTCCCCCAAACAAGACTGGAGTCGGAACACGTGTTTAAGAAGACATTTCACCTATTTTTCACGTACTSGAATTTCAATAATAACAAAGCTTTTCAGCCATCACATGCTGTTAGTCTCCATTCTAACCTTAGCATAGTACAGCAGATGTCTCATGTGCATGTTTATTTTTTTCCACCTGAGGCGCCTGCTTGATCAGAGAACTTGCTCACTGTCCCACGTAGCTTGATAGCTATGCAAACTTCAGAAATAATCCACTCTTGGATTATTCACTTGGGCCTTAACTCTATCATGACTTGCATGGAAATATGGCCCTAAATTAAGTCTCTATGCGTCTATTGCTGGTTGGATCTTACGCTGGCACAAAGGGACTAACTTAGGCAGATGTATTTCACCCACACTGTCTTACTGAGAAGAAAATTATTTACTAGTGCTTTTATTTCTGTTCTCTGTAAACTGAGACTTACTTTAGATTCTTAATCACTTTATGTTTGGACCAATATAGTRTGCATTAAGTATATTCAGCACCTATTGTTAATCTACTGTTCCTCTTACAGTAGCAAAGCTACATCATAATTCCAACTTAGTACCTGTATCCTTGAGGTTAACTCCCTCTAAAGGCTGTTGAAACTGCATCTAAATCTGCAGGTAAAATTAGGCTTTTGTAGTTAAAATGCTAGTACAACTGAGGCCAAATATAGTAAAATGGGGAAAAAACTAATTTGCCAGCAAACCTTGAGATTAGGTTAATAACACTTAAATAGCGTCATGGTGAAAGCTCCTTCTTTTATGGTAAGTCCTAGTCTGTTAGGAGACTGGCAGTTTGACAGTATTAATCCTTGAATATCTAAAATGAGATGGGCCAGCTGTGATTCATGTATAACTGGTAGTCTATGGTGGTCCATCTGTTATAAAGGGGATTAGAGAAGAATCCATTAATCTTCAGGCAACTGTGCTTTGCTGCTTTTTTCAGGGACCTTCAGAAACAATTCTTTTTCATCTTCCCAGTTAAAATTAAGATATGAAGCATCTGCCTGTCCTGCACTATAGTATCTTTATTTTCTGATAGTTTCTTTTTTTGAGAGAGAGAAACTGAACTTTTATTGTTCTGAAATTTGAAGAGGGGATGAGAGACTGCAAGCGAAAGGGCAGCCTTGCATTTCAAAATGATCCAGAAAGTTTGAGATGGCTTCTAAAAAAGGAGGAGGTAGGGGACTCATAAATGAAAATTCATGTAGTCAGGGAAAAATAAATATTACAATTTCATAGACATAGCCAAGTGTAGAAGAATTCATTACTCTTCTCCTTAGAACTGCTCTACTTTGATGAATAACACATTAGCATGGTCACCTGAGGGAATGTGCTAAGTTGGGGCTGAGAGTTTGAGAGAAGAGCTAGCCATGTAAGCACTAAGAAATGGTCCAGATAAGAAGTTTTCCAAGATCTTTTGAGCGCTAGAATGTCCTTGAGACAGGAACATGTAGCCTTCTGTTTCTGATTAGTAGAGAAGTCACTTAATTGGTGCAATCACCTGGGCTGTTGTTTAAGTATCAACTGAGCAGCTAAGATATTTGCTTCTCCTTACTAAAGGCTGAAATCCCAGAATTTTACTTTAAACTTGGCTGATGCTGGTTGGGACTTAAATCTCAACCTGACTTCTGACAGTAGGTTTGACTTCTCCCACGGCTTTAATAATGCTTTTTAAAAACTTGAGGAGTCTTAAAAGAATACAGAATTTCATATGGAGGCTTTTCCAAGTTCTTGCAGTTATAAAAAAGCAGTATTACAAAATCTGTGTTAAAAATTCAGTGGTGGAAAAGAAAAATGTGACAAGGAATAGTGAAGAGTGGGTAATGGCCAAAAAAAAAAAAGTGGAGAAAAAATATTTTACAGTCTAAACTTGTTAGCACTATAGGAAATTCTTGGATGTGCAGATGAGGGCTATGGATGCCTCATGGCAAAGGTTATAAACTGTGATAGAACAGTGCCTGGGTGGAAAAGAGCAGAAGATCTTTGCATTTTCATGAAGAATTTGTCCCATATTAGCTCAGTTGTTGATTTATATCCTGTCCTAAGCCATGACAGCTGGTGAGAGACTTCAAGAAAACTTGACTGTGTCTGGGTTTTCCTCAGTAAAAGGGAGTCTGGCTTCTCTGGACATGAAGGTTTAGAACTGGAAGAGAACAGGAGGTAGCGAAAAGGGAGCAGCTCCTCAGCAGCTACTTTTTTGAAGTATGAGATTATTCATATCTTAATTGCAAACAATATGACAAATTATTTTTACAGGCATTGTTTTGGAGACATTTGATTTTAGCACAGTGGTTTTTGTGGCACCTGAGGTTGTGCCATAAGCCTTTCTCAGTACGCTGCCAAACACAAAATACTCTGATCCGTGTGAAGAGTGGTGGAATTGATCTGTATGCTTCATAAACAGAGGACTTGGAGGGGGTTATCATGATTTGCATGAAAGTGCTGTGGTTTTGTTCCATTTATTTCAAATATAATGTTTTCCTGAAACCTTTTTCCTGTTCTTTTTTTTTCCCTGTTTTGCCCTGRCAYGACCTGGAAGTCTGAATATGCCAGATTTCCTCTGCTCTACRCTGTATATATGGAGACTGAGGCAGGAATACCCCAGCCAGCACTTTTACATAATCTCTTTGACTTCAGTGGCTTTATGCTTTTCTTGCACTATAAGTTAGAAAGACTCAGTCCATTAACATTTAAATTGGAGTTGCAGATTCCTGGTGTAAACTATTTGCAATGACATTAATAGTGGGCACAGCCCATTAGTGTGAGCTTGTATTAGCAACATCTTAATAATCATGACAGAGCTTTTTTTTTTAAAGTTATGGGAATTTCACTGTAGCATATAATTAAATGTGTATGGAATTTTTATTGGTTGTAATTAAGATGCATGATCTTTGTTTATTATAGTATTAGAAAGTACTGTAATCACTCTGAAAAGCACTACATGTTATGTGGTATTGCTTAATTATGGAAAAACACTAGAAGATTTCAGGTTGGACTGATTAAAGCAATTAACACAAAATTATAATCAGATACTATAAAAAGCATATAAAAATATTCACTAGCCTTTTCATGACGATGAAATCGGGCTTTAMACGTTGCTGGTTTTAAGAAGGTTATGCGATTTATTTTTCACTTTTACTATATAGGAAAAGAAAACATGAATCTACTTACCACTTGTTAGGTAATAACAAGGATCTCATGTATGTATTTAAGAATATTCTCATATATATTTAGATTCTTATGTGTATTGCTCTTGATTGTCCTATCATCCACAAAAATCTTCCCAATAATATATCTGAGATTCAGTCACTAGGRCAGTGATTTTGCTAGTGTTAGTATCTGTTAGGAGTGTTTGGTTTTTGTACAAATCTCGGAGAAAACACCACCCGGGGTAGCTGGAAACAGCAACATCACTGGCCAAAACGCAGAAACCAAATGGATGTAGGGAACCCCTTTTCTAATTATGGCTGTTCCATTATCTTCTGGCTTTTTAATATTTAAAGTGCACATGAGTGATACTTTTCTCCACAGTTATATGGCATAAGATCTTAAGTATTTTAAATCATAATTGCAATGAAAGGACGTGCCTCAAATGTGAGGCCTAGACAGCGTCACTGCTTGCTYGTGAACACAGGCTGGGACTGACACTTTTCTGTGCTGTTTTGTTGAGAAAGGGGCTCTGGCTGCTTGAGAGGATTCTCTTCATCTCCTTGAATCTCCCACGCGGGGCRAGGAGGGAGACGTGACGATGCGAATAGCGCTCTATAAGCAGCAAGTAGTAGAGAGATGTTAGCTGCTGTCTTGCGTTGCTGCTCTGCTTTCCTCAAGGTGTAGGTGGAACGGGAGCCTCCTCTTTAGAGGATGTCAGGGGAATGTTGTCATCTAGAAATAGATTAACTTGGAGATCTAGAGAGTGCTAGATAAGAATTTTAGTAATGGATTGAAAAARTAAAATGATATTTTTAGTCCCCAAACTCTCCCGATGCTGCACGTTATACATTTAAAATCCTTCAGATTTGTTCTTCCCAAAGTAAATGCTGATAAATTCCTGCCTTATATTTGCGCCTGTAATAAAAGGAGTCCATTTGTTTCAGCTGGGAGTTTTCTCTTTTGTTGCAGTGGTTAAGGAGTTTGTCAGTGTTTTTCTCTTCTGTCTCTCACCAGCCTCAGCTATTTATGTATGTGAGAGATGATGACCCTTATGCAACTYGATAGGCCAGGTGTTCTCTGAAGCTGCGTTATGCTGTGCGATGCCTTTCTTCTAATGCTGCATGTCTGCTTACTGCTAAATCCATGGTTCTATCTACTACGTTTCTGTTCCTCCTCCAAAACTGTGTTGTCTGAGTTTGCGTGATAAACAGATGCCAACCATTTCTGTAAGCCACATAAATAACTTCATCTGTATGCAGTTCAGCTGTTCTAGTGAATTTGTGAAGACATTAAGAAAAATACAAGGCAGGAGATCCTAAAAGTGAATTCTTYCTTTGCCTGCACATAGCATGGCAACTTGCAGGGTGTGTGGACACCAGCAGCTGAAGAGTCTGGTGCAAATACGTAACACACTTCTAGTCCCAGTTTTAACATTTCTGTTTGTTTAAYATGTTAGCAAGTAAGATTATTTCAYTTTCCTGCTGAAAGCCTTTAATTGATTATATTAATTCAAATGAAGTATTGTAATACCTGTGCTTTTTTTATATTGATTCTTCCCCAGGGTAAAGAAGCTGCTATTAATAGAGCAGTGTTGGGTACAAATTGACTTAGGTGTTGTGGAACTGAGAGTCTGCCAGTAACCAAAACTTGGAATGTACAGATCACAAGCTTTTTGYAAATAAAATAAAAAGGTGTATTTATTTACCTCTGTAGGTGGATGCAAGTGAATCAATCACTCTGCACTGGGGTTCCCCAGTCTTCCTGTTACACCGATGGTGGAGTCAGGGGTGTCCGAATTGTGTGTCCTATTCCATATACCTTTCAAAAAGAGGAATTCATTTGGTAAAAAAGGAAGATCCAGGTACAGTAGAAATGGATGTGATGGACAGTAGGTTGTATGAGTAGTGAGTGAGTTGCCTTATCTTGGCAATGTGCATCCTTAGATGGAAAGAGGTCGGTAATAAAAACTTGGGGACAGAGCTGGTGTGTATTATATTTGATGGTCTTGAAAGGTTGCTGTGAAAGGGGAGGCAGGAAAGGGTCCTGCTGATGATGCATTGATCAAAGACCTGGCTTGGTAAGTGGAGCCTCCATGCTCCGGACATGCACTGAAGTAGTTGGGTGCTAGGGAACGCTACTGGGAAATAGTGAAGGAGATTGGACCAGCTGTGCTATGGAAATGGTGGCTTATGTTGAGAATTTAAGTAATTCATTTGGTTATCAAGGACAGTGAGTGCCTTTGGCAGGGGAAATGCTTGGGGAAAAATATAGCTCAGGAGTCTGATCGTAGGCAAATGGGTAGGGGACAGGATAACAAAAAGCTTGGTGGTCCTAGCGAGGCTTGTCATGGCGAAGAACTGGGACAGAGKAATGTAGGTTGTTTCAGTTGTTTCAATTGTTAATGCTCTCTTGCTGTCATTGTCCTGAGAAGGRATTGTGATCAACATGCACAGGAATTTTGCACTTTAGGTCCAAGTGTGGCTAATGCTTCATATTGAGAGTCAACAACACTTTGCTTTTTAGCAGGGGCCTAAAGTGACATGTAACATCTGTATACAGCATTGCTGAAATTGCTGATAAATGAGTTCCAGAGGCAGCCTTCCGTCTGTGGGAGGCTTCTGCTGCACAGAAAGGACACACTTGATGAGCCTACCTCTTCAACGGCCTGAAAAGTTGAAGGACTTGAGTCTCATCTTCGGATGAGACTTTGGCATGTGTTTACCTGGCCTTCCCCAATTAAAGCAGGCGTGGTGTGTGCTTCAGCCATTTTGTACTTGGCATTCCCCTGTCATCTGGCTCTTTTCTGCTGTGATTTCTACCTCTTGCTGTTCCCAAAGCATCTCAGGATGTGGGATAACGAGTAGGACAAGCACTTTGATACTTCCCCTTGTGAAATGTTCCACTGAGAGGCAACTCTCAGGAAACAAAGTGTGTAGGCCCACCCAAGTTACTGCTGCTTGATATTTCTTTTTTAATTAAGTTTGAATTATTTTAGGTATTCATAACATTTGTCTTGAGCAGTATTTTAATATGTAGAAGGCACACAAAGCCAAACTGTATGTGACCTTGCCAGATATTCCCCCCGAATATCTACTGAGGGTAAAGGGGGCGAGTAGGCCTGAGGATAAAGGGTTGGTTAAGGAGTAGGTTAGGAGTGATAAAATTACCAGAATCTCATAGATTACTGAAAATCTTAGAGGTTACAGAGAAATGCCCTTAATTTGCTTTCAAACTTYTTCAATATTTTTGTGAAATATTATTGAAAGGAGGTAGAATTATTGTGAGTTATGCAATCAGAAGGAACACACAGTCCTTGCTTAGGACATCTCCTGCAGTATTTGAGAGCTGCTGCTGTCCCTACTTCATAGCAAGGTTGTTTCTGTCAATAGCATCCACTTGTTTGTCCTTGGGGTCTGTCTAAACAGACAGTAGAAGGCACACAAAGTCAAACTGTAAGTGACCTTGCCATGTATTCCCCTGAATATCTGCTGAGCAGGGCGAGAGKAAAGAGTGATTTGGAGGTCTTCCAAACTTGCCTGGATGCCACCCTGTGCCATGTGCTCTGGGTGTCCCTCCTTGAGCAGGGGGGTTGGACTAGATGATCTCGAGACATCCCTTCCAACCTCAACCATCCTGTGATTCTGTGAGTCTCTTTAGCCAGRCTCTGTGTGTACAGTTGTTCCTTAAAGACAATGTCACTATTCATTTGAGGCTGTACCTGTCTCTTAAAAGAAATAACTATGATGAAGAGCTTCAGTTTTTGCACTAGTCTCCATATGCAGGAGGACAGACTCAGCTAATGCAATAATGGGACCTGGAAGACCATGTAACTAGGTATTTATCTGCTGGTAAATAATATGATTTGGATCTTAAGCAGCAATTTCTGCAAACTGCCAACATGACAAAACTGGCTAGAAAGGCCAATTTATTTGTTTTTATTTTTATTTATTTATTTATTTGTGGAGACACAACCTCAGTCAGATCTCTTTTAGCATTGGCTATCTATCTGTATTGACTGTAGCTCAGTGGAACCACCTTGCTGCAATAGCTTTCTGGCTAGTCCACCAGCTTTCATCCCACTCATTGACAACTCATCCAAAATCTGCAGCCTTATTTCATCTTTTGGATGACATGCTTTTCTAAAGTGATATATTTCAGCAGTTTCCTGTTTTGGGCACTTGGCATGCTAGCCATGGCACCTGAAGCCTTTTTAGAGAATAATGCCTTCCTACTGCATACTGCTTATGCATTAACCCTGAACTTATGCTGAGTCTTGATTTAGAATTTATATTTTCATCACTTAATGGCTCTGAAAATCACTTTCTATTGCTTTGTTTGTAGTGCACTTCATCGTGCAGGCCATTTAGATAAACAGGCTGTGCTGAAATGGCTCGCATCCTCCTTTGATCATTGCTGTCTCATGCTTTAGTTCATAAGCTGCATTTGTTTCTTCTAAAGTATCTCTGATATATAGAAGAATGAGACTAGAATATGAAGGCAGATCTACACTCCCAAACCAAGCTTTGATGCCAGAATTAATCTAGCTAATGTGGGTAAGAGCACTAGTGAAGATGAGCAGCAGCAAGGACCTTAGAAATTATAGTATGCATTGATATTTGTGCTTTTGTACAGAAATTTTCACCTTGCTCCTGAAGCAGAGTCCAAGTTATTGAGTTGGGTAGAAGTCTGAACAAATGCCTCTTTATTTCTTATTTTTAACAGCTATTGCCACAGGTGCTAGTGCAAGTTTCTTCACATGTCAAGCACTTGCTATAATCACATTTTGTTTTGCAGCTACAATAGTAGCAACTCGGGGAACGTATTCTAATTACTATATGCTCTAGTCCCTTACCTGTAGGCAAGTTTTTGAAGTTCATGTACAGTAAGTGCTTATCTGATTTTTAAGATGAGATACAGAGCAGCTGAGGCAAATAATGCCCAGCCAACTAATTGCCTAGATGAACTTTTTGATTCTGATACTGAGTAGAAAATCTGCAGTCACCAAGGATGCAAAAACACAGTGTGCTCTGTCTCTGGTTAGGTTTTAGTCATGAGCGTAGTAACTAATAATACCATGAGGAGAACAGAATTCTGTGACCTCTGTTATTCCCTGTTTTCAGCAGCTCTGTCACACTGGGAGTGCCTTGAATTTTCCAGTGAACTTAGCAACATACTGTTTGATACACTCTTCATTATTAAGCTAATAGGGAGGCACATGGAGGACTTGAAAATGGATTCAAGTATGAAGGCAGTAGGTGATACATGTAAGGAGGCCACTGCTACAGCTGTGCAGCTTGGTAGAGTCAAACTAGAGAGGGCCTTGAAATTGTCTCAGGTTGAATTGGCTTGAGGTGAGGTGGGAAGTTTCCTGCAGCATCTGGGGTTGTTTTAGTCATTTAAGATTGTCAATGTCTAGGTGACCTTTTTAAAGATGATGTGATACCGATAAGTTTCTTTTTTGTTGCTGTTTTACTATGGAAAAATCGACTCTATTTGTATTCCTCTCTTTCTCCTCCTGTGTCCTGACATCAACACTCTCCCCACTCCTTACCTGTCTGTGGCTTTATCTCCTTCTATATCTGTCTTTCTGTCTTATCACAAGGCTTTTTTTTTTTTTTTTTAATAATGCTATGATATGAATGTGTTTAGATTTACTAGCCAGGTCTCACTTTGCAAAGACCTGTGTGTTTCTAAATCTTTCTGGTGTTGTCAAACACTTGCTGACAAACTAGACTAGTCAAAATTAGCTTTTCACCTTTTTCAAATCTGAATTAGGAAACCGTAAGAAGCTGCCCAGTTTTATTACCTTGGAAAGATGGGTCTTCTTGTGACTGACTAGTTGGGGAGAAGATGAGAAAAGATGACTTGGTTCTTATCTCTGTCAAATACTTTTCATGCCTTAGAGCATCTCACCTAGTCTTCATGTATCTCTGTAGGAATCTTGTTCCTCCTTGTACCTGTAGGGATAATAGCACTACTGTTCTATTCCTATCTATCCCATTGCTTTTGTTTGTGAACTTTTACTATAAAGACTGTTCTTTACAGTGTCAGTGTAATGAGATGATATCTATATTGGTTCTTTCACGCTGTGCTATAAATATTCTTGAGAATCATCTGTCAAAACGTCTCCCCAATGAAAAATTCACATTTTTAGGAAAACAAAGTATCTTGCCTGTTTTCATGCTTTCATTTTATTTCTTTTTTCCTCTAGCCCACAACGACAGCTCAGCCCATGTTTCCTGAGAGGTGTTGTGGTTTTTGTCTTGTTGCACGACTTGCTGCAGTGYGTTTGGAGTCTTTTGATCATACCGTATCATGCGAGTGATACAGACAAGGAGTCTCAAAGAGCCAAAGACTATAAATCCCAAGCATAAAAGCAGCAATTTGGGAGACGGTACTGTAACCCTATTCCCCACAGGAATCCAGCATTTTTAATTCTAGAAGGTTAAAATATTTTGGTTTTGGGTAAATTAAGATTAGGATGAACATTCAGGAACTTTATTTTCCAGTCTCTCAGATTCTAGAGTTACTGAATTTATATTTGGCAAGTGGTGATGCAGAGGTTTCAAGAGGAACCAGAAATTCTGATTTTGGAGTTTTTCTGGGAGGAATTGGGAGATGTTTATTTTTGTATTTGGTGCATTTWTCACAGCAGGCACAGACAGACAACTTTTACTTCTAGCAGCACTCTTAGGTTGTAGACCTAGAGGTGTAGACTTGCGATATATATGCACGTAACAGTGAAGAGCGTGTGCTTGAGGAAGCKCAGGCTATCCTGCACTCATGGGAAAAGAATCATTCCGGATTTATTTCCTGCGACTCTCAAGTAATCCAGGAGAATCAGTAAAATGCAGCGTGTTTTGAAAGACYTTGGGGTTGGTGGGACACTGCTGCCCGAGCTCAACACACAAAGCCTTTTAGTGACTGTGTGTTGATGATGTAAAAGCTCATCTCTCAGGGGCGTGCAAGAAACAAGAAAGGGGGAAAACATTTTAAGCAATAGAAAGATGGAAGATGTAGAGGAAATGGAACACTTAAAATCACTTTTTGGGTTTTAGGCATCAGCGTGAAATAAAATGTGAAGTCTTTAGACTCTAGTGACTTTAATTAGGCTTTTCTTGAAGCAGCGAGCTTTTTTGGTTTATGTTTGTAAGGCAAAGAAATGTAAACCTTGTGTCTGATAGAACTAGGGACATTTGGGAAATATTAATTCTGGAAAAAAAAGTAAAAAGCTGCTGGCTAAATAGAGAAAAGAATATATCCTTGGAAGTATTTCTTCTAAAGCTGATTGGAGAAATTGAAAACTAGAACTGCTCTTACGTAACATCCCCTTCCATAATTGGCTATGTGCACACATGCATACATATATGTTTGTGTGTGTGTGTGTGTTTTTTTTTCCTTAATAGTCTGAAATGCTCAATTAGGCTTTTTCCAATTTAGAGGACAGGAGCAAGTTTCAGCATTTCCAACTTGAACAGCAAAATTATAATATCAAAAAATCTCTTACAGAAGAGATGAGTTCCTGCGGCGAGATTCTGGGCAGCAGGGTAACTTGAATTAAAATTTGTCAATTCTTTGATGTTTATCCAAATTGAAAGAGAACTTTGAACCTTTAGCGAGTCGCACATCACTGGTTCCTTCCAGGTGGAGGCYAGTCCAGCAACAACTACTCCTCAAAGCCCCTTGGGCTATTTGGGGAGACCCAAAGTGCTCTGCTCATCAGTTTGAACACTTTAAGTTGATGAATTTGAGCCACATTCACACTGCGATAAATTGATGCAATGGATTTAAACACAGCAGAGGCTGAAC
The DNA here is from genome assembly GCF_003342845.1 of Nothoprocta perdicaria. Taxonomy (NCBI): domain Eukaryota; kingdom Metazoa; phylum Chordata; class Aves; order Tinamiformes; family Tinamidae; genus Nothoprocta; species Nothoprocta perdicaria. The sequence goes on from NW_020455577.1 coordinate 4,338,889, forward strand.
CGCTTAAGAGCGTGGAGAAAGTCATCTGCTGGATCAGTGAAAAGGATGAGATTGGATGAGTTGTCCTGAGAATTAAAAGCGCTACATGGTTTGACCTGCTTTCTAACTCTTTTTGCACTGCTTATTGTCATGGAAGAGGGAAGCAGGGCAGGCAGCTGGCTTATGTCTTATGTATTTACTCTGGTTGATGTTTGTTTAATTTGGCCCAATTCTTACAAGACTCTCTTTGACTCCAGGTTAATTTCAGGTCATGCTTCCTTATGCTCATGGCCGTCCCAGGACCACCAGCTGTCCTTTCTCAGGGATGTAGGAAGCCTAAAATAAAAAAGTGCATCTACAAATACATTAGAAATTTTTTTGAAGTGATTTATGCATTTATTTTTTTTCCTCCCTATATTTCATTGATGTTATTGTTATTCTTATTTTAGTCAGTTTGACTTTAGATTCTTTGTTATGCAAAAAATTGTGCTTTTTATTCTGGTGGCCAGGCCCTGCATGGTTACTCCTGAGATAGTAAAACACTGTTCGGTAGGAAAACCRAGGAAATAACCTCTGATGATTCTTTAAAAGATATTTCTGCCCCTGCAATGGCTGATTTAAGTCACAGTGGCAGACAACAGCCAGGACGGAGCGAGATAATAACTCGTAATAGAGACTGTGAATCTCCCTTATAATGTTAAAATAAAGAGTATTGGGTCATTTCCCTCACAGGCCATTAAGACGAGATTCTGTCAGGAAGTGCTGTTTTTCCTATGGCCTTTCTCTAGGGATTATGGTGACCTGGTAGGAGACACTTGCTATCTAATTTAGGCCATGTAGGCATGTCCTCACTGTATCTGTTTTTGAACTCTTGTGAGTTTTTGACTGGGGACCAGCTAGCTGATACTTGATACTTTTGCTGCTGAAATGCAGCAGAAGTGGGAAAATGTCACTGAATTCTCAAAGCTAAAATTTTAGCTTCATTTTGGTGGTGTTCTCCTTTCTRTTGGGCTTTGGCTGGCTTTCTGTCCCCTAGTTTTGTTTTCTTTTGTGCATCTCTGTCCTGCTTTTACTTTAGGAGTCAGGGTTTGCCTATGGAACAAAACTAAGAGTAACTCCTTCATTTGCTTTGCAGCTTGGACTCTGCTTAAAATTTGGAAATCCTAATAGTCTATACTTTTTAATGGAATAATTTTGAAATAACTTGATCTCTGTCAGTAATTTTATAATAAGAAGCAATCATTCATCCTTTCTGTTTTGAAATTGTACTGAATGCTTCCTTTTGAAGTACTCAGAGTGTGGTTGAAGGTCTGACACACCAGGATATTGTCACTGGAATTGCACTAATTAAAACTAAATTTACAAAGTAAAGAGCAAAAAACCTATTCTGATAGTCACTATGTAAAATGAATTTTGTTTATGAAGAGTAACAGGGCAGGACATAAACAGTAGAAGTGATTGGATGTGCTAAATCTTTGAAGTTTCTAAGGTGTTCCTTTAAAAATAATATAATAATGCAGTATGTGAAGAAATAGTCTAATATTAATGAGCATTAATAAAGAGCTGGACCATTAAGCTTCCAATAACTATTTCACTATAAAAATAGTGGGAATCTATACATGTTTTTGCATTTGGTGGTCTGACCAGATCCGTTCTAGGACTTGAAAAATAAGTGAATAAAAAATATGACTAAAAATTAAACTGAGGGAATTCCATTTGTTCCTAGATTTCAGCCTCATGAATAGTACCAAGCAGCAGTTTTAAGTCTTGTAGACTTAGAACTTAGTCATGTAACTCCCTAGAAAATCAGTTATAACTTCCTCCTTCTGACTTTAATTCGAACCATATTATTTTCTTCTAATATAATATGCAGGTCACCTGGATGTGAAAACCTTGAAGCCCTACGGTCTTTTCTGTGGAATCCCCCAGGCCTCTTACTGGAACCTCATGGATTTCTGAGCTCCTGTTGCAGAGCAGCTGGATATTATTTAATACATAAGTCAGGAGTCTCCCTGCTCTGAGAGAGGCCMATGCAGCTCTGCTGTGTTAGACTGGGCCAGTCCCTGCTGCGTGGACCAGTCCTGTGCTGGGCACTCGTCTGAGCTCAGCACCATACTTTAGGTGCCGCTTACACCTGAGCTGGGTTTCTAACGAAAACAGCAGCTGCCTTAAGAATTGCCCCTAATGTAAATGGACAATAGACACATTTTGTCCCCTTTCCTATTTTAGGGGTGTGTGTGTGTGTGTATATATATATATGTCACATATATATATGTGTGTGTGTGTATATATATATATGTCACATATATATATGTGTGTGTGTGTATATATATATGTCACATATATATATAAAAAAAATCATACTTGGACTGAAGAACATGTTTCATGTGCTAGTCCTATGTTTAAGTGCAAGCAGGAATTTCATAGAATGATTTTCACATTACCTTTTCATAAGTGTTCTGGCAAAGCTSGCTTTTTCAGTTTATCCAAATTAACTCTAAAATATTTGAAGATTGTATATTTTTATTTTTCAACATTTTTTTTTCTCCAGAAGAACTTGCCCATGTTTGACAGCAGTTGCAGTTCTGCAGTTCTAACACTTACCAAATGGTTTCAATGTGACATCTTCGCCCAGGGCAAAATGACAAATTTTGAGCAAACTTGTCTCACTGAGAATCTAATGCTATTTTTCATAAGAAATATCCATATTTTCAGTGTGAATCACACTTTATTATTTTGCAAAATAGCACTTGATAATCATTCCAAAATATCTTACCTTTGCAAGAAAGCTAAAGTAGCATTGTGTGCTTGTTCTTATTTTTTTGGTACTTTCATGTTTTTTTTTGGTGGGAGTTTTATTTTTGAGCAATATGATATTCTAGCTGCTAATTCTAGCTTATTGAAGATTGCTGATAGTTTCAAGTGATGAGCCAAGAAGTTTTGGTAGGAAGCTTGTGCTAGGAGGATTTGAGTTGACTCRGGTCAGAGTATGAGATCAGATTTGCAGGCAGTGTAGGACAGAGACAGAGTTAACTCAAATAATTTGTACTCGTCAGGGATTTGGCCTAATTATTTTGCCTACAAAAAAAGAAAAATCTCTTGATGCTGAACTGACCCAATATGAAATACTTTGCATTTATTTTGGTGACAATTCACAGTTTCATTGTACTAAGCTTCAATAGGGTGGTGGTGTGTGTGTGTTTTTTTTTTTTTTTTTTTTAATCGCTTTGTTCTACACTAATACAGTGGGATGTCTGCTAATTTCTCTGGAGCACCTTATTTGAAGATAAACAACCTCTGTGCAGGAAAATCAAATCAAAGTGATTTAACTGTATAGTGACACGAGGTGCATGAGGCAGTACTATAGATAAATGGCATTATGATYGGTTTTGTTATGAGGCCTGTGATGAATATTGTTAACAGTTTGAACTGGTATGTTCCCTGTGAATAATGTAAAGGAGCAGAGTAAGATGGTGCATCCTAGCAAAACAGACATTTTAATCTTTAATTCCATTTGTGATAGGTGAGTATATATGACTTCCATCCAAGAAACAAGAATCCTTAAAGACTATCATCTATCTTTTTTTTTTCTTTTTTTTTTTTTCCCCCTCTGGCATCTATTCATAATTTCCGGTATTTCTGGCTTCTTTTCTGATCTTCTTGAATGTCTTCTCATCTTTATAGTGCATTTTCCTCCCACTTCTTCCCTGCAAGGTGTTAATCATTCACTTTTCTTCTGTTTCACATAAGATGTCAATGCTAATTTTATTTTTCCTTTTTTAAATTGCTTTTAAAAATCCATGACTTGATGTTGCAATAGTATTCTGAAATTATGTGCATGCTTTGTCAAAAATCTCTTGTAACAAGTGAAATAACAAGACTATTTAAGTGGCCATAGTTGTGGAAATAATGCACACCAAACCACTTCTGTGTCTGGATGTATAAGTAACTGCTGCAGAGTTTGGATACCATGCCAGATGGCCAAGTTACAACAACAACAACAACAACAACAAAAATATATATATTTATAATATATATAATATATATATACTTATATATATATATTTTTTTTTTGAGGAAATGTTTGGACTATTCAAATTTTAGGAGGAAAGATAAAATTGGGAGAGGGAGAAAGGAGATTAGTCTTCTCAATTGCTTAGCGTTATACCAGATTCTGATTCTTGCTATGTTGTGTGTTCAGGGTAATGCCTTCACAAGGAAGACTCGTAATCTGGATTTTCCTCTGCTGCAACTCCTCTGCCCAAAGGGAGAGTTAGCAATAAATGTAGAACACACTGGCCAAGTCCTGCAGGCACCTTGTTGAACAACCGGATCTGAATTCAGTTTCCCTATGTCATTTCAGTCAAAAATCCTTCTTGGGCTTCTGGTCTTGGCCTCAACAGCCGCCTACCCTGTCCGTGATGGGTGGGGGACATAGCTGGCTTTTGATATTGCTTGAGGTACGGTCTAAAGGTGTCCAACGAGCAGCAATTCAGAGCATGTTACRGCTTGTGCGAATGTTGAAGCTTGGCTGAGGATTTCTGTGTTTTCTTTATTTTTGATTAAAGAAACCAAAAATGCTTATTTCATCGGGCTGGCACCGCAGGTTGTGTATGTGAAATACGTGGACTTGTCTAGTCTAGCACGTTTCTGACACTAAGGTTAGCAGTGTTGCTGCCCCGCACTGCTACGCAGCGGCGCTGCAGGGAAGCAGAGGGTCCTTCAGCCGAGACCTTCTGCAGAGCTTGGGGGCAAGGCAGGAAGAGCAAAACTTGGGGCAAGTTGGCTGCTCCACTTCCTAGAACTAAAACCTTTTTTTTCCGTTTCTAATTTTTTTTTTTTTGAGGACAATATTTGCACTCAATGTACACGCTCCCCGAGAGGAGCTCAGCGCAGCTCCTCTCTGCTGTGCTCCATAAATGATCCATTTGGGATACAGCAGCCTGGAAGTGGCTGGGGCTGACACCCCATCTCGTGGAGGGGACGGACGTGCCAGCCCAGGCAGGTTTGCCCTTCCTCTGCCCTCCGCCTGCTCAGCTTGGGGCACGTGCTGCTGCTGCTGGCATCGGAAACGTGAAGAGCTGCGATGCCAGGCACGCCATGCTTCACCTACAGGTGTGTCCTGCTTTCCTCCAGCACTTTGCTGAAATGCCAAAACACACACTTCAATATGTACACAGCTATAAATATATTTCTTTAYTTCTCCTCTATATAAAGTACCATATTTACCTTATGGAATTAACTAATACCTCTTAACCTCYGAGACCTTCAGGCTGAACAGTCTGCAATATATGGCCCTGATTTTTTTCCCTCCCCAACTTTCATACTGATGAGTTTGTCTGATGGGAATCAGCTTTGCCCCCTCTACTTGAAGGTGGAAAAGCAGATGCTGTGTTCCCGGGAGGCTGAGCAGTTTCCCTGTCGTTTTAGTGCCCTGTTAAGAGCAGAGCAGATTCGGGGGGGACGCGCTGGGGCRGAACCACGTGCAGGTGCGAGCGGCCCGCGTTATGAATTGGCTGCAGATGGGAGCTGGCAAGCAAGAAAAGTGGAACAAAATTATATTGACATCCCCGCGTTGTCTAAAGACCACTACAAGACCATTAGTATTGCGGCACGGCCAGCAGGGAGGCCCTGTCAGGCTGAGGTTTTACTTAGGCAACCGGTATCGATTTTTGGTCTGCTGCCAGGGTGCAGGAAGGAAGAAATCTTGTTTTTCTTTGCCGTGTCCGTATTCATGGCAGGAAAGTGGTGTGCTTGGATCGAGGATGCAGATCGGCACGTGGCTGTGTGATGCTATAACTTAGATTTTATTCGGGGCACAAAAATAAGTCCTTTCAGTCGCCCTTCGTGCTGCTTGTGTTTTCTTCAAGCATCTCTGTTCCCAGTCTTGAGCTGGTGCCTTACAAAAGGGCTGAGCGTGGGTCCTCCTTCTGCAGTGGGCTTGCAATGGGTGCCAAGACTATGTGTTTTTGATTGCCTGATTTCACGTGTGCATAATGGGCTTATTTCCCTGCTTCCTCGGAGGGAGCCTGGCAAAGAGAAATTTCTGGCAAGAGAAAAGCTTGTGTGAAAAATAGTGATGGATAGTCTGCTTATAATAGATGTGCGGAGACCAAACCTGGCCCTAAATCACCTAGGAACCTTCTTTTGGACTTGAGCTGGTTTCTGGAATGCTGTTATTAATATACTCCTTTACTAGAGGAAATAAATCTGATAGAAATATGTATTTCTTGATACCATTGCATGTATAATGGCAGCTTAGCTAGGGGTACCTTTTCTTTGAAGTACAAATAGCTGTGCACAGAAAATTGCAAGTACTGAACTCCTAGAGAAGCATATGATAAATAAAACAGTGATGAATAAGGATAATAGATTTGTGAAATATCCCATGCTATTTCATCCTCGTTCATCTATGTCCTTAGCTTTTGTTCATGCTGTGAAGCCAGCTTAAATGTCATTCTCCTGTTCATGATGGGGGATGATTACTGTGCAGGATAGATCTCAACACTGCTTGTTTCCAAGGGGATAGAATTAAGCATTTGGTAAAAGTCAAGTCAGATGGAACCAGGGCAGGTTTTGGAGGGAGAAGGAATCCAAGAATTTGCCTCTCTTTCTTTATTCTTTTTTAATACTAGTACTCCACCCTGAAAGACTAGATTAAATTTCAACATCCRTTGGAGTCAGTTCCGTTCGCATCCAAACCTTGTTTCATCCTGCAGTGCAGGAAGTTGGTGTGTGTCCTGAAAGTTTGTTTGCTGCTTCATTATCCTCTTTCCACTCTGTTTTTGGCCATACATCTGTTTGGGAAAATGATTATAATACAAGATAACACAACCTTTATCTGAGCTTTACCTAGTTAGGAGACCGTTTATTTTCTTTGTAATGGTTTCATATGAATAAATAGCTTGTAAACATCTCCTGGAGATAGGTAAATACCTTTAATTTAAGTTGGATTAAAATATTTTGCACACACAAGATCTTTCCTTCTGCCTTTTACCACACGTGTAGTTCAGTTGCCTTTCTAAATCTTTGCACTTGGAGTTCAGGCTGAAGACCATACATTCCATGAAATAAGARTAGTCCCTTGCTGTTATGAAGACACAGTTGCTAAATTTTTAGAAATGTGTGCAGTAGTTGTGGGGAATGCTAGGTAGAATCCCTGCTTTACAGCAGCAGTGGATAAGTAAGTACCTGTTTGCAAGCCAGTAAGATGGGGAGCGTTTTCCTCTCTGCTGGCTGATAGCAAATGATGAAAGAYAAGCTGTGGGATATCCATTTGTTCAGGAGGACTTTTTTTTGTCTTGCAGCTGTAGGAAATGTTGCAATTCAGAAAGCTGTCTGGGTATGGCAATCAATTTTAATTCTCCCTCTTTGCTGATAATGGAAGTTTCTGTCTCACCCGAGTGTTGGCTCATTCAAGCTGCYTCTTCAACACTTGGCGCTTGACATGGTTTTATAAGTCATTTTGTGATAACAGAAGATATTGTTAGGTCGGTGAATAGAAAGGAATAAACACAGAAGTGTCAAGCTGCCTTGGGCTCTACCTATTTATTATCCCATGTGAATGCACACAGCCTTTCAGAAAACGTAGGGTTTTTATCACTAGATGTGTTGGGAGGGGGAGAAGCTGCCTATGGAYGAGGCTAAATAAACCTTGCATGGAGTGGGGAGTACAGGGAGCCCATCACTCCAAAGCGTGGCCATCTGTCCCACGAGCCATAGGAGCCCATATGGCAGCGAGTGCAGGGTGGCATAAACACGAGCGAGTGCTTCCACTAGAGGGTATTGGCACACTGTTTATGCTAGCGTGTCATGTAGGATAGTCTCATTTGKCACGCCTTGACATGAAGCCTTCAGAAGTCCCTTGTGACCAGCAGCCCATTTCCCCCCAGCACCTCTTCCATTTTCTGCTGGCAAAGGCTTTCCTAATGCCAGCTCAGCTGCTCTTGTTAAGGCGCTTCCCACCAAGTTACCAAATGTCTCCTGGGGCTGAAGGAGTGATGTAGCCAGAACACGTGCAGGAAACCTGAGTGTCAGCCACACAGGACAAGAACTAGCATCCCCTTCCTGCAGGGTTCTAGGAGCAGGGAAGGAGGGATGAAATTCCCATCCCAGAAAGCCTCTCCTCTGGAGAGGATACTGCATAGGAGTTAAGTTTCATAGAAGATCAATATAAAAAAAAAGTTATATTTTTTATATTTTTTCTTATTTATATTTTAGTTTGAGTAATTTCTCTAAAATTTAGTGAGGAGTAAGGATTTATTAGATTTTTCTGATTCTTCTCTTTCCAAAAGAAGGTTTTACAATAGTGCATTTAGGTCTGGTGCTTTGCCTAATCTTGTTTAAAGTTATCCAAGTCATAAAATTCCAACTGAATTTCTGAAAGATTATTGAATAGGCTAATATCTAGTAAGTACCTTGTCTTTCCTAGTCTTTAAGCCATTTATTACTTAATAATGAAAATGCATTCTGTAGAAGAGCCTTTATGCATGCAAGCCATTCCCCCCTTTTTGATGGTCATGATACTTTGAGATGTGTAGACTATTATACTATACAACATGGTTTTTAAAATAGTTTTATATAGGCTCTGTCAATGTCAAATTTCATTGTGAATTCGATTTTTCTATACCTTTTTTCTTCTAAACATCCTTTGATAAGACTGCCTATATAATTGCCTTTGCATTGCATACCTGGCTTTCAGTTGATTTCTTAACTTGTATTTTTTTCTCCCTGAATATAATTTCCTATTATCTGTCAGTATTTATACATACACACATATGTATATGTATTTGTTATCTGATTCAGTCAACGCTTTATAATCTAGAAATATTTGCAACTTGAATAATTTGCTATGACTGCCCCAAAGGTGTTGAGTTAGAGCAAGGCCCATAGCTGTCAGGTTCAACAAATTTCTTAGGTAGGCCATGTGGCCCGGGTTTGGTGCACTGAGCAGGACTGATGGGCTGATGATATTGTTTAGTATTTTTGGAGGTGGGATGGGGTATGCCATAAAATTACACAGTATTAAAATTTGACACATAAGTAGTTCTGTGTCACCTACCTCTAACGGTTCCTGTTATGAAGCGCATGGGGCAGTGAAGCAAAACTCAAGTTCTATTTATGGATTAAAAACAGCAAAGTTRCTATAGTATTTTTGACAGAAGTATATGCTTCTGCAGCTCATATTTTAGCCTATAACTTGGAAATAAATGTATTCAATATAGTGGTGATATTCTCTTTAAGAAGAGCTGAAAATAATACCTTGTTTTAATTTTTTTCTGTGTTTCATAATTCTTCTCTGTTCTCTATTTCAGACACTTGAGGATTTTTTTTGTTTGTTTGTTTTGTTTTCCTCCTGAGTCACATTCCGGTTCCCCTTGTTTTTGCATAGTCGAGGCCGTTTTACTGTAAAAGTGTTTTTTGGCGTATGGCCCAACGGAGCTTCTTTGAAAGGTCAAAGCAAGTGGAAAACTTCTTGCTTGTGTTTGAGGAAGCTGCTCAAATATGCATTTAAGTCAAAGCAAGGCAGATGTTGGTGAATGCATATTTTAGATGTTCTCTTCTGAAGTCCTGTGCAGCAGGAGCACCTGTCCTCTCAAATGAAGCCATCGCCCAGGAAGGAAGCGGCACTTGTGCTGGTTCAAGCATTTTAAAGCAGAGGCAGTGGAGCATGGCTTGGCAGGGCAGCAGCTGCCCTTGGAGAGCACGCGGTGCACGGGTCRGTGTCAGCGCTTCCCGCTCGTCCTCCTGGTGGCCTGGGAGAACTTTGGGGTGACTTTGGGAAGTGAGATGTAGACCAGAGTTGTGTTTGTAAAGCTCATTCTTGGGGAGTGCAAATGGAGACGTCTAACAGCTCCTCTGGGGGCACGGGATATGGGAATGTAGCAGGAAAGTCTTTTTCTGTGTTTTTATCTACAAAGGCCAGGGGGTATTTGTGTTTCTCSATACCATGACCTTAAATCCATAGGAATCATGCCAGCAGCTCCTCCTCGATGCACTTGCTGATCTGTAGCAAGGGAGGACGAGCATTTCCCGCTTAGAGAGTTATATTTTATTAATAGGGATGTCGTTTCCCTAGGGCTCGGGGTTCTTCCCAGCGCTGTGGCTGATGCCGGGCAAGCCAACGCTTCCTGTGAGGAACAACCATGTGCACAATTGATGTTTTTACCCTCGTGGAGTGTCTTTCAAAAGACTATACAGGAGATGAAGCACCTTTGCTCCTTGGGTCTTAATATCACTTTTCTCATTGTGAGCCTGTGTGGCTTCAGTAAATCATTTCCTTCCTCTGTGTCTCAGAGTCACTACTGATAACAGTTTACAATACATCTGCCTTTTATATGATGTCTATACAAGTATAAATACAGTGATAAATTTTTTTAAAGTGGCTTCTATGTGAGCACTGGTTGAGAGAGAAAAATCTTAGAACCATTGCAGGGCAAGGCGAAGTTCATGCTCGTTCATACATAAGCCTTTCTTTTAGTGTTTATCCATTTCCTTTATTTCTTTTCTTTTTTCTTTCTGTTGATGACAGCCATTCCAAAGTGTCCTGTAAGTCACAGCTGTTTGCTTTCTTCCATAAAGGAAATTACATTTTTAAAACCCAAACATTGCATTTGACTTCAGAGACTTGAATCTGAGCTGAGTAGCTAAGAGTTAACTATATTTTACTAGTAAAATAAATTACTAAAAAGAAACAAATATTGGTAAAGTAATAGTAGGTATCCAGGTATTYGTCAAGTTTTTAGTAACCAAAGGTTACAAGTTCTAATCAGGGGCACTGGCTGCAACAGCATTAGAAATGAAGGCAGASGATGGCTTATGAGTTTAAAAAGCAAGAAGAAAAMCATAGAAATCTTTTCACCTTGTAACAAAAAATTATTTTCCTTACTTCCTTTGGACCRGATAGGATTCCTATGTGTCCATCACTGGAGCTTTGAGGCCCTTCACACAGTGACCTGGAAGGTGTTTCCAGCGTGTTCATAGTCTCTATGACCCTCTCTTCTCCTTTGCCTGCAGTGTTTGAGCAAATGTAGGTGTCCCAAACATTGTATTTCCTTCTCATCTAGCAAATATCTTGATATKAGGAATATATTTCCCTAGAGAACATAAGCCCAACTAGAACCAGCCCCTTTATTTGCTGCATGGCATAGGATTCAAGTCTTTAATTAAAAATCAATTTCTGATTGTATTTTTGTGCTGGGGAATTGTAACTTGGGATTTTTTTCCTGTTTTATGGAAGCATTAACATTGCAGATACTAAGTATAAATGATTGGAATTGCAAGAGACCAATACATATCTTGTTTTGCTTCTTTGCTTTTAAAGTCGATTCTTTTCCAAATAATATTGATTTAGGSTTTTTTATGTTTTTTTTTAAATTTTCTGTAGTGTAGGTGTCTAGCTGCCTTGCAGACCATCATTGCCCTTTGGGGGTTTTTCTGTGGTTCCCTCCCACCCCCTTGGCCTTCATTGAGGAGCACTTTGCTGTGGAGTCAGCGAAAGCTCTGGTTGACTCATCTAGCAGAAATACCAGCTGGCTTTGGTTTTATTCTGACCCATTCATCTGTATTTTCTGAAACCTAAAAAACCAACTTGATCGGGAAGTCTGTGTTTGGCTAGACCCTGTTACTGCTGTGAAAAGCCTTTCTTGAAGATACAGAAACCCACAGTTTCTGTGACTTGTAGGGGAGGAAAGAGGCTCTGGGCCACATSTGCATTTTAAGAAAAAGCTTTTCAAAAAGGAGATGTATTTTAGAAGCTGTAAGAGTCAAAATGCCAATAGGATTCCTGAGGTGTTTCAGTGGGAGGTGTTTGGAGGATTCCAATAGGTGTTTCAATGGGAAGGCACCAGTGCTGTGGTTCTGTGGTGTGAGGGGGCCTGTGTTGTTTGCAGGTCAGGAACACCTCAGATCTAAAGAGGTGCTAAAAGCAGAGCTCTACAGCCCACTGAATGAAGTGGCATGCCAGCAAGCACAAATATATGGAAATATTTGGAAATATATGTCCAAAAGAAAGAGCAAAAAGTCTAATCCATGGCCACTGAGAGCGGGAGACATGGAGTCAGAAGGAGGATCTGAGCGATGCTGGATGCTGCTGCTCGTTGTGATGCTGCAGCGGAAGAAATGGGGAGCAAGGGGCTGTGCTTCTGTACAGTAAGAGATGCTCAGGAGCTTCAAGGTGGTTGTTAGCCTTCACACATGGAAGTTTTATCAGTTTTAGTGGAGAAGCTTTAATTTAAAGAGTTGCTTCAAAGTTAGCTTTTAATAAAGGAAGCCAGGGTTGGAATAAACAAGAGCAGCGGACGGGTTTCACGTTGCGTTGTTTGAGGCTTTCAACGATCCAAACAGTTTTTTTTTCTTTAACATACATAACTGACCTTTGCCTATGATAAGACACGCACCAGGGAATCCGAATCTGAACAGTGGGACTARTTTTATTGGTTTTCATAGTCTGAATAGGAAATAGGCAGAAACAAAGCATCATAGTGTGTGTGGGGGTGGGAGTGTTTCCTTCCCCTCATTTTGATTTATAGGTGCGAGGAATAAACAAGGCCAACTAATATGTTGGAAGAAATGTTTACTGTAATAAATAAGATTCTGTTCTACAATTCCAGAAAAGCAATTTCCCTATTTAATAATGATAATAGGAAAAAAGTTAGAGATGTTAATTTGTCAATTAAATTCAAAATGCATTAACTGGGCACAAGTAGCTCGCTCAGGATAAGCACCGAATTGCTCATTACTCTTACAAATACTGCAGCACAGCCCTGGCCAGTAAACACATTTTCTCAGACAGCAATAAATAGTTTAAAATTAACAGAGAAAACTCTAATACTTCTAAAGATTTAATTATGTTAGTCTTTTAGTTTTCCTCCTTTTTTTTCTTTCCTGATATTTCCATTTGAAATACTATGAGGAGTATCAAACTGCAAGTAACTGTTTTTCAGAAATTAAGGCCAAAATGCTAAAATTTCAAATACTAATAAAGTAAGATATTAAAATGAAAAGCAAAAGAAAAAAACCCCACCTCATGTATGTACTTTTCTGTAAGGATTAGTTTCAAGAACAAACCAGGAACAACATGTGATTAGGTGCTTAGTACAGGAAAATTTCTTTTCTGAACTTATATTCCACCGCTTGAGCTGCAAATACTTAGTGTGTGTTTTCCCCAACCAGGSTGTGTTTGTGCTGGGAGAGGCAGCGCTTCCCCCTTCCTCTTTCCTCCCTCCTGCCCCGGGGAATTTCCTCTGTGCTCATCCGAGGGGATGCACAACCCCCTGGCACTTCATTGAAGGCTCCTTGGCCTCCTCCCAAGGATGGGCGAGAGGGATGTTTCCTCTGCACGCAGGTGAGAGGACGAGGGCAGCCTGTGTTTGCCCTTCGTAGGGTGTAACCTCAGTTCTCCGCTGGAAACTGGAGTGATGAAAGGCAGGTGAAAACTGATATCCCAACCTTTTCCCTCTGGAAACAGCTCTGATTTAAAAGTGGCGCTGGACAACGTGGTGTGAACACTCACAGCTCCTGGTCCCGGTTTCCTCGGGAGCCCTGTTTGCAGTAGTGTCCAGCCTGGACGAGGCAGCCTTTCCTTGCAGGCCTCAGAGCTGCTGCAGAGGGGAGTCTCTGATGCTTAATATGCCCTTGAAAAGGGCTCGGAGATGCGCAGCCCCTTTTGTTGAAGTACCCTGGTCCTACCGATCATCACAGCAACTTTGCTGTGTCCCCAGGTATCTGTCAGGTGGAAAGAGTGCAGCTTAAAACCATGGTAACAGCATCAAACCTGCCTTCCAAGGGGATGAAGGCCACTGGCAGACACTTCAAGTATCTAACTCTAAAACTGCATTTCTCCTGCCTTAGCTCTGTCAATGCACAGACCAAGCGGCTCCACAGTTTCCAGCATATTTGTTCTTCTGACGTCTGGCTTTGCTTTTGTAGCCTCAGTTTCTCAGCTCTGATAAGACCAAAGTGTCCAGCAGCTCATACAGTCCCTTGCCCGTGAGACGGGATCCTATGGAGGGCACAAAAAGAGGAAGCAAAACTCTCTGTGGATCCCCTTACCTAAATYGTTCAGTGCTGCAGTGTTCACCCGGGAGATGAGGGGCTGTGATTCAGCTTTCTGAAAACATCTGAAAACACCCGTTGATTATTTAAGCTATAAAAAATAGCAGGCAACGTGGTGAAGTGAGAAGGATGCTCGCTGAGCATCAAATTAAGCATAGAAGAGATGTGAATTAAGGCTTCTTTCTGGGTCAATATTCCAGCTGTTTCATTGGGGCACAAACAATTTCTCGCTGTTTTTGACCTGTCACATTTTGATTTCTCTTCTCAAGCTTTGTCTTTAGATTCTTGATGTTTGAGGTATCTTGTGCAGTTAAACCCACCAGCTGAAGACTAAGTCCTGGAGAAAAGCAGAACTGCAAATACATCTGTATTCCTGGTTTTGCTAGGAGTTTTTTCCTTTCTTTTTGAATGAAAATGATGACTTCATTGAATCAGTCAATTATTTTAATTTGAATGTGTTATTTCTACCATGAGTCTGCTTGCTGCTGAGAAAAAAAAGACTCTTGTAAGCCTTTTTTGCAACTATAATTACCAATGCCAGGCAGGTAGGCAATTTTAATTAGTATGTGTATTCACTATCCTGAGGTTCATGGAAAAGAAATAATGCAAATAATTAAATTAGTAGGAAACCATGGGAGTCCTAAAAGGGACCGTGAACAAAAGATTTTGTTCCTTTTAAAACAGACTTGTGAAAATATTCATCTCTATCTTCTTTTAAATGTATTGGTCTGTGAGGGGAGAGGGATGAAGAGGAAAAGAAATAAAAGAAATCTAGGAAAAAAATAGAGACCTTTAATTTAAATCCAAAGTTATGCATTGTTTGTTCTTAAGATTTCGCCAGTAGTCTGTTTTGATACTGATCGGTGAGARAATTTGCAGAATTTATCTAAGCAGCAGCAGAAAAATATATATTAAAAGGAAATCTTTGCTGGTGATTCTGCAGTCTTCAGTTAATTGAAGCAAATGTTTACTCATATATATTTCTGTTTGGAATACCTATATTTAAATTTCAGCCAGTACTTTTCTGCATCGAGAAGGTGGTGATGTTTAATTATTAAGACACCTTGCAATGTGACATGTTTAATAATACAGCTCCTTTAGGCTTTCTCTACCGATATTCATGTGCAAGTTTAGATGGAGTTTGATCCATATGAAATTTTTGCTCCAAAACCAGTAACTAAAACTTGGCGAGCATGCTGCAGTACTGCAACCATATTTCCTCTTGGGTTATTTTATTTATTTATTTCAGTATATGTGAGAGATCTCAGAAATTAGGCTTCACTCTTTCTCCTCTCCCTCTYCTCCTGATACAGAGAATTTATAGCCTTCTTCTGTTATACAAAAGGCTTAGGCTTGGTGTGCAGTTTATTTTTATTGCTTGTTTTCTCTTCCTTAGCAATTGGCATCAAAGACCAATATGGGTGCAAAGAATAGAGAACAACCTTGAAAAACATAAGCTTTTTGCTTGTCTTCTAAAATGATGGTGCCTCTCTAAACAAGCTCTAGTTCTTCTAATCTGTACAGACCTGTCACTTTTCCCCTGTTCATTCTGACATTCAAAGGGGGATCTGCAAAAGAAGAATAAAGCCAGTTAATTGTGTTCAGCAACACCTGTTTCTTTGAAAGAGGCAGAAGTGCGAGGCCTTGGCTGGATAGAAACCTTTCAGAGAAAGCAGATATTTTGTTTTCTTGTGTTCTCCTTTTGTATTGGTGTTTTCCAGTTGTGACCTACAGTGAAACACTTCTGTGCAATATTAGTGCCATAGAAGTGTGAAATGGGGCACAGAACAGTTGGCTTGATCTTCCAGAAAAATGAGATTATGTGAGCAATTCCCAGCTCATTTGGGGAGCATTCTGAAACTTTCAGGTCTGAGCAGGGATCTGATCCTGGGCTAATGGACCTTGCAGCTGGGGAAGCAGTGGTGGCCTAGGAGCTCTTCATCTCATGGTTTGGTTGCCAGCATCATGTTTTGTCAGGAGATGTGGAGGTTTTACTGTGCTGTTTGTAGGGCTTTGCTTACAGTCAACCAGCGTGTCATCCCCTCTGACTTCTTCTTAATTTCTCCAAATAAAACACTGCGGGTTTGTCCTCAGAGTCAATACGTGGGAAAAGGCTAGAGACTTTCAATTACAGTAATGATATTTTATAAATTGATCATTGATTAAGTTGACATGATAGGGGGCTAGTTATGGCCCTGTGATAAATGCCTRCAATTATGGGAGCCTGCGTCGAAGGCATGATCTGAAATATAATAATAGAGTTCTGGTAGTTTTACATGAACTTGCAACTTGATTTAAATTATCAGGCTGATCACAAACAGGTCCATAACACATCAGTTCCTGGGCTAATGAACCATACATCCTTGTCGACTTTAGTAATGTTTTGACAGTTTTTGCCTCAATGCCTCTGAATTACAAGTGTGTGGAGATGTATTGCTTGCTGCTACAATAGGGCTCTCCCTCAGGATACGGTAGGGCAYGTTTGCGGAATCCGAATTGGTTAAATAAGCAACGGAGACGTCTGTAGAGCTTTGWAAGAAGGACATGGTCAGTCTTTCTATTTGTGACAAAACTGTGATTATAGTTACGATTTTCAATCTATAAGTAGAATCTATAGGTGGATTTTCAATATTGTACTTTATTTTTCTGAAATCACACTTTCATAGTTCCTAAARCATAAAGGACTTAGAGAACAGTATGATTAATGCCAAGATGGTAGAAAACTGGTGTTGATCCTCCTCAGAAATAGAAATGCAAAGAAGGCTGTCATTACCTTCTCACTAATAAATGTATTATAAGACACTTAGAGCAAGTGCCTTATCTCATTTCCTTGTCTGAGTTTGTCCCTTATTCAATGTATAAGAATTTAGTGCATAAGAATTTTTCCTCTACTGTCTTTTTTTTCCCTGTGGCTGGAGAAAAAGAAATACTGTATATCTGATCTCTTTTTTCTCAAATTTCCTCTTGTTTTCTTGAATCCATAGGAAGCAAACCAGACAAACCAAAATACTCCCAATAAATGACATGTTATTAACATGAAATGTCTAGATTTTCCTGTTATACTTTCCTGTTTTTAAATGAAATAGAGGTGGGCTTAAATGAGCTTTGAAAGTTGAGCATTGAGGCCAGCCCTCCAATGAAGGTGGTACAAAGTTTAACGCATTTGAAATGTTTATTATTATTATTATATTACAGAAGGAAAGACAAAGATTGGATTTATTAAAGACTGTGATCTGAAAAAACAACTCTGCAGATTTACTCGTGTTTCCAAGCACAGAAGTCATGAAGAACGTGGCTGTTGTAGAGACTTGGAATTTTAGGAGTCCTAGGAAGCTTCTGCAAAGCAGGGACGCAGTTAAGTGATTCGTGTTGGATGGTGTGTTAGTGCTTAGTCTCTTGGGAAGGTTTGGGGCTAAAGATTTCTCTGGTTACTGTRGCTTTTGTTCATAGCTACCCACATCTGTAACCTCTCCAGGGGCTCTTTTAGGTATGGGAAAGTGGATGTGGTTTTATCACTGCCATCCACAGTGTTGTCCTATTCTCTTGCAGAAGGTGACATGGGACRTGCTTTATCCTCTGTTATTTCTATGATTAAAAAAAAAAACCTCTGCTATATAAATTTACAAATTGACATAATAGACCATAATCCCCATTACTGCCCATTATGAATGTGTAATTATCTTCTCAATAGTCCATTATTGCATCTTTGGATTCATTGGCATATAATACATTAAGACCTTAAAGTTTTAGTTCATGGATCATTGCCCTTCAAAGCATTTTGATGGTCTATTAAGTAAATGGAGCTAATTCAGACTCACTGNTTTTTTTTTTTTTTTTTTTTTTTTTTTTTTTTTTTTTTAATACCAATAGGGTTAGATTTAAGAGCCCTTACCAAGGAACGATCAAGTATGTGGGTTAGCTGCTTGCAGAGATGATGCACTATTGGAATGGTTCTCTGTGAGAGGGGATTTTTGAAGAGATTCAGCATGAAGTGTGAGCYGTGGTTCAGTTGTGCACCTTATTGACCAAGTACTAACCCGAAGAGAGACTGCAGGTGAGTTCTGGCCCAGGTGAACGCACCCTGCATGGGTCAGTGCAGCTTGAAAACCTGTGCAGAGTTTAAGGCTTGATTTGCAGTTTCCTAAAAAGCTTTCTTGGCAGTCTTAGGAGCTGTGTTCCTATAACTGGGTAAGGATGAAGGACACTCGGTGTAGGGCTTAGATCTTCTGTGATAGCTCCTGAATTGTGCTTGCGCTTAGTGGAGAAAGGGTCTATRGGGAACCATTTGTGATCTTTTCACAACCTTCTGACAGCTTTCTGTTATGCCATTGACAAGAGATGCCAGCTTTCATTTTCAGAAGTTGCTTTCTACCATGTAGACTGTAGCTTCTCTCTCTCTGCTGTCCCTTTAACTTTACTTTTATGAAAAAGAAAAGTAGAAGTCGACAGCAGGGCTAGTTTTACAAAGGTGAAGGGCTTTTCATGGCAAACAGTAAATTTCATGCTACTTTATGGACATTTTGTGCTTCCTATGGGATAGGAATAGCATAGATGCAAGCACCATCAYGACAATACTGCTGTAGACTGAAAAATATGGGTTTTTTATACCTGATCACACCCAATCAGGTTCCTGATGGAACAGTGTGTGCGGTGGGTCTTGCTCTGTGCCGCTGACAAGAGCATTTGCTTGGCAGCCACTTGCAGTGCCTGAGACCCCTGTCCGAGCAGCCTCCCCGCGTGTGCTGGGTGAGCACCCCATTGCAAAGCTCACGCTGCAGACTCTGCTCTAACAGCTGCCAGGTGCCCTATTAAAAAAATACCRGTCCTCATATGACCTTGTCTGCGTCCTCACTGGGACGTGGGGAGGGTGCACAGAGAGCTGAAGTCAAGACCCTGCTTTGTGCAACAAAGGGCTGAAACATAAAGATGTTCAAGATGTTGAATGTTGAATTGGAGGTGTATTTGTTTTTTTCCCTCAGCCTTCTATTCTTAACCTGCAAGTTATTTTAAGCTTATTGCTTTTAAATTGCAGAGCATTTAAGGCATTGCAGGCACGTAGAATTTGGTCGGACAATATTGAAGGTCGTACTGTAGAGAGCTAACCTAAAATGACAGCTGGGTATCCAGATGATGGTCTTTTTATCTAGCTAAAGTATCTCATTCTGGTTTTAGAACCACTGTTTATTCCTTCCTACGCTAGCAATTACATTCAAATATTTGAACRCTGATATTTGAAACTGCTGTTTGGTTCTTGCTGTAAAATTTTTTATTTGAGGAAGCATCACATTTATTTGGTTGCTCTCATCTCAGTCRAGTCTATATGTGTTTGTCACCGTAAATCTTCCCTGAAATTAAGTTTTCCTGTTGCTTGTTTTGCCACATGGCAGTGACTGTGGCTACGGTGTTGGAGGAGCCCAAACCCTGAAGGCCTCATCTTCATATAGGACATGGAATCTGGACAAGGAGATGTGACTTGTTGTACGCAGCGCCAGTTGTCCCATTAACAGTCTTCCCATTAAACACTCKTGGTACTGCGGCAGCAGCCTAAAGCCAGCTCTGCTGCTCTGAGCTGGGGGGAGARTGTGGCCTGCACTGTCCTTTTGGTAGAACGTGTAGGAAATCTGATTCGTAGGAGTCAATGATGTGAGTGTGGAAAGGCAGGTCTTGTGCTGCTGTGTCCCAAAGGCAACCACCTCGTGCTCTTGTGTTGGGAAAAGGCTTGGGTTATTCTCATCCCAGAGCTCTCTGAGCATTTGTTCATCTGTTAATATTTACAAGCATTTAAATCAAATGCAGATGAAAATTTTGCCATCAGATATTGTCTTCAAATAATACATGAAATTGTTTAAGAATTATTTGAATGCTGAGGCTGTTGGTAATGACTGTGCTGTGAAAGCTGAAATCTAAATTCACTGAGAACTAGAAAGAGAACAACTGCACATAGGCACCTTGCTACTTCTGTTATGAAAAAATTGAAACAAAACCATAAATGACAGTACATAATTATAATGAAATAGATCCATTTGCTAACAGTTCTATGGTGAAATTTTGTTATTGGCAGTAATAACAACCTAAATGTTTCCATTCAGCTGAGGGCATAGAGCGTTATCCACAGTGCAGTCAAAATGCTCCCAGTAGATTTCTCAATGAAAGACATGTTGCTTTAAAAAGCTGTCAGGCTATGGGAGATCTTTATCTTGCCTTTGTTTGTTTAATTTTGTGGTTGTTGTTAAAGGCTAGCTGCTGCCTATACCTAAAATATGTTCCAGCACCAGATACTCTTTCAGAGCTCTAAAATTATCCTCCAAATATGTTTTTTTGATCTGTGTGTTTTTAGCTGTATCTTAAGGGATGTATAAATAATGTATATGCCAAAAATATTTTGCTTACTGGCTATTCTTGAAACTTTGAGTGCTCTATGTGCTCTATGATGAGCTGGAATAGGAWAAATTGGCTAAGGTGGATGCAAGACGAACGTAGTGTTTAGTGGTTATCTGGATAGTAATAGATTCCAGGAAGAGCAGGCAGACATAAAATAAGGGATTAATATGGAAGTGGAGGTGTGAGCAGCATCCGTGCAGTTGTGTAGCTGTGACGAGCAGAGCTGAAGCACCATCTGAGAGTCCAAGTAAAATTACCCTGAGCCTCTGGATGAGCCCAGGTTTTCCCCATAGGAACTACATCATCCAGCCCTTAAGAGGAAGGGTATAAATAGCCCCAGAGGCGAGAGGCTGAGCTGCTRTGAGGAGCTGGCTGATATGACATCCCAACCCAAACACTGCACGAGCGTGATGAATGCACAAGTGTCCTGCTGCAGCCAGGAAGCACCCACAATGGCACATGCATTTATTTTGCCTTTATGAAGTGTTAGATCACTTCTTCAAAAGCCTTATTTCACTAAAAATACTGCACAGCCTTCAAGGTAGGAACTGATGCATGTCAGAAGTTGAGTTAAAAGCCTTGGTGATTACTGTATGTCCGAGCACTGTGGGGAYGATAACCAGCACGTTACTGCAGCTGCCTCAAGTGGTAATTTTTTAACCAGCTGAAGCATAAAAGCAGCTTTAATTCTGCATTGCACACATGTATCTCTGCACTTAACTGCATTCAAGTTTGCAGTCCAGTATCCTGCAATTATCCTCTCATTCATGTGGTATTTTTCAAAGTTGCTCCTATCTAAAAAATATAAGTTGCGACATGTTTGAAATAGTATTAATTTAGTGGGTGTGGGTATTCTTTTTTGAAGCTATAAATATTCACAATGAGAATTCTTTTAAGACATATGCATGCAAATTCTCATTTTTTTGAAAATACTGTTTTCTCCTGTGTTTCGACTTGCGTTTTAGTTTATTACCTTGGCTTCTGTTGCCTCCTATGTAATAGCGTGTCATTAGGAAAGTATCAAGCCAGGGAAAATGTGGTGGAAAATTTGGGGAAAGAAAAAAAAAAATGAGAGGAAAGACACAGTCTTAAAATGAAATGGGATGTTTGGGTCGGTGAAAGCTGTGGCCATTTCTGGAGGGGCTCAAAAAATGCCCCATCCTGGAAATGTTCTGGTTTCAGGCTGTACAGCTGTGCGAGTGGGGCCCAGGGCTATTTACCAACTTGCCTTCCATAGAAAATGACCCAATTCATGAGGGAATCCAAGCTTTAGAAAAGCTCAAATATCTGCTGAACTGCTGGACTTTGTGTCTGCTCTTGCTATTGATTGACCAGTGGAGGAGTCTAGTAAGGAGAAATATGACAGAGAGATGACATGAGATGAAATATTTTTTCAGTTAGGAGTGACCTTGTAAATCATAAATGGCAGCGTGAAGTGGAGCTATGAATGAATTATGTGGGGACATCCTAACAAGTAACGGCTGTTTTTCATCATGTTCTATCTGCAGCAGCATTTCTAAGGTTAGAAAAAATGTATTTTGTATTGTYGTTCACTCTCTAAAAAGGAAAATAGAGGAGCCATGTGTAGGGGGAGCAATAGGCTGCCTTGMTGTTGTTTAAAGCAAGCAGTCGTGGTGTTGGGCACAACGGATTGAATTCTACCATCGCATGACAAATTTCAGGTGATGTTCGTGAGCATCCAGATTTCATCCTTGCTGCAGCTGCAGAGCGTTCACGGCTCACAGTTTATTTCTGAAGATCAAGATSTGCTTTTTTAGACAAATATATTCAATGCGTTTGTTATCAATTACATTTCCATAGGCATGATGAAACCAATAGAAGACATATTCAAAGTGCTGTTAGGAAACGTGGTAAGACTTTCAGCTAAGCAACTGCTTAGTCAGGGTTTTGCTTCTGAAAGGGGCTTTAAAGGGCCTTTATTTATGCACAAGCCACAGGACTAGTGGATACAAAATATAAAAAACAAAAATATTAGCAAGTGAGAACTACTCTCAGATGATCTGCAGTGTTTTATCTCCTGGGGAGAGCTCTGCAGAGGGGAATTCAGTACTTTTCCAGATGTATCTGTCAGATTTTGTGACATGGTTCTTGCACTGAGCTGGATGTAAGAACCGTCAACGTGCTTATGTAAAAGAAGGAATTTCACAAAATCCAACCTTTATTACTGTTCTTTTCCTCATGGGTGACACAAGGAGCTTTTGTTACTGGTGACTTTTATTAACACTCATACAATTAATCAGTTTGAATGATGTTCGAAATTTCTTCTTCATAAGGCCACCAATAAAAAGGCTAAGTATGATTGTCTCATTTTCTAGCAGGAATACTTCCACTGTGGAAAGAGAGAGTAGGGTGAGCAAAACCTCCTCTTTAAATTAAAGCTTTTAGTGGACGCTGACCTGGCTCCTTCCACAAGTCTAATAAACTGTAATATAAATGCAACTTTTCTACCTGGTAAGGACAATGAAAATCCGTTGAAATTCCTTGTCAAACTATGTAATGTTTTATTTGAAATGGCTGTTCTCTAGGATGGCCTCCTGAGATGCCCACTTATGTGGGAGAGGATCAGATAAACATCAGCAGTATTTTTTGAGATAAGAGATTAAAAGAGCATTCCCAATGCTGATAATGCCAATGCTCTGATGTCTGGAGAGAATGGGAAAAGAATGGCAGAGACTCTGGATAACTCTTTAAACTGTTATCTTCATTTTCTGGTTGTGGAGAAGAGTGGATAAAAGGCTCGACGTTGGGGTGAACACGAGTGTAACATCCTCCTGTGAATATCCCACACTGCGTTGGTGGCTCTTGGGCAGTGTGTGCTGTGTATTCAGGAAAAGAGAGTGTGGATTCTGTTCCCTGTATCCAGGTTCTTTCAGCATGGAAACAGCTGGTAGCTTTTCTGGTTGACCAGGTTTTGATGTTGTGCTGCTTTGCATGACTACGTTAGCCAGAGGAGCTCTAAAGCTAGGGTGTTTGGCCAAGTTACTTGTGTTTGACACTTGGAAAAGTGCATATTGATAGGTTAGAGAAAGGCTGTAGACACTTCAGTAGCATGTGAGAACTGGGGTCTTTTGCACACAGATTTGGTAATTTAAAGCAAGTTAAGGGGCTGTGATCTGCATGCAGAGGGGATATAAAATTCCCAGGGTAATGCAAACTAGAGAAATAACTCTATTGTAAACAATACTGTGGGGTGTGAGAAGGGGTCTGAATGCACATTTAGCTATTTTGCAAGCCCTTTTTCTTTCTTTTTCTACTGTTAAGTGACTCTGAAGAAGCCYCACTGGACAAGTTAGGACCTGGGGCGTGAGGACACAGCTGCTGCCCTGTGGTCAGTCCCCTCAGGGCTCTGCAGCTGGGCCAGTCCCTGGCCAAGGCTGCAGAAGGCAGCGTCTCAAGGTGAGAAGGAGCCTGTGCTCTACCACTAAACAACACCTTGGTCTGTCTGAYTGAGCTATGGAAATGGCTGGATTTAGCTTTTCAGAACATTACCTGTGTGCCCATGACTCACCCCTTGGGAATATGTCTTAAACTTGTTCCTTTTCATGGCCCTCAACGATGCGTCACCCTCACCCAAAAGAACACAGAGGGAGGGATACACAGCCTGGGATGTGCCTCCCATTTGAGCTGTGCACCTGCATCCTGAAAGGGGCAGGATTAACCTCGTTTTAATTACATGGTCCATCAATGCTGGGTGCCGGGAGCCCTATGTCCCTTCCTCTTGGCTGGGTGGCTGCGGCGCTCGCTGTCCTCGCTGCAGCCCTGGGGCTCAGGTCTAGGGGCTTGGGGACATCCCAGAGATGCCCTTTGCCAGCCCCATGTCCCACTGCGACCGAGCGGGTGGCAGCTGGTGGTGCCAGCTCAGCTGCCTTGGTGCCTGATGGAGGGAGCCTCGCTGAGCACCAGCAGACTTTCCTCCTTTAATACCACAGTCTTCTTGAATCCCCCACCCTCCCCAAAAGCCACCAAGCTGTGAAAATGCACGTGCTTATTTTTAAACAATGTCCTTTAAACCTTCTTTTCACTCTGAAACCTTGAAATGGAAAAATGATATAGATGTAAGGTCTGAAAGGATTCTTTTCCCACAGGATGAGTCGAGGTAGAGAAATACTTAATTCCTTCCACCACTAGGTGACAATTTGACATCTGGCTTTCAGTCAATCACTCTGCCTGCTCTCTTCTGTCTATCATACAACTACTTCATACAGATACCGCCCAGAATGAAACAGATAAGCAGCTACACAGAGCAACACGTGCAACAAATATAAGTATTTCTTTCTCTTCCCTGAGTTACAATTTCTTAATTGTGATAACATTGGTTTTTTTTTTTTTAAAGAAGTTTTGTGGCATCACCTTTATGGTCAGAGTTAATCTCTGRCTTCAAACCATTTAAGAAAGCATCAAATTCCAGCAGAAAAAGAACTAAATTATGTGGCGGAATAAAGTGTCATTCCTCTATACCTGATTGCTGTGCCATGGAAGAATTAAGTTGTCTGCTCCATGCTGAGAGGTGTTTCTGCTCTTTTCTGATTTGCAGCATTAACATTTGAAAGGCCTAAGAAGTGTTTAGCAGCTCATTCTTTCCTTTCTATCACCCATTTACAGGATCATCTTTTGGCAGAAGATTGCAAAGCCATGGAGAAGGGAGAGGAATTGTGCAGATGCTTTTTTAGAGGAGGTTTCCAGGTGCTTGGAGCTCTTCTGTCCCTTTGCCCCTGGTGTGCCAGACATCTCTCTGTGCTGTAGCTCTGCTCTCTGTTAGGCTAAAGCTGCAGCCTCAGAGATGCTCCGTTGTTGCCTTCTTGGTCAGGGCAAGGCCCTTTTCTTGGGTTTCTTATAGCTGGGTGCTAAGGAGTGCAATGGATTGTACAAATTATGAGTTCAGGAGAAAGAAAGACTTTTACGTTCAACAAAAAATGCCAGAAAGCTTCTTCAATGTTTAATGGCTTAAAGGTGAGATATGGACAGGCAGAGAGGCAGGGATTTGTACAGTATGGTTTTCTAAGTGATTTCATAATAACTTGCAAAATATCTGTTCCCTGCATGTATCCTTGTTTTTATTTTTCAGCCTCTTTGCTGCTAGGAAATGGGGTCACTAGAGCAGTGAGTAAACRCAGAGCTGTCCTTGCCCTTCGGCATTTTTTATTCTCCCTGGAAAAGRGCAAGGATAAAATAAAAGTATTTCTGCAGAAGCCACATTCTTCCTCTCTAGCCAGGGCGGCTGGGACCGCAGCACTCGCAGCCGTGACTGACGTTTCCTTTCACCCTCTGTCCTCTCTCCAGGAAAAGGCCATGGCGCAGCCGAGCGCAGGGGTTTCCTTTGGGAGAGCCAGGCAGGGAAGCGGCCACCTGGGMAGGGCAGAGCTGGGACGGGTCGGATCCGTCGGGCGGGAGGTGACCTAGGAGGTGCTGGATTGCACGGTGTGATCCTGGAGTGGCTGCGTTTACCGCTCCCGTGGCATGTGGAAAGGGAAGCAGAGGTTGCAAAATGCTCTAGCAAGCAGCCTTACCTATAGAATTAGCAGTAAAAACTACAGCTTTAAGAAGGCGATGAAAAAGCAAAACACTTCATGTTTTTCCCAGCTAAACGTGCACACGTGTTTGTGTGTGTCATTTAAATCTGTTTTATGTCTTTGTATTATAGCAGTGCTTTAGAGTTTCGGATATAGGCTTTTGGATACGTGGCTTCCCCATGTGCTGAAAATCCAATTCTTCGTTTATGACAGTTCAGGCTTGTGCTATTGATGGTAGTGACACAAAACACCTTGGCAGTGGATGCTGTCCCCAGACTGCTCTGCTACTCTCCTGCGTCACCGTAAACCAGGTGACGTTTTGATTATTCTGGACAGCAGCATTATCAGAAGAGTATTGGTGAATTGTTTTCTACATGTTTCWGTAATATTTGAAATATATATTCAAATATATACATAATGATATATTTGTATGATTTTTTATATGCTTATATAGATATATTATGTCATGATAAACTGCTCTGAGTATAAAGCAAAAAACCTCCAACCTGGAATCTAGTAGCTAAATATTGCACACATGAGCTCCAAGTATTCTGGTTTCCAGGACAGAGCGACCCAGGTGTTATGTCAGGGTGAGCAGGTGACYGAGGTGACATTTCCCTTTTGATACAGAGGCTTTCACAGCTACTGGAAAGAATGGTCTGCTGTGATGCTGCTCCAGGCATCAAAAGAGGTCATCCCAATGCAGCAAATACAGGGTATTTCACAYTTTCCACTGTTATTTCTCTCCTGGATGAGAATTGCAGGGCAGAGCACAGACAAACCTTCCTCTGGACAAGGATGCCAAGTGAGGAGAGGTCCCCTGTCCGTGTGGGGGCTGCAGGTTCCACGGGCTGCTGCGCGGAGCTGAAGCCGTTCCTGTGCTCTATGTGCAGTGCAAGTAGGAAACAGGAGGCAGAAGCCCCCTGTGCTTGTAGCCAGGAGAAAAACATTCAGATCTGGGGCGGAATTTATCAAGATTCAACACTCTTTTTTGCTCTGTACTTCTCAACCTCTATTGATCTGCGAACCTCTAAATCTTTTCCACTAAAGGTACAGACTTTGGCAGAGAGAGTTAAAGCCCCGCTGACAATTGGCTTGAATTTTTAATGTTTTCTTTTCAAGTTACCCTTGCAGATACCCGCAAACACTCAGGGTTTGTGGACTTGCAGTGGCTTGAAACCCATTGCTCTGAGGTACTAATCAGGTTCAGCTGAGACTAAAGCCTCTAAAAAGTTAAGCTCTTGGATGGAAAAAAGTATTCTGTAGTGGAAAGAAGAGCAGTTTTGAACCAGAAAGTTAACAGCATTAACTTTGTAAACATTTTTTTTTTCTTAGCAAATTTAAAGCCAGTTGAGCTACAGACTCTGAGGTCCAGATACCTGCTAGGTAGAATGGAGAGGAGCTAGAGCAGAAGTAGCTATGGAAGAGATGGATAAGTGGGCTTTGGATCTGCTGGATCTTCAACAGAAGAGCTGTTTGGAGACCCATTATTATTAGGGAAACCAAGCAAATTTTCATCAGCAACTAAGATTTTTTGTTGTGCTTATCTCTGGATCTTGATGGTGTCTATTAATTATTTTTTAATTGTGGATACGCAAAGTGGAGTTGTGTATTGCCAACATACCTTGTTAGCTCTAAGTGGATGCTTAGTAGAAAGGCTGGTGTCTTCCTTGTGTTAGTTCTCAATACGAAGCTACCTTCTCTTTCTTTGACTCCTGGCTGTGTGTGATGACTTCTGTAATAAGGAGAAATAGCTAAAAATCGATGAAAAGCTGCTTTAAAACTTGCCYGTGTGAATTGGTGTGTGTGCTTGGCATAGATTTTTTTCAAATGCAGTCAAAGGCAATTAATGCCAAGGAAAGGATAGCTGGCCCTGCCTCCGAAGCGGCATTAGGGCAGTTCCTAGGCAAAGCCTCTTGGAACAGCATGAAAGGTGAGCAGTGTTTTTATTTTATTAATTTGTGTTCTGATGGAGTTTGTCTTCTCTCACTACTTTAAAAAAAGATTTCTGAAACATGAGAGTGGTGCCAAGCACGTGCAAAATTTTGGGTTCTTTAGGATGAAGCTGGCAGCCAGCCGCTAGCATTTTATCAGCCAGCTTGTTCCTGAACTCTTGGGTCTATGTCAGGAAGCAGATTTGCTTTTCAGATTCTGGTGGACAAGGATGGATAGCATCTGTTACACAGCCAAAGGGAAAAAAGACATTCTGTGTACGGAGCAATTTATTTATTTATTTTGACTGGAGCATTGCTTTGAAGAGTAGGAGGAAGCTATGCAAGCTGGAACATGCTTCCCAGGAAAACACGTTACTTCAAACGATGTGGAGCCTGCCAAGTTGTAGAGGGAGGGAGCGCGGGGAGATCTGCGCTGCCTTATTCCTGGTGCCAGGGCTGGGCAGCTGGAAAAGATAAGCTATCAAACAGGCCAGCCAGTACCATTAGGCAAGGGGCTCTGCAGGACCACGGACGGTAGAAAGGGCCGCTTTAGTAACATCAGAAAACAAGTTCTCTTTTGCTTCAGAATTTAACGTTTGCAGAATTAAATTCCAAGAACATCATCTGCTTTCTCAGGTTTTAAGGATTAGGGTCTCAGCGCAAGCAACTTCACATAAATCGGTGGAAAAATTAACAGAGGAACTACCTAGGCCTTTCCGTGGTCCCTCCTCTAGGAYAGCTATTTTGTGTCATGTTTGAAGAGGATTTTGCCGTTAGTTTGGATGGAGGAATAGCAGTTCGACATTAAGTCATTTGGTTAATCACATTCCCTCAGAATCATTTTAAATCTACATTCACCTCCATAGTAAATAATCTTCAGCTTATGGAAACATTGTTCTGCTTAAAAATATTCCCAAGGTTTTTCACTTTGCTTAGGTAATTATGCGCTGTACGTTTCTCATAAATTATGTCTGTGCTTCCTAAAAACCGTAGTGCTCCTTTCGCTTTTCTTCCCAGACTGCTGCTTGAGGTTCTCATGGTTTTTTAATATGTTTCATGATCTAATTTATTTTGCTCAGATTTCTTTGCGTTTATAAAATGTGCCTGGTGGTAGTGTGGGGCAAAAACTTTTTGGCAAATTAGYCTTTTCTGAGTGGTCTGTAGATGCTCATAGGCATGCAAATAGAAAATGCAGTTTTATTTCAGGTGAACATTTATAGAAATGATGCTTCAGGAACCAAAAGGCTTGATGTTTTGCAGATCACCACCACCAGGACAGAAGGCTCCATCATTTACAGTGTTTTGGATGGCATTAGTTGGATMAGTATCTTAGTACTTTATTTTTAAGCTCTAGTATGAGCTATTTTCCCCCAAATCCTTATTTACATAGTTCCAAGAGAGAAAGTTGCTGTGTTGCTGTTGCTTTCATGTGGAGGAGCCTGCAAAGCTCCTGGTGCTTGGGTACAGAGGCCGTTCAATAGAAGGATTTTGTGGCACTGTTTGCAACATGAGCGTAGGTCACGAGAACGTGATTAGTGAAAAGTAAATTTAGGATAGACAGTCTTGCCATTGGTAGGAAAATATTTTGCATTGTAGGTAACGCTTTATTCAGCTGGGTTTCCGAAGAAAAATGTTGTCAAATTTCCTCACYCCAACAACCTAAATCCTTAATTGTACAAATAACCTCTAGTCAGCCGTGCAGCAAACTGCCCTGTTCTCCTCTTTATCATTGTTTCTTATGCAGTCAGAGAGCAGGAACCTTGTGGATATCCTTGTGGATACAGCACCGAGGCCCTGCTGAGCTCTCCTTTCAACTAGACTCTGTACGAAGAAAGGAGAAAGACAGTCCAGTCCTGCAACACTTCATGTCTCAGCATGTCTATCAAATACATCAACAAATAATGCACATAATTTGCAAGGAATGCACAGCTGCAGTGTGTTTTGCTTTAAAAATTAGTTAGTCTTTGAAAAACTAAACATATTTCTGCGGTTTGTAGACAAACACATCAGGTGTGTCACATGAAAGTTGCCATGAGTGGTGTCTCCACACCTGATCTGTGTGGCTCCTTGTATCCAATCAGTCTTATATTTATCYGGCCAAATGCCCAACTGGGCTAATTCCCTTATAAATTTGTAGYCTTCTATGTGAAAGGTACCAGTAAAATGCAAAGATGAGATTCTCTAGTGTTTTATTTCATGAATCCATTGAGACCATTTATATTGTTATATTGTTATATTGTTKATATTGTTACTGGCATCAAGTAATCGGGAGCTCTGGGGAGACTTGCAGGGAGACTCTGCAGGCTGATGCTAAATCAGTCATATTGGCAAGAAAAAAACACTTCTAGCTACACAGGCTATTAAAGGAAAATTATTAAATCCAGAGCCGTGTAACAGGAGCTGCTCGGAGCTTAGACCATTTTAAAAGCAAGTCCTAGGTTTAGTCCCAGGCTTCCAAACTTGCAGTAAGTTTATTTAAAGATGATGCTCAGTTGCAGAGGAAATCAGAAACCGCAGCGAAAATAACGTAGTTTGTTATTTAGTTGTTTATTCACTCATTTGCTGTACAGTTTCTTTTCAATCTCTTCTTCCAAAGTGGTCTTACTTTTGAAGCATTCAGTAGTTGGCATTTCTATGGGTAAACCTTCAAGAGATCAGGCTGCTTTAGCTCCAGAAAAACTTCAGCATTACTGTTATTGCTCAAAAGCGGCACAGAGAAATGTGAAATGTTATATTTTTCTGCTCCTAGTAACTTGTCTTGATGATGATATATGAAGACAATGAGATGAGTTTTGTGCCTTTTTTTAAAAAAAAATATATATATATTAAAAATCTCTCTTTGACAACACAGAGGAAAGACTGCCTATGGCCCTGGACGTTACATGAGGGCTTTTTAATTTTTTTTAAGACTTTTTCGTTAAACAGCGTGTTTGGTTTTCAGTTAAAGAACTGTCAAATAAGTCTGAGCACTTTCAACAATTTCAACTGCTTTAATCTCGTATATGCTGGATGCCACAATTTGTTTTTTCTCCCTGGCATTTTCTATGGAAAGCCAGTATAGGGAAGAATAATATTTGTGTTGTAATAAAAGATAGAGCTGCCCAGCTATGTAACAGCATCCACTTTTAGCTGTCAGAGTAACGCTGTGGAAGAGAAGACTTGCAAAGAAGAGTGTTTTATAGGCCCTTGTACTTTGCCCATGTGTTTCATGGAGGCCAGGATTCCTCTTCAATAAATTCCTCATCAAATGTGTTTTGGGGTAACCATATGCTTATTAATAAAATGTTATGATTTTGAAACAGTGTCACTGATTACAGTGTTATATAACACTGGAGTCAGAATTCAACTTGACTTTTAGTCCCTGTTTGGGACTTTGCAGGTGGTCTAAACTGTAGTTATAGAATACGTGTATATAATATTTTCAAACCTGTTAGAATGTGTGTGGTACTTTGATCCTGTTTTCCAATATATCCAGGCAAATACTTGTTGAGCATGTGTAGATACCTCGTTAGTCTTTAGAACCCAGCTGTGCTTTATTTGTACTGAATGTTGGGCATTACTGAGGTCAGCTTGCACACTAGAAGGCATGGGTTTTATTACAACGCTTGTGTCGAGGTGCTGCACACAAGGTGAAAACTCAACAACGCTCAAGCAGCGCCAGCCCCAGAAACGCTGCAAAGAGAAAGCAGAGCTTGAAAGCAAAACGTGAGGCTGTGTCTTAGGCTAATGGGRTACGTGGGGCTAATGGTGTTAACCAGTAGAATAGGTCCTTCAACTGAGCTGCAGGGGAGCAGACAGCTGCAAATGGCAAATACTTGGCTGTCTGGCTTTGCTTACAGGTATGACGGGTGCCAATTGTATGGAAATTGTATCTTATTAAATTGGCACATTGTTCTTTTGCACACGATTCTGTGCTGGGCAGTGTCTGTAGCCTGTGGAATACACCCAGGATAGGGAGTTTTTATGTTCCGCACTTTCATTCAAAACCAAGCAGAACAAAAGTTATCCAGGGAAGCTGTGCTGCGTTCCCTTTGAAATCCCAACACTGCTTCCCTTGCTGCATCCCCATGGAAGCACCAGCTTCCCTCCCTGCCTGTTAGCAGGATCCTGCTGATCCTTCCACCCCGGAGACCTGTTCTGGTAACAAGCCTGTTTGGGGCCCTGGTGAGACCTTCTGACCTGATTATGGGATTTCAATCAGCTGAGCACCGCGTTGCCCCAGTGCTGATTGATCGTGAGCTGTGATTCAGTGCTCATTTCTCCTGTGTTTGCCAATAGCTATGCGTGGGCAGGTAGGGCTCTGCTTGGCCATTTATATTTTGCTTTTTTCCCTTTTTTTTTTTATACTTCAACATCTATTTTTCTGCGTGTTCTTGATMATCTCACTCTGAGGTTGTGGTAGCAGCGATAGCTTTTTGTACTTTAAATGAGAATTTCAGCTGTGGTTAAGGGAGAAAACAATTCTAACCTTGKTCCTCAACCAAACCAGCCAAATGAATGGCCATAAGCTCTGCACTGTTAAACCCCAAATGCTTCTCTGCAACGTATAGGACTTCATTTACAAAAGGAAACAAGCGTTAATGCTAGACAATTGCTGTTAACCTGTGGTCTCTCCATCAGTTTGACCGGTGAGTGGTGTGAAYGGTGGCAGATGCTCCCTGGCAGCTGGATCCAGAGGTGACATTTGGTTCCTGGGCGCTTGTAAGAAACCAAAGTGGGGAAGGCAGCAGAAAGCAGGTCTCTGAGTAGCAGGGTTTGCCATTCAAAATGAAGACCTACTTCTGAAAGAATAAGCGAGTTGAAAGGGTGCCGAGTACCTTTAATTTCCCTGAGTCTACCAAGCAGTTCCGTAGCCGGYGCTGGATGCAGAGCTGTGCCGGATAGGAGCGCGGGAGGCACCTGGAGCAGCTCCCGTCACCTGTGCTGGAGATACGCTCTGCCAAACACCCACCCTAAATACTTATTTTGCACTTTATTTTTTTTCTAAATTCATATTTATAAATATCTGCAGGTGGATAATTGATGCCTTGCAATAATCCTTCTCTTCAGATATACAGTCTGAACTATGTCCCAAGTAAACAAGCGAATATTGTAACCTAGTACGTAGATACTTTGCCTTTCCTTCAATGGGAAGGTAATTTTTTGCAACTCATTTGGTGCTGTGAAATTAAGAAAGTCACYAGCAATGATTGTACAAATCAAATGAGTAGATGGGAAAAGTGATAAAAATGTAATCACTGCGGCTGTAAGATAAGGTGCTGCGTGATGTCAGAACGGGGACTTGCTGATGAAGTTTGAAGTGATTCGATTTGGCCTGATATTTTTAAATTCTCATGTAAAACAAGTGATTTAAGCGAGGAACCTCAACAATGCAGGGAATTAACCTCACCCTCTAGGCATGATGCTTAAGGTTAAAAATAATAGAAACATAAATCTTGAGCAGGTCTTATTAAAAAAGAAATATCTGCGCTATCGGAGCTAGATTTCTTTCAACCAAAAACTCCTATTCTGAAATGCTGCCGTTGTGACAGTGTGACAAATTGCTGGAACAAATGCTAAATAGTTAAATGGACAAGTGATGGATGGCCTCATAAGCCTTGCAGGGCAGCCRGTGTAAGATACTAATTGGTTCTGTGGAACTGGTTTTAGTCAATAAATTCACTTGAGAGAGATTTTTTTCTTTCTCTTTAGGTATGTGTAGCTATCTCTAAAGAGTGCAGTGCTCTTGGTGACAAACCACTTGCAACGTATCAGGCCACCAACAACTTTATGTTGCCTGCTGGACTGTCTACCTTTTCTCAAGGATATAACCTACTAAAAATCTCTTACTGATGCACTGCTGTGTCTCAAATGCTTCTCAAATATAATTTTATTTGGAAGAATTTTGTGATGATAAATAAAGCTTTGCCTGGTGTTTTGCAATTGCACTCTTATCCTGGAATAGATTCCAGTAAAACCATTGCTCGCTTTGAGCACTTCCTTTTGCTGCAGGTGGTCTCGGTGTGGTGAAAAAACCCTCCAAAGGAGACTCTGGCCATGGGAGCAGGACCAGGGACGAGCAGAGCAGCTAAAACCTCAATGTGTGAGTCRGGGAGGACGAAGGGTGAAGCAGTTTCCTAGGCTTTCCAGTGATTTTTTTTCTTTTTCAGTTTTATTCTGGTTTAGTAAAAGAGGACTGAATAATTTTGAAAACATCAGGATTTAGAAGACTAATCTTTAAATTACTTGMWCAAACCAGGGTTGTGCCACAGATASAAGCCCTGGTGCTAGGGGAAACTCACTGGATTTGTAGCCAGCTGAGAATGCAGGGATAAATACAAATGCAAATGTGTTTTCTCCTTGTGTTTAGTGGGACTCTGTGACAGCAAAAGCCCATGGGCTCCTCAGGAGCAGATTTATAATAAATTTTTCACTTTATTAATATGAAGGATTTTGACCATACATAAAGCAGAGCAACAAAAGTTCTGTGACTTTCAATACACTGACTATGTTTATAGTGTAGAAAGCCAACAAAGACTTGTTTAGGATATTAAACCATAAAATTTAACTACTGAATCAAGAAAAATTGACAGATTAAAATTTTTCTATGAAACTAAAATAACTTTTTTATCAAAGCACTTTTTGTATTTTTTATTTTGAGCATGCATTCTAGAATATAGCACAGTTTTCTAGACAGCAAATGTAATGAATGTTTATTTCAACTTGAAATTGTGACAATGTGGTCCTTAAAACACTATTAGAGCTAGAGCTGCTCATCTCCAAGCAGTGATATTCCAGGTGGAAAGCCTTGCAGCCCAGTTCTCTCCCATGAATGTCCATCAGACCTTCAACACATCTGAGTCTTGTCAAGGAGTCTCCCACATTTGCGTGCTAGCATCTTTGTACCTGGGAATCTTTTGAAGACCATGTGCCTATCTAGATATTTCTCCATTAATGTTGCATGTTGCCAATCATGTATCGTGTAGCATAAAGACCTGGTAYGTACTGTATATGTCTAAAAAACTCAATGCAACCCCTGAAAGGCCTCGATGGGGGTCTGCAGAAACCACTAGTGACCCCAAAAATGCCACCCTASAACCCCTATCTTGGGTACAGTGGATTAGGAAGCTGTTCTCCATTTACAAAGTTTCCTGGCTATTGTGACTTCGAAGGACAAACTCCAGTTCTGGGTAAATTCTTCAGTTACCATCTGCTCTTTTCACAAGTATCTTTTATATACTATAAATATATCATACAGTAACAGCTTCCCAGCTGTGAGGAACCAGTTTGCTTGACTGTTCTTTTCATTCCTCAGTAAAAGTTTGGTTTCGAAGTTGGCCGTGTGCCTGACTGCCGCTGTGCTAGACATTAATAAAATCTACCGTAAGGAATAAAAACACTGGCCAAAATTAATGAGAGTTACATTTAGTGTAGCAGGGAATGCAGTAGGGCGGAGAAGCCAAGTGTGCTGACTTAGCAACCGTAACTTTCAGATCTGGAGATATTAAAGGAGACGCCTGGAACTTGATCCAGCAAAGACCAAGCTTGGGCTTGACTGTGAGCATAAAGCTGCCCCTATGGACAGTCCTTGAAGGGAGCTGGAAAAGGTCTTGGTGTTCAGATCCATACCCGATTTGCTCCACACTGACCTTCAGGCCCTGTCTCGTGGGTGTCCTGGCTTGGGAAAAATGCTCCCTTGGAGTCCTCATAAGCCCAATAAGTTCAGTAACTGAAGCAAGACTAGGCTGTTACTATCCCAGCATTAAAAATGAACAGGTCTGATTCAGTTTTTTTCTAAATTCCAGGTTCTTAGGCATTTGTAATTGCTGAATTTTTTCTCATTTATCCATCTTGTCCCATTCCATGTATTTCTTGAAGCTGACTTAGTTGGTCCTGGCTTTGTTTCTTGTGCGCCTGGACACGGTCTCATTCCGKAATGTTGGGAATCAGCTGCGATTGTCCAGGCTGAGCATCCACCCTCCTCCCAGAAGAGCCCGTGCGCTGGTAGGCAGCACCCACATGGTCTGCACTAGCAGTTAAACTTGCCCTGCTCCTTAGGAGGCCTTGCTGGGACGTGCTGGATTCCGTGTGCACGCACAGCTGGACGTGGGCCTTAGGAAGCAGCAGTTACTGAAATGTATATTATGTGTATTTTAAACCTACTCTTTATGTAGCAGCCTGATTTTATTTGCCATAAGGAAGATAGAAGGGTTGTAGAGAAGACTCAGGGGAGGCTGAGGATGAAGAAAGACAAAGGCAAAAACAAACAAACATTGCCACAACAAAAATGATGGGGTAAGTCTAGTACTCATGAATAGTTATAAAAGATCACTCTAAGATTCACTTATTTTGTGTGGAATTCTGATTTTTTTTTTCTGTTATGAACCATTTTTAGAAGTTATTTATTTTCTGTAGAGAAAAAGAATTCTTTAGCTGCCATCTCTGCTATCCATGTGTGTCGATGAGTGCCACTGCATAAGTTATGGGTCTGGAAAGGGCTTCTGGTTATAAAACTGGGAGATTAGAGCTCAGCCCTATCCTCCTGCATCACCCTGAAGCCTGACAAGTTGTCAGTGCAGAGGCAATTATTTCTGCCCAAACATTAGGAACCCAACTTACATTTTTAAGGTATGTGATGGCATGAGAGTAGATGGGTTAACTAGAAAATGTGAGTATATTTTTTTTCTTATTTTGCTTTGTTTTCCCTAAACTATAAAAGGTGCCTGTAGATATTATGAAACTGAAACTTTACTTGCAGACGTGTCAAAATGAGGTTTAATTATGTTCAAAATTTCCAGGGGCGAGGGGGAGAGAACAACATAGTAGARCCTATGATGAAAGTGGTAAAATGGGAGGAAAAAAAATGACTGGGCAGAAAATACCCTTAGCTCGTGCGGGAGGGAACTCGTGTTGTATTCAGGCAGTGTGGGAAGAGCCTCATGTGGCCATTGGGCACTGAACCACRAGCGGCTCTGCCTGCTTGTTTTTCCTTTGCAAGCTCCTACAAAGAAGAGCAAAGATTTTGGATGGGTGMGAGGGACCTCGGGGAAGCCCTGGGTGTGTTTGGCCGGCTGGGAGGAGCCGTCTTTCSTGTCACTTGATAAAGCACCAGCTCCACGAGTCCTTTTGAATCATCCGTGAAATGCCTTGGAGAAACAGGAGCTGTTTAAGCAAGTGACAGCAAGTGAGCTGCAGATAAAAGCCTAAAATTGTCTCTTATTTCAAGATAGTAGCTTATGTGAAGCAAGTTGGTGGCCTTAGCACAGCTGCTAATTTTTAGGAATGCTGATCGGTTTTTATTGTCTTATGAAAAATCATCAGTGTATCAAAATACTTCCTTTTTTGTCTTAGTGTGAAGCTGAATTTGGACCTTTCCTCTCTYCCTCCATGCCCACCCACCCCAGAGAAGGGGCGAACTTGCAGCTGGTTTCTTCCCCAACATTGCACTTGTTGGGAAAGAGGTGGGACTTGGAGTTCCATGTTCCTGTAGAGGAGGTGTCTCGTTCAGGTGTCCTGGAATTACGATGCTTACAGACAGTAACACGGCACTGAGAGGGCCCTAAAGGCAGCAGGTTGTAGCTAACGGGGACATCAACCCTCTCCTAGAGGGGTGACTGGAATGCCAGGATGTGGCAGGCACTGGGAGCGAGAGAAAKAGCCACTGATGTGTCTCTTGGTGGGTGTGTGGACCTTCTGTGCAGTCACCCCTTGCTGTTCTTCCTGAGCTCCAGAAAGACTAGCCTTTGTACATCTTCTTTTATTTTTTTTTGGCATTTTCTCAAAAGAGAGCATTTCTCCATAGCTCCATCTTCAGCTAAGCATAGCAGACGTTGCCTACAATTGCAGCTGTGAGAAGGACTGCCTCCCCTTTCAGTATTGCTTTGCACTCTAAGGTGACCCAGGATGCCAGCAAAGGGAGATGTATGTACAGAAATTCTTCAAAATACTCCTATTGCCTTCTCATTTTCTCTCTCGTTAAGTGCCTTTCAGTAATAAAGTAGCCTCTGTGCCATAATTTGTGAATTTAAATTTAGTCTTTGGTAGTCCAGATAGATATTTTCTTAATATTAACATTACTGTTGGAAAAGATACGTAGGCACGATACACAGAAGTGCTTTGATTAGAAACAGCGTGGTGAGATCACCTGCTAATTTTTTCATCCTTTGTATCCCTGTAATTCCCAGCAGTTGAAACCTGAAGGTGAGAAAAAAAGAGAAAGTGGGAAAACAGAAACTCTGCAGCTGTAGGAACTCAGGATGCACAGTGGAAGTTCACACTTCTTCCAGCTTTGTGTGCTAACACATCTCTTCTATGCTGGTAATTGCTCTTGTGCATTTAACTCTTTGCAGCCTTCCCTCCAGCCTTGTGCTAGCTTTAGTCCTCAAAAGGAGCTTTATAACCTATTAGTTTTACACTAATAGGAGAAATAGGAGAAACTGCATGTGCAGCAGCAGTTGCATCCCTGAGACTTCTCAGGCAAGTTTTTATGAAAGTTAGTGGCTTTCCTAATAGTAAACTTGTTCTTTCAGGGAGACTAAGGCATTCGGGAGTTGTGGCTACAGAGCTGGCCAGATGTGGCCTCTGCCAGAGTGTCAACCTGCTGCTGAAGAGTGAATGCTTAAATCCCTGCTGAAGATTATTTTTCAAAATAGAGTGGAATTATGGAAGTTACATGTTGAGATGGGCACAATCTCCCAACTGTCACACCTGTGTCTAAGAAGTAATAACACAGGACACACTGCAGTTTTCTGGGCTGGTAGGGTTTATTTTTATCTCTGTAATTGGGGTAGGTTAAGGAAATTCGATATTCATTGCTGCTCAGCTTCCTCCTCAATTCCCTGGTGGTCAAGATTTACTTCACCTGGCTGTTATCAGGCTATATTTACTTGCACTTTCTGTTGGTTTTGTTTGTTTTGTTTTAARGGCTTTCTTCCTGCAATCAGAAAAAGCTGTATTTTAAAAATCATGATACTGCTTTCTATTAGATAAGCAGTGTGCCTGGACTATCCTAATCTTCTGACAGTAGCCAGCAGTGCTGCCCAGTGGAGCACTTAGCTCCATGACTAATTTGTTGCTGTTGGTTTGTTCTCTCCATCATGTTCTCCCTGATGAGAAATTTGTATAACCACCTCAATGTTTTTTTTTTTTTTTTTGGTAAGATACTATTATTTAGGTTATGCTTGTGAAAGTGCATGTTATTTATGGATGTATTAGAAAAAGGTGGCTTTGAAAAAATAACACGCTTGTATCTTGTGGTTCTTGGTTGCTGTTGTTATCCTCTAAGGAGACGCATTTGCTGCCCACATCGTCTTTATCACTGAAAGCTCTATTATTCCTAAAAAAAACCCAGAATTACTGCATGCAAGTGCTTTAGTCCTGAATTATATACAGTCCTTTAGGACTATATTCCTGAAGGGATGTGTACTGAAGGACTGTATTACTGAATGTAGGTGCCCAACAGATGCTTTCAAGATGTAAGATCTGATGACTTTGTTATGGCTTGGTGTTCCCACTGACCTTTGGAAGATTCCCCTCGTTACCTTGGCATGATAGGAGAGGGCAGGACAAAGCCTCATCCTGACTCGCAATCAAAGTGTCTGAAGGTAGACAAAAACAAATAAACAAAAAAGTCAAATTATCTTGTAACAGGGACTTCAGCAAGCTCAGGATATCTCCATGTGGTCATTTCAATGCTGCAAAGCAGCTAGTGAGGGGTTGTCCGTCATGATGCCACGTGAAGTGCTTGTTTTTAAGTCTTGGCTCTAGCTTTCGAGGTGGTTATCTTGTATATTTTCCCCATCAATGGTGGTAACAGATAAAGTGAAAAAAAAACTTCTTTTGCTTTCAGAAATGAGGATGAGTTGGAAGTAAATATATCTGAATACATAAATGGTTTAATGTAATAGAACTTGTCCATGAGTCGCATAAAGCTTTCCTGCTCCCGGTCTTGATTGTTTTAAATGTAGTTTTGACAGATGATGGAGAGTTTTGCATCTTGGAGCATGTGTGGACCAGTTTTACTCTGTCTTTCTCAACCTTTTCATATGTAATCACTCATGGTTCTATTTTTTTTTCTTTTTGAATAGAATGTATTATGGTTTAAAATTTAAGATATGGGGATTGAGGGGAAAAAACTCAGAAATGATTACTCCTACCTAGAGTATATACAGAGCATCCCATAGCCCAGGAATCRGTCACACTGACAAAAGAGGAATGTAAAATATTACCATGTACAGAAGATGTCTTCCAGATATCTATAGATATATAGATAACTATATCTTCTAGATATCTTAGGTCTCTTTACCTTTATATGTAAAGAATAAGCATCTGGTTAAAGCAAGTTTATCTCTGAGCTTACTGAATTGCTTTCTTGAATTAATTAAATAGTAATTAATATTAATTGAATTAATATTAAAATATTAATTCTGTAAGCAACAGTTGTTAACGTTCACTCAGTACTGAGGATGGGTTCTTTAGCAGCCTGTAGCAACAAAACTCTACTCCGACTAAGTTTTCTCTTTTGCTTAGACATGTCCTTTCTGCTTGCAGCTTCTCATCTTAAAATTCTCTCCAGATTACCCCATATTTCACCTTCCTCATTCCAGAATATCATCCTTTCATTCCTTAAAGAAGAAAGGGTTGAATCTGCTTGAGCCTTAATCAGTGTCTCATACTAGCATCTGCTTAACTGAAAGCTCATTTTGTATCTTGATTTAATTGTGGAAATGGAACAATGGGATAATGCAATCTATTTGCTTCTCTAAATAATTCAAGTCACTTTATTCGGATTCCTGAGAAGCGACTCTCAGCAGTTCGGGATGTGCAAGAGCAAATACTGCTTTGTGCTTAACAAAACACTGATAACTGACAGCTCCTTCAAATAGGGAATGGCTCATTTTGTGATGCAAAACAGATAGGTAGGTTGGGAATAATGTTGTGTATCTGTATGCAGGATTAAACCCCAGACAAAAAGCAAAGGCAGATGAAAAGATTGTATTGCTGGTCTCTTCTTTCAGCAGCAAGACAGCCCTCCAGAGAGTAAGACAAGTGACTGGTAAGTGCATTGGCTGTGTTTGACATATCTTATAACTATTTTTGAACTTTCAGCTACCTTTTTTCTTTCTTTTTTTTTTTTTTYCCAAAGCCAGCAGTTTCTTGTTGTGACTGAGTGGCTTTCATGCTACTGACAAATGAGATTTACATGTTAGAGATAATTACGGCATAATTTTCAACACAAGTAAGCAATATTTCTGCCCAGTGAAAGGACCCAAGAGKCAAATGATCTTCAGCAAAGATATGCCTCATCTCTTTCACTACTTRAAGGAATAGCTTGGTTTCAGTGGCTTTATAGGTATGTAAATATATACATATATGCTTAATTTAGAATAATTCGATGCTCACACATTGAGAAATTTTGATTTGACTTTTTAGAGCTCATGATCCATGAGGATGACTCTGGTAGCCAAAGCAATGGGATGGTGATGCCTGTTAGTGCAGCTCTTTGCAGTCCCCTTGTAGCACAACACTGTGCCTTCAGTGTGTGGCATTTGTAACCCTGCCAGCATCTCAGTGCATGAAACGCCAGTGAGATCTTTCTGGGGATGTTGCCAAAGGCAACTGCTTCATGAGTTTGGCCCTTTTCCTGCTCCGTGGCTCCTGCTATCTGAGATCACTGTTGGAGATCTGCCCAGCCCGTACATACATCTCCATGCCCAATGCGGGGTGCAGGAACATGTGTAGGACAGTTCTGCTCAACCAAGAAAYTTCCAGGTGGGTGGGAAGCAGCAGCTTGCAGGTCATCCTTTTCTGCTGATACCCTTTTCAACCCATTAGCCAATCAACCCTATGGTAGGTGCTGTGCCTGCGAACCCCCTCAGAAGGAACTGCCAGCTGGTGRGTTGAGTGAACTCCTGGTGACATTGAACATAAAATGCTATGAAAAACATGCAGAGCTTCCAATGAGCTACAAAAAAAAGCTCTTTTTGAGAACTGCACTGAAGGGAAATGTCACATTTTTGCATCATGTTTTCTTGTGGTGAAAAATTGTGCTTATGAGGTATTTAAACTTGAAACCACGTGCAGAAGGAGAACATACAGCAGACTTTGAAAGCACCTCTGGGTGCCTCAGCAAAACTGCTGTTGTCACGAGCCCCTTGGTCCTGCTGCAGGCAGGTGAAGCACAGCCCTTCTCTGAGAGGTGCTCCAGGTCTAGCATGGCCCATAGCATACAGAGCTGCTCTATCTAAAATATAATCTTTCAAAGCTGCAGATAAATGTGAATGCTTGAGTCAACTACTTGATTACATTTTGGCATCCACAGTTCATATAATCCCAAAATAATTTAGTGTCGAAGGATCTTTAGAGGCCATCTGGTTTATTTCTCTTCTCAAAGCAGCTTCAACATAGGTTAAGTTGCTTAGGGCTATGTCCATAAAACATATGAATATCTCCAGGGGATGGAGTTTTCTTAGCCGCTCTGGGCTTTTTCATCAGGGGCTTTTCTTTGTGGGGAAAAAATGAGAATTTTAATTGTGAAAAACATAATTAAGCCATAGTTGCATGCCTACCACGTTGCCTGTGTTCCTGTGCCCATCTCTCCATTCCATTGCCCTTTCCTGGTCACACATGAAGTAAGTTAAGCCAGTAAAACTCATGGAGAATTAAGGGGTCCTGTAACCTGTGTATATATATGTAAATATGTATATATGTGTGTATTTAAATATATATATATATATATATATATATATAAAGACAAATTTTTGGTGGTCTGAATCTGGCCAGCACGTTAAACGTGCAGACCTTAGGTATATAGTAGTGTTCGTGTTCCATTCTGCTGGAATGATACAATATCTATGGTTGAATTTCCATGTGAGGGGCCTGGATGACTCCAACCATCTTTAGTTGCTAAWGAGCTTTAATGTCCTTGTCCAAAAACACCTGATGACTCCAGAATAAGCAGTACTGTGTGGAGAATATTTGAGATCATAACAGGAAATACAATCAGGCCTTAAATGATTTGGGTTTGAACTTGTCTTTTTCTCATCTGTTTAACTTAACTTAGGGTTAATTAAAAACATCTTTTTTTYCCAAGTGAGATTGTTGATATACTCACGTGACAATAATATAAACTGAGAGATGCTGAACACTTTCTGCACTGATTAACTAAAATAAGTATAGAGGTTCAAATTAACTACAGGAAAAAAACTAAATCTACTTTTTGTTTAAAGCTTAATTATGCCAAGTGTAATTGCAGTATGTTACTGATTTCAAGATTGCCATTTTTCTCAGCGAGAATTCAAAAATTATGTATGTCTACAATAAGCAACTTAGGTTTTAAGGGAGGAAAAAAAAMCAAGCTTGATTTTAGGTGCAATGATGTGATTTGTCTTATTAGAAAATATGACACCTTTAAACTTGTTACAGAAGACTAAGAGCCCCTGATATCCGACTTTATATTGCAAAGCAAACAAGGAATCGAGCTCTTCCAGATTTTTTCATTTCTGGTCAGAAATAGGGGCTTTCTTATGACAACTGTTTCTCTCTCCATGTGTGTGTAATAATTCTTGAACCAGTTTCATGAGCCCGGTAATCACATCAATCAGCAGACTGGGAAAGGAAGCCACCCACGTTTGCTGAAGTGTGTGATGAGATACGGAGGTTACGAATGAGCCTTCAGGCCCATCTGGAGAACAAGAAGCTTGTGGGTTTTTAGGCTCCTCAGAATCTGGAGAAGTGAAGGCAAACGTTGAACTGGCCTGCCTGTAATTGCCATTTGTCTGACTATTTAAAGGCTTTTTGGCAAACTGGAATTGAATTCCCCTTGGATTTACCAAGTTCTGTGGATCAGTACACAGCAAGCATCAAACTAACAGCTTAGGCAGCAGCCTCCCTGGAGTCCCTTTGCATCCAGGCTTCCCCTTTGCTGGACTAACCAGGTGACTGCAGGGGCTTGCAGAAATTGTGGTGGTTTTTCTGAGAGGCGGAAAGAGCATTAAGAGTTCACAGGCAGGGCACGCAACTGCCCAAAAGGGATAGATTGCTCCTTACCTAGAAGTAAGGAGACAAGAAGTAATTGACGTACCAATACTTTTCTTTCTGCAGTTATGGGAGGGGTTCATCATGTGGGACATCATGGACCCTTCCCCACTTKGTTCTCTGCTGATCTCCTTTTGCTTGGATGTTGCCTTGCCACCATCCCCTCCTGGCCCCATCTTTTCTTCTCCTTGCACTAAACTCCAGTCCTGACTTTGGTCTTTGCTTCCCTCCCAATCACTTACCCTCACCACTGAATTTGGCCCCGTTGTGGGATCCTAGGGTAGTAGGCAAGGATGGTCACTTGGAGGTTTATACCTTGCCAAGAGGCTCTCAGAGAGTGCTCAGAATTGAGACCTAATTGCAGTCTTCTCCATTGYCTTTTAAAAATTACTGTGTTTCAGCTGGTTCTGGAGTTTCCTACCGAGAGAGAACCAGAAGTGGCTTCATGTGGTGAGTGTGGCTGGGGACAGTTCAGCACCTTCCCTGGGGCAGCTGAGTCAGAGCTGTGTCTGAGGGGCRGCAACAGACCAGTGAAAACTAATCTCTTTGGAAGGACCTGTCACTGTGCATT
This sequence comes from Nothoprocta perdicaria, assembly GCF_003342845.1. Classification (NCBI taxonomy): domain Eukaryota; kingdom Metazoa; phylum Chordata; class Aves; order Tinamiformes; family Tinamidae; genus Nothoprocta; species Nothoprocta perdicaria. The sequence goes on from NW_020455577.1 coordinate 4,383,354, forward strand.
TTGGAAGTGCTTAAAAGTGGATTTTGAGGTATTTAAAACTCTATCGTTAAATTCCCAGTGAACAGTCTATTTTTGGAATATCAAAATAAGTATATTTTGCTTATGTAGTCAATGCCAGGATAGTAGATACTTCATTATCCATTGCATGCARTTTACTTCAGTAATTAGCATGGAGTGCAAGTAGGCTGGTCAATATAATTACCACATCACACGGTTAGGTGCAGCTGCACACGTGTCTTTTTTTTTTTTCCCTTTTTTATTAGAAAGTATGGGTAAGTTTTCCATTCTTCCCCTTCTCAAAGAACAACCTGCAAACTCGCTTTTGTTGCTAATTAGAAAGTGCATTGTTTACTCTAAACCGAAGTCGCATAAATCAATAGTGCTACATAAACCAAGAGAACAAATTGTACCTCTCATTTCCATAACGGACAAGATTGGGAAAGAATTCCCTGGGTTAATGAGGGTCCTCAGGTTGTTTCTCAGGGTATATTGCCTCCTATGACACTGGGACATTGGCGATTGAAAAGTACTGCTCAAAAAAAAAAAAAAAAAAAAATCAGGTTGGGGAGATTCGCTGTACTRAAGCTTTTAGCTTTAGTGCATTGATTTTTTTGCTGTCTGTGCGGAGTTTCAGCATAAGCTGAGGATACAAATTCAGATTTACCCTTGCTTTGAGGTTCAAACTCGGTTCTAATCTCGGCTGGGGATTTGGCTGGGAAGGAGCTGAGCTCCCAAGTTTCCGTGGCTCTGGCATTAGGTTCTCTTTCTTCTCGGAAAGAGAACAGTGCTCCCTAGAGGAAAGGAAGCACTTCTGGATAGTGTTCTGCTAACTGGAAGGGGTCTAAATTTGGGAAAGACGAGCCAAAGATGTTGGAAATGCACAGTTGCAGTATTAAGACATCTTATAATCCCCATTTTGTTTCTGCTCCATTACCTTTATCCTCTTATTGGAGTCACTTTACTTTCTTTTTCTCCTATTACCTTGCTGCTGATCTGGAACATTTGGGGGATTGAAGGAGGAGCGAGCACAGAGGAGGCCCTGGTTGGCCAACGCAAGTGCAGCTCTAGCTCTTGCCAACCAAAACGTGGGGAGTTGCATGAGTCTGGGAAAAAAAGGACTGTTTTTTGCAGCTTGTTATTGCATTTGAGTGCATTTTTATGCAGCTGGTAAGAGGAGTATTYCAGGCAGAAGGAAAGGCATTTTGCGTCCTCATCCCAAGGCGTATTTCCTGTTCCAGAGCACTGGAGAGCAGGCGCCTTTCAAAGATCAAGTGAGGGGGAAAACAAGTGATTTTTTTCCTCAGCCGTGTTCTTGATAATGAATTATATTACCTGAAGTTTTTCCTGAACTATTCAACATGAAAAAGTCATAAACTATTGAAAACAGGGTTTCTAATGGGAAATTTAAAGAACTTCTTTGCCACGTTTCACATAACATATGGCAAAATTTAAAGCATAGATCAAGCGAGCACTATGCCTCCTGATTTCTTTCCCTGTTTAAAATGTGTCTTGGACGTTTTAACAGACAAGATAATCTAATTGGGAAATTTGCAATCCAAGCGTTAGCCTGGGAAGATGGATCGCATTCTTGTTTCCTCAGGCTCTAGGCTCCTTCCTATGGGAAAATCAATGAAAGCCATGACGTTCTTGAAGTTCCTGAATGTCCTGGTGTCTGTGTCCCCTGATTGGTGAGAAGAGCAATTTCGAGGAGTTCTGGAGCCCATTGACTTTTCTCATCAGCTGAAACATAAATTACATCATTTCCAACGAGGCTTCAGCATCCTGGCTCGTGTGTGTGAATGCTGGGAAGGTGCATGGGACAAGGAAAACTGGCCTTATCTGTGAACAAAGYGGCAGTCTGTCCCTGTCCTCCTGGATCTGTTGGATGACCTTCATGCCAGGAGATGCCCCTGTTGATCTCGAGTGCACAATGTGCTTTGGGCTCAGGGCTGTTTCTGTTCTCCTCAGCATTTAGCTGTGATGATTAAGGGTTCGCAGGATAAATCTGGTCTTCAGTAATTCTCTCTTCAGCTTACAGCAGGGAAAGGCAGCACGGGAAGCTACCCAATGAAATGTTATGCTCGAGGGTGTTGTAAGTGAAAGGCAAATATTTTGGTCAGCTCTGCCGGAGGATAAAAATTGGTGGAGCCAAGTAAAGTCTAACTGATCAGGCTGTACACTGATGTCTGAATTTGTGAGTCTGTAGCCCCTAGTCTGTGTGGGAAATAAGCTGTGCTTTCTCCAGGGATGTATCACACCAGGCATCCTGACGTGGGAACAGCAAGTGAGATGCCCTTTTGGAATATTCTGTATTTACAGAAATTTTAGCATTATTATTATTATTATTATTACTATTTTTGTTTTAAAGATGGTAACTGACTTATTTACAAATGGTTAACAGGTTTTCTTTTTTAAGCAGGTGTGAAGCCCATTTCTCAACATAGTAGTTGGTTTTAGTTAATTTTGATGAAGGGAATGACACTGTGCAAGTAACAAATAACAAGGACAATTTCATGTCGTGTCCTGGTGTCGTGTTAACCTCGCAGAGCAAGCGGAAAAATCCAGCTCTGCTTTGGCACTTGCAATKATTCCCCATCCTGTCTCTTCTGCTCCCATAGTACTCCAAGGAAACCTCCCCATTGCTATTTCTTCCTGTCGGGGAACATGGAAACTATTGTTATGCTAATGGCCCCTTTGTTTTAATTTCTCTGAAGATTAAGGTTGCAAACTGTGCCCTCCTGCCACCTGCTTCTATGAATCAATTACACCCTTAAAACAAGAGCCACTTTCCCTCTCTGGGCACCTAGCTCACCCGTGGATGTTTCTGATGGGAACAGGGTGGTACTTACTCATTTCTCACCATAAAAATCTCACTCGTAGAAAGAAGCAGCGTTACTGGCTTTGCTTTAAATGGCAAGAAGTCTCATAAGATGCCTTGCAAACAAAACTGGACRTAGAAACCTGGCCACAAATATCATCCGTGTCAAAAAGCAGCTGTGGGTGGATAGGAGCGATGTGCCAAGGAAACGCTGCACGCCGTGACCCTGCGTCTCAGGAGATGCCTCCTCAGTGCAGATAGGCCGGGCTCTCAGGCTGACTCCAGTCTTAATCCCCATGCAGAACAACCTGTGCCTTGAGTTGGAGGCACCTTAAGCCCGAAACGACTTCCAAATGCAGCTTTTGCTTTTACAAGGTCCGGTTAAACTTCTAAACCAAATTTCCTCCCTCTGGGCCGYTATCCACCACAAATCCATTAGTTTCTTGTCCCAGTGACGCTCTGCCTGTTTCACGTAGCCTTATATGTCCCTGTTGTACAGGACAAGTCATTTGGGACTGATTTCTGGAGCGTGTTCAGGCAGCAGAATGTGCAGATGTGGATAAACCAGGATGCTSTCCTTAGGACACAGCAGTCATGGTTCCTACTGGAGCGGCCTACATACAGAGCCAACAAATACATGGTATTAGGCTAACGGGTTTAGTCTGCTGTAGATTTTTCTGATACACAGAAACTATACCTGCTATATGTTTGTATAGCTATTTTTTGTCTACTATAACAGTTTTATACATGGATTTTTTTTTTAAACTGTGTACTAGTCATCTTTAAACTATTAGATCCCACCAATGATCCATAATGATAAGAATTATGGAACAATTCACAAGGATTTGTAGACCTCTGAAAACTTCATCCTTCTGCAGCAGCTTAGTGAATGAAATTGCACTGGTGCCTGTGGTTTGGAGGGGTTTTAAGCCTCTGTTCTGTGTGGGAAAATATGACACATTAAGTAAAGAGAAAATTCGGCAACCTGAAGCCAGCAGAGCTTCTGCTGTGCTTTACCTATCATTTTCAAAAGATGTTTGATCCTTAGATAAAACACATGCTAATACTTTAAAGATTTCAGGTTAATATCTTTAAAGATTCTATTTCTAAGGTAGAAATYTTATATATTATAATTTTAGTTAAAKATTAAATTCCTTTCAATATCTGGAACTAAGCATTCATGTGGAGCATTTTGGAGCAGTGATGTAATGCAGAGGAATCAGAAATCAGGCAGTGTGAGTAGGAAAAGGGGTGGGAAAATAAGATGGAGGCTTAATTGTCATTTTAGAGATTGGTTTTAAATCGAAGGTCCCTGACTTGGGGCATCACAAAAAAGATAATCTTTATTTTTAAATGTCTTTGGTAGACAAACTGTGGGGAATGCTGAATGCAAGGCACAGAAACTAATTAGAAAAGAATTAAAAGACAAAAATCTCCTTTCAAATATAGAATCGGGTTATTGGATAAATTTGGTCTCTGTGAACCTTATTTTCTTTTTTTATCAGGTGGCAGGAAATGGAGCAAAGCGGAGCAAACAAAGGGTGGCAGGGTGTTAACGGAGACCTAATAACTAAAGCCTAAATAACTRAAGTCTAGTCCAGAACAGGCATCTTTCAGTCGTGCTGGGCACCTCGGTGTTGTTGCGACCACCCTGGGGACGCTGGAAYGAGTATGTGAGTGGGAATTTCATGGAATGGATTTTTTAATTGATCCTTTTTCTTCTTTTTCTGCCCTGGTGCCTGTGCTGCTGTGGGTGGCAAGGGGAAAGGACGTCCTGCCTCGGTGCCGAAACGCGTGGGCGAGCAAGCGGCTGCGCAGGGAATGGCGACCGTGCCCTGCGCCCCTCTCGGCCAAGTTAAAGAGGTTAAATAAAGGCAGATGCCAGCTAATKGCATCCGGAGATATCGCACATGGAAGAAAATGTGTAAAATCAGACCCGAGGTACATTGTTGTTTCACTTTTCGACAGCTCCTTCCTTGGATGCCAGAGTAAGAGCATCGTTCATTGTATTAGAAAATAAAGCAAAGCAAAGGATGTACCCAGGCAGACAGAGTCACTCTCCCTTAATTGCACAGCAGCTTTGGAGAAGGTTTGCAGCATTTTAGAAAATTAAGACTGTAGCTGAGAATCATCTGAGACTAGAGTAATTTGGGCTTTCCTCTCCCTTTTAAGTAGGATCACTTGGAGCTTGGGTGTTTAAGTGGCTGTTATCCTGGTTTATGGTAAAAATCCCTTTTGTGAGTGCTAAACTTCAGGCAGGGCATAGAAAATAAAGCGGACCTGAATGTGAGCACAAAGAACGTAGTGTGAAGAAGGGARGTTGGAAAATGAACAGAGCAGTTTGAGAGCGCCGCTGTAGGTATCTGTTGTGTTTTTCCAGACCTCGGGTTTGAGAGAAGAACCTTGAACTTGAAGCAGAGGATGAAGGGTTGGATGATTTGAATATGAATGTCTGGCAGGGCCTGAGCAGCACGACAGGGATAATTTTAGCAGCAACTTTTTGAATAGACCGGTTGGGTCCAAGCTGAGATGTAAGTAGGCTAGATAGACTATAACCAAGATTAAGGACGAAGGGGAAAAATTCACGGAAGAGGGGGAGGCATGTGCAGTGTCCAGGAACAGCTCTAACCTGTTTTGCAGATCTAATTGTTTTGTGGTTGCGAGGGAGCCCGTCACGCAGGCGGTCAGGATATGTTTTATGGGGCGTATTTGTAAAATGAGTGGCACGCTGCGGATTGTGAAGCCCAGCTTATGGGTGAGGCTGAGGAATGCGATGAGGGTGGTCACCAGCAGTGAAGATGAACTTCAGCTGTCAGGATGTAGAGCTGAACATACTCGCAGAGCACCCAGGAGGAGGCCAAAAGATAGCCAAGATTATAGATAATTAGACTCACAGCAGAGATGTTCAGACTTCACTGGAAGCCAGAATTAACCTGAAGTCACTGGTTTCAGCTTCAGTCGGGCCTTTTGGCCTGGTTGATAGTTTTATAAATATTTACAAGGTCTAAGGCCTGACTTTGCGTGCAACAGCCTGTAAAATCCCACTGGCATCTCTTGGTTTCCCATTGCGGGAGGATGCCAAGGAGGAGCTCTCGTGCTTATTAGCYGAGTAACCAAAGGATACGGCCTTTTCAACCAAAGAGACTTGGCTATTGAATTATCTAAAAATAAAAGAGGCTGAGTTCATTTGTWGTGTGCTGCGATGCAATTGCCGTTATTATTTTAGGGATAAATWGTAGTCCATGCTTGTGAGTACATTGACTCACTGTGCTTGGGTATTTTTTCCCAACTCTCTAGTGTTTCCAGTATGTCTTAATTATTTTTTTAAGGACAACTTTGCAAATACCAGCATTTCTCTGCTTGATAACGTTAGATAATTGGCTATTGGTTATGTACGCATCACATATATATGGTCTCATCTATTGCTCACTAGTGTCAAATGCAAAGTAGTTACCTGTTTCCTCCCAGAAGTGAAGGTATGTTTTAGTATAAAGCAAAAATAACGGGATTGAGTCTTGAATCAGTAAACCCGTTCAAGCTCGTTTCCACGAAACACACTTGTAGTGAAAAAGAATAGTGTCGTGTATCAAGCCCCTAAGAATAAGGAGAATACCTAGTCTGAGGTTTTCAGCTAAGATTAAATTGCAGTGAAAAAAACATGGAACAGAAACAGTCTAACTGGCAGTCTCTTTGCTCCATTGTTTTGCAAGCACCACAAATAGGTACATTTTTTGTTTTATTTTTGATGTTTGCTAGGTTGAGGTTTTGAACAGCTTTCACCAATGGTCAAAAATGAGTTATTTTAAATTCTGAAAATCTGTTTGTAGGTGCCAGAGATGGCAACAACTGAATGCTGAGCTGAAACAACCAAAACTCTGGCCAAGACTTTGTGCGCCAAGCRCTCGAGAACCTGTCCCTTGCTGGATGAAAGTATACGTGTATATTAAAAAAAAGATAAGTATTTAGAAGGATTTCTTTTATTACTCTTCCAAATTTTTGTCACTTTTAGTGTAAACCTTCTGAAAACACGAGCAAGCCTCTTCCTTTTGTTTTCCTCTCCCTACTGTAAGTTGTGGTATTTCCCTTAATAAGCATCTTGTGCCTTATATATCTGTTAAATATGGCTTGTTTTTTCTTTCTTTTTCCCCTATAGAAACAGATGGTTTCTCTGATTTATTTCCCTCRGTGTACAGTATTTCTATTTGCTGACTTGTCCATGTGGTTTTGAAATATGAAGATGATTTTTGGTGACTACACCTTATTTGTGTTTTTTTTTTTTCTACTTGACATTGGTGAAGGCAGACAGTAGAGCGTGTTAGTCTTTGCTTTCTGAGGAGATTATCAGTCCCTATGCTGCTTCCAAGATGTGTCAGTGCTCTAATGTTGAGGGACCTTTCTGTGCACTAGAGACCGGGGAATTTGTGTCTGTCTCATCTGTGGCCTTAGTGAGAGACACAAGTTTTGCTGAGGGGCTCATCCTTCTGATTGGAGTGGAGATTAATTAGCTAATTAAGGCTGACTTGCAGTAAAGCCCTTTAAAAAGCAAAGGGCAGCCTCTGGGGGCTGGAATGAGCGGGCAGGGGTTGGGTTTCTGTTTCCTATGTCTTAGTCTTTGCAAGACTTGAGAGTGGAGACTTTGCAGGACTTGCAGCATGGGGATTTTCTTCTAAATTGCTTACTGCATGCACAGCTATGAACACACATGCCCCTTGCACCCGTGGGGAGCTGCTTGGTGTGAGGCTCACCTGGCTTTTTGTAGGCAACAGACCTGGCTGAAGACGAGAGTTTTCAAATAGGGCTTTGAAGTGATGGAAGTGAATCTAAGCATGATGAAAGCCAATCTCCTTTCTTAAAGGCTTGCAGATTGAAAACTGATAAATCCTGCGTCCTCAGATCCTTTTTGTCATCTTTCAGTGGACATAAAAGGTCCCTAAATATATTTTCTTTTATGGCATAATATTTTCTTTTATGGCAAAAGCATATGCAATTCATAAGCAATGCATAGGAAAGCATAATAATAATAAGTCCTATGTGCTATGGAAATCGGTGAAAAAGACATTTCAAATTCACAACAAAGTGAGTTCTGTAGAGCAAAATTGTTTTGTTTTTGTGGGGAATTTCCAGTCTATTTCTAAGATGATGAAGGAATCATAGCCCAAACGTTGATCCTAAAATCTTGGTGGAGGCATCGCTTGTGCTTGCACAGGATCCTTTGCCATGCACAGTCTGTGTGACAGCGTGTGGTTTTTGCACTTGCAACTCAGTGCATCTCAGTGCAGATGTTTCATTCTGTGAGTGTAAAGGGTGATGCCCTTGGAAGACATGAAGCCACTGTTACCCAGCTGGGAAAACACAATTTTCATTACACAGTAACCTCCAGTTACCTGTGTATGCCAAGAAAACCAGTGGCATTTTTGGAGTAGCCATAGACTAGAACAAAAGCCTTGTAAAAGGAGTGGAAATTGGAGAAGATCCACTTTATGACCTAATCTATGGGAATTTTCTGAGCCACGTATTTGTTTCTGATGCTGAATACAAAATGTCTGTGCTCTCCTATGTTTGGAGCTCCTTCTTAATACAAAAATCTTAACAAGGTTTGTTTGTTTGATAAAAGCATATTAGAATCCCTGAGAATATGTCTTGGGGATTTTACCATTTTAATGGCTTATTACTTCTCTGCCCAATTCCCACGTGTACTGTGTTTACAGCTTGTGACTGAAGATACCTGTTAARTATGTTCTACGCAAATTCCAGCAGTCAAGTCTTATCTGTATTTTTCAAAATATAACTTGAAGCACGCAGTTGTATTGAGTTTAAAGCAAGATGGTGTGGTAAACTCTGTATTATCTTTAATGTTCTGAATAAGCAAGTTTGTTGTCTGAAAAAACATCAGTTTTTGACACTAAGACTGGGGATGTTCCCRCAGATAGTAATGCAGTAACTTCATCGATATATAGAGTTCATTTGCACATCCCAGTTAATAAAGTAAGCAGCTGAAATAGATATATATGCAAAATATATGCTTACAAAATATCACATAAGCCAATCAAGGCAGAGAAAAACTTTTATCTAAGATGACAATAATTATTTTGATATATATTTTTATAATGAAAAGTATAGTTTCCTTGCTTCTCCCTAGGAGAGGAGTTCTGGAAGTGGAGCATATTAGAAAAGAAGGGAAGAGCAGAGGTCAAGGCGCATGCTTTCTTCTGAGGTTTTKTGTTGCTATATTAATATGATGGGATTCTGTGTAAAATATGACCAGTCCTTATACTGTAAGGTGCGCATAGGTGTGTGGGAGACATGGAATATTTAGTCCCTAACTTAAATCTACTGGGCTCGTGTAACTTTGCAAAACTGAGCAAGGTTTTTGCAGCTGTGTGGTGTGAAGTTAACGCTGTCCARTGTGTAGTTGCAGAAGGAGAGGCAGGAAATCACAGAGTCACAGGATGGTTGAGGTTGGAAGGGACCMCTAGAGATCATCTAGCCCAACCCCCTGCTCCAGCAGGGACACCCAGCGCACAGGGCGGCATCCAGGTGGGTTTGGAGACCTCCAGAGAAGGAGACTCCACAGCCTGCCTGGGCAGCCTGTGCCAGGGCTCTGGCACCCTCACAGTGAAGARGTTCCTCCTCACATGTGATGGAACTGCCTGCATTTCAAGTTATAATCATTACTCCTTGTCCTGTCACTGGCCACCCCTGAGACTAGTTTGGCCCCTTCCTCCCTACACTCACCCTTCAGGTATGTATATGTATTAATCAGATCCCCTCTCAGCCGTCTCTTCTCCAGGCTAAACAGGCCCAGCTCACCTAGTTTCTTCTCTCCAAGTCAATCCAGAGCCTGGATTCTCGTCCTGCAGGAGCTCCATGGCACTGCTGTCCTTTGGCATCTTAGTGCCTACGCTGTGGTAGGAAGCGGAGGAATAGGAAGGGAGCACCAAGGCAGATATCCCTGGGGAGACTGAGGAAGCTTGTGCTGGGGTTGCCAGCAGGTGAAAGGGGAGCGGAGTCTCTGTGTGAGACACGGGGTCGGGTTCGATCCCACCATCCSCAGCCCCATAGAGATGTGCTGGGAGCCGGCAGGACCCAGGGATGTCCCCACTGGCACAACCAGCCCYGCGACTAGTTCAGGGCCTTGATGTCTTTGAAACATAAACACCATTTTTCGTTAATGACGTTGAAAATCCCTTCTCCCTCTCCACTCTTCTTTCCTGGCTTTCTTCTTAAGTGCTGTTTTTAATGTATGTTAGGGTTGCTCTTTTTTAGTGCTGTGTTTTAGGGTCACATTATGTTGTGCAACCACCCAGATGGGTGGAACTAGAGGCAGAATTATTTGGCTTTTAATGCGTAAAGGAACACGTATCGGGAAAAATACTGCATTTGTGGTGGCAGTAGATCCAAGCAAATGTTCCCAGCTTCTTAGTGAAGCTCATGTCTTCTTTACTGCTCTATAGTCTGAATTCTGAAACTACCTGGCTTTAAAAGTAACTTTATAGAAGCAAAGTCTTCCATGCTATGATTACTATGTGTATTCCCATAGCTTTTAACTGTCATCTGAGAGAGGCAAATTTGGGGAAGGAAAAATATTCCAAAATCTCCTACTCTTGCTAAAACCACTCTTATTAATTAAGGCCTTTATTTTGAACCAGCCATAGTCTAAGCAGGCTCTGGAGGAGACACCAAGTGGTGCAAGGGCTGCACTGAGCAGGTCTGCCCAAAGAAGAGGGATTTTGCACGGTGAGCAGCATTTCTTTGATTTTATTTAATGTACTGCATAACGTACTGTATTTCATAGGTACCATCCTGGAAAATGAGATTGATGTTTGGGTCTGCCTTGGCAGTTTGGTGCTCTCATGCCCTTCCCAAGGCAGGGAGTGCCTCCATACAGAGCACGGAACTAGGAAGGGCCTGGTGCTCTGAAATAAGTCTGAATTTTCTAGAATGAGATTATAGGAAGTTGAACACAGGAGAGAGAAAAAGAAATCATATCATATATTTTGGCAAAAGCCATATGTCTGCTGAAACGTTTTCTACATATGCCTGGCACAGAGCATTCCCCTTCTATAAAACTTATTAGAACAAACAGCTGGTTAATGGAGGCAAAACATATTTTCCCAACTGAGCATTAGCTCCAAAGAAAAAGGAATTGGATTTATTAAGAACAAAGCTGCCCGTTTTTCTAGACACTTCTGTGTAAAGCTGTGGAATCAAAAGGAATGAAGAAAGAAAGAAAATAGTAAATAGGTAATGTTGGCAAGCTATGAAAATTATATGACGAGCAGACTTTTTGAAAGCTATGAGGAATTGTACTCTCAAATCTGTATGAAAAGTCTGATTTTTCACCTGCTTTTTCTAGTAACGCTTTTCCTAATTTTGTTAGAGTTTTTTTTTTNGTTTTTTTTTTTTTTTTTTTTTTTTTGATAGGTCTGAAAGCCTGGGAACTGTTACTACAGCCTGGTAAAAAAGCTAGGTGGTTTCTAAAGTTCTTCCTTGAACAAAATGATCTAATTTGAACTATAGGTTGCATTCAGCTATTTTTTTTCCTGATTTCTGTTTATGGTTTAAAAACTTAAGATAATTTGACAACAAAAACTGTAAGGATGGTGAAAATGTGGAACCGTCTAGGTGCATCACTTATGGCATAGAGAAGGCCATAAAATCCTGATAAATTACAGCTGATTTCATCAGAGTGTCTGCATTGACAGCCCAAAAGCCGTGATCACTCCAGTAACAGTCTGTGTCTGTCAGAGACCTCTGGGGCCTGCTGAGCCCACAGCRGCTCAGAAACTTTGGGTAAAAATAAAAAATGGTTTGCAGGACAACATAGAATTAAATCACTTCAGAGAAGTGTCGATACAATCTGCATACATTAAATACCAGATAGAAACTTTAAATTCTGCAAATAAACCAAGCGTAAACACACTTTAGCCTTTTAGCCTTTTAATGAGGAATTAAAGACCTGTGGCACCTTATGAAAAACTATCAGAAGGTAGAGGTGACTTTACCTTTATGCTGTATTTTTTTAATTAATCCTTTTTATTTCAAATAAAGTATTTCAAATACAATCTTTGGCCAGTTTGGGTAGGGGGCATACACTTTCCTGCGTGGTTAATCCAAAATGAATGTGAGGGCTGTGATCCATCAGCTACCTTAATGTATGTGATGGYTTTTCCAGACCTTCCGTGGGAGAGCTAAGCTCATGGTTTTCGATATTTCATTTTATTTTCACTTTCCCCTCTTAAWCTCCCAACTTCCATTCCCAGCACAAATATTATGTGTGCTAGTAGACATAGAAAGGAGTAGACATAGAAAGGAGAGGCAAGATTTCCRCTGGCTTGAGCTTCTGGATGTCTCTCAAATCTCATTTGAACATATGGAAATCRGCCTACAGCTAACTGCACTGTGTTGGATGTGTGTTTTAGTTTTTTAAAGTAATTTCTAAAGTGTTGTTTTTGAAACTCAATGGGGAGATTTAAGTAGAAATAGAACGTGACTCCAGGCAAAGACTCTTACCAAAAAAAACTGGTCATCTGGCTTCTGTGTTCACTTCATCTAGGTCAGCAACTCCAGGTTCCCTTTGATTATTCCTGAGATTTTTCAGAYTACTCCTGCTTTCTAGATGTGAATTTCATGTCTGAAGATGGTTTGTTCCTTACTAATTCACAGGATCGTGAACCTTGCAGGAAGTCACGGTACAGCTTTAGCTTAAAATGTGCTGCAGAAAATTTAATAATAAAAAAAAAAGCTCCTTCATGCTGGCAAAGACTTACCCGGGACTAGCTTATAAACTAAAGTGAAAATTTTAGCCTTACCTACTTTTAGTACATTTTTCCTATTTAGGTAATTGTAATTCAAAGAAATATCCATATATTGTAGTAGGTCTCTTCTTTGACTCAAACACATGCGTATTAAAGAGAAACTTGACACTTTTTTGGTGTGATTGCATCAGAGGAAAAGATACAATATGATTGATGTTAGTGGGGCTTGACGAATAGCAGCTCTGCAGAAATTATAAGAAAATTTCCTCCTGTATTTCCTCTAAACAGCTCTGGCACTTTGATGAAATGGAAATCTCTCTAATCCATTGCTCTAGCTAGAGAAGCGTTTTGGAAACAAACCCTTCCCCACAGTTATTGCCACGATGAGGCTTTTAATATCCAGCAAAGGAAGCATCRCATCTGATAACTCTCCTTAAAAAAAAAAAAWCTTACATCTATTTGACATATCAGTGATCAATTAAAATAGCTCAAGAAATTAACAGCATCTCAAGAAATTAGCAGTAAGACAGAAAGGTTTCTGGATGGCAAGAGCAGGGGATGGCTTTGTCCTTGTTTTTGTTTTAGGTGTCTGCGTGCAAGTGTGTACGTGCTGGGTGCAAAGGCATTCAAAGGAAAAGTGAGTAGTAGTTGAATTTGACTGTTTTATTTACTACATTCCTTGCAATATTATTTCCTCCTAAGCACATTATGCCTCTGTTCTGCTGGTAGCATCAGGAATGTCTGCTATTAGTGGCCAATACAAGTGGCCACCAATACAAAAAGCTATCTTGTTTTTCCCTGATAATATTTATTTAACTTTTTTTTGTCTCTTTCTCTATCCTCAAGTCAGAACAAATCAACAATTTCTCTAGCCTCTTCTTTAGCTCAGGCAATAGGCTACATATTTTTACTTATATTTTGCCTGCTTATCAAGAAATGAATGTTGGAACATTGTTGCATCTCTTCCACCAAAATGTTAGGAACATCTTGCCTTTTATGCAGCAAATGTTGAATGCTTCATTCTGAGTATATTGCAGATAGAAGCAGGACTGTGCCTGAAGAAAGGTTAATGCCAGCTATGCGTGATTTGTTTGTTTGATTCCACAAAACAAGCCCATCCTGAACTCTTGCCAAGTAGAGGGTCTGCTTCAGTGACTCCTAAATTGAGCTTTTTGTGCTAAATGATACCTGTGTCTTTATGCATTATGGGGTAAGTGACTGAAGAAAAGCGTGCTGAGTCAAAAGAAAGGGCTTCATCCAAAACGTCATACAGGGCAGAGGAATGAAATCTAAAAAAAATACTCAATGTTTGGATCAGTCTGGGCTGATAATGGAAAGAATATATATTTTGCATAAATATTTATTTTATAATTAATTGGAAAAAAATCTCAGTCATCGCCAGTCGGAATAGTTACCATAGTAACTCCTATTATGGTATATTACTTATGGACATATTGCAGCACACGGAGCATTCCTGATGCCTGGCTTTTTTCAGGAATGTCTGCTCTGGTTGGGTGTGCAACATGTCCATGGCTGAGTGAAGGTGCTTGGGCTTTCCAGTTGCAGCAAGTTAACACTTTTCTCCACTCCTGAAAAGTACTGAAGGATGTAGTTTTGGGATCCCTAGACAAATTAAAGGCTATTTTTATGATCCAAATGATCAGTGTAAAGCTAGAAAGTAAGTCTGCTTTGTGGGGGCGGGAGGCTGCGTGGCAGCCACAAGTCAGGTAGTCCAGATCTGCTGAGAGAAGGAAAATTCTCTTCATAAGCAACAACCTGAACCCTTAAAAAGAAAGTAAATAGGATATAAAAAGATCTTTCTATCATAGGTTTTCACATTGAAATTATCACAGCCTAGGATTTAAATACATATTTTTTTAAATAGTGTTACTTATTCAGAGCGCATTGTGAAAAGGCAGACTAATTTTGGTAGGTCTGTGAGTATGAATTTACAAGTTCATTTAAATCTTCAAGGATATCTTTAGGTGTATATTTACTAAAATAGATAATTATGCTCTTAGTAAAAATAACTTKACGTTCACATTTTGAAGGTGCTGGATAGCCAGCTGATAAAGAATATCAATGAAATGGGGTACCTGGCTCTGAAAATCCCAGTGAGGGGCCAAATCGAGCTCTCTGCTTCTCTCTGCCCTCTTCCCTTTTATCCCACAGTTGTCTTAAAAAACATTTAAATATTAAAATGATATGTGAAAGAATGCACTTGCATGTAAAGAAATAATGAGAAACTGCAAATCTGGCTGCTTCTGAAATGCTTTTTCTTTGAAGCTGCTCTCGTCTATACTCCATATTGACTATTTGGATATAAATATTTCATCGTGTTAGTGATTAAGTTTATTTAACAGTAAGTATTTTTCCACGTCTATTATATAGGGCAGGGTTTCTCAAATGAGGTGGTGCTGCCAAAAAGTTTCACTTGGTCACAAACTCAGGCTTAGGTACCATCAAATACTTCCATTTGCACTTGTCATTTTTGTCACTTTGCATCTCTATTTCTAAATGCAGTTTAGGTCATTTAACATATAGTGTGTGTACCTAAATGCCATAAATCCTGTGGATGTCTTTTTTCTTGATGCCAATTTACCTCTGCAATTACCTATACTTGCAAACTGTCATTATATTGATGTGCTGTTGGAGATGGGCTGAAGAACATGACCCAAGTATCATGTGCATTCTAATTATTTTCCCATGCTCCCCAAATTGGAGCATTTTACCTATTTTTCATATGCGAGCTGTGTTCTGTCACTTAATTTTTCTATTTGAAAGGTTATTAAAATGTTTTAAAAGAAAAATTAGGTAAAAAGCTATAGTGAAGGAAGAGAAATATTGCATAGGTAAAAAGCATTTGTAAGCTCTTTGCTGCATTTTATTTTAGCTATGAATGGACTTTTATGAAGGTATATTAATATTTTATTGAAAACAGCCCTCTAATTTACTGCTTTGACCGGACAATTAGCCCACTAATGCACAAAAAGCGAGTGTTTTCCCATATATGTTTGTTTTCCTCCAGCATTTACCTGAATCCTGGTACCATCTATTGATATATACTCTTGTACTACTTCAGTTTTTCATTGGAAGGTAAATAAATTTGCAATAGCACTAGCCTGCACATTGAAGAGTAGTAGAAACGTGGGACAAAAATCTTGTATTTGCAGTGGTTTTGGCTGTCTGCTTCCAAATTTTTCCCACTGTACCTATTTTTGTAAGGAACCACTTTTTTTTTTTACTCAAGATAAGAGTGGGAATATGTCCTCTAGTCCTCTGGGATTCTGTTGTTAAATTTTCACTCTATAATAGTGCAGTAATAACGAGCTGCCTTGAGCATAATCATGGACAGTGAAAAACTGAGATTCTTAAATATGGTTCAGGTGCTATGGATGCATTTAGCTTCAGGGTGGTCCAGAGGCTGGAAGACCTGCATTTATTTGGGATCTGTAGGTAGCCATGAAAACTCCGTAGCCTCTGGAGCCATCTCAAGCATGGCTGTTGCCCAGCTGGTGTCACTTATTGTCTTTTAATGTATGGATTTTATGCATTGCTTTTATTTTGAACACAGCTGTTTTCCTAAATGACAGGAGCAGAGAGAGGGAATTGGCAAGGGTAGCATCATTGATTTTTTTTGAAATTTCCTCTTAATAGCATATTAAAGGGTGAGGAAAGAAAGGTGAAGAAAAGGATTAAAAGGGAAAAAAAGGGGCAAGGAAAATAATTAAGTTGAAAGGGAATCTATACACTCCTGTCCTTATAATATCAGTGCTTAACACACTCCGGAACAGCAAATTAAGTGCTGGCTTGGCAGTTCAGCAAGTGGGGCAGGAAAAAAGGGCATCAGGAAGTGAAAAAGGAAAATCATGCTTTGGTTGTGTAGTTGGATCAATTTGTGGTTGCTTTCTGACACCTGACATACTTTATAGCTGAAAAKAAGTCATCTGCCAAGACCTTTTTTTTAAAAAAAGCAAAAACCAGTTAATTTGTAAGGTATGTGATGCTTTTGAGCCATCGCTAGCACAGGCTCTTCYCAGGTACCAAACCGTGAGAGGAAAGCTACAGAGCAAAGCAAAATAGTTTGTACTTAATTTACTCAGACCCCAGGGCTTGGCCTGCCATGGGGAGGCAGGGCTTTGCTGACCTCAACTTTGCCAGCTATTCGTCTGATATTGATATGAAGTCTACAGTTACAAAAGGAAAGCAGATCAATAAAATGTCTTTTAAGTGCAAAATCAGTAGTTAAACTTTTAATTTCATTTTCTTGTTTCTTCTTTCATCCTTTATTCACCATAGGATAGATAAGTCAGAGTATAGGTCTTTACTGCAGTTAAATTATTACATGGTCCTAATAAGCAGTCTGTACTGAACTGCTTTTTGCATTTAGCTCTCTTCTGTGCCATATAAAAYTATAGTGAGTGTTTATAGAGAGGTGCATCCCATGGCACACGGTACTGCTCATGTTATGGTCATGATCCTGAGGAAACTGCCCTGTGTATAAAACCACGTGCGTCTCATACAGAGCCATTTTGCGTGGAGTTAATCAACCCCATTACCCTTGTCACAGACTTTCCATCAGTTGGACCATCACGAAGCACCACATGCAAGGTTGGTGTCAGTATTTTTAGGGCTAAGTTATATTTCCCTAGGAAACCTCTATGCTGTCTAACACATCAAGGCATCCAACCTTTCAACAACAGGAATAAAAATGTGATTTCCTTTTGCAGGTTGCATTGCAAACACCCTGGAGGAGGTGAGGGTGAGGATGGAGCTGGGAGCCTGCCACGCTGTATTACACAAAGGCTCTTGACTGGAGTGGATGGAGAGGATAGTGGAGAGCACCTTTTCCTCAGGGATATCCAACCTTCCTATACACCGTGATCCGGTAGGATGACTTGTACTGCTTCCTGGTGCTAGGCAGTCTCAGGAGCCAAAATTGTACCTTTAAAGTTCAATTTTATCTGCACATAGTGGCAAGCCAAGATGGGATGTTGCTCCCTCTTCTTGGCACGGCTTGTTAGATTCTTACTGGTTTCTTTAGCTGCAGCAGTTTTCCACTCTGTTGCCAATTCCTTCATGGATAGCTTTGGGCCCAAGCAGTTCAAATATGATTGCCTCAGTCGCTTATATCAATTTCACAATTTAAATAAGTGATGAAGCAGTATTTATCTACAAAATGACAGCAGGTTAAGGTATGTTCCTAGGCTCTTAAGTATCATGTAAGCTCCATCATCCTTCTTGGTACAACAGGGCCAAGTTAGAGAGATGGAGGAGAAATTCTCTGAATTTATAAAAACAGGCATTGCTGAAAAATTAGTATATGCAGAGTTTTTTTCAGAACTTCATAGCTGAAGATGTATGAATGGATTAACATTGGCATTACCGTTCTCCTTTGTGCACGGTGAGTACATTTATATTACAAATCTTCTAGAAACATTTTGGCAAATCTGAATGTTATTCTGGATGTTTTTCATATTCTGCCTTTAGTTGACAACATGAAGAGTCAAGTCAGAATTACAATTATTCTAAGCTGTTGGTGTCAGCCCCAGCAGTGTATTAGGAACTGACCCCAGGAAGGACCCTAATGCTCCCTCTCGTACTTTCCTGGGAATGTGAAATAAACCATTTAAAGGTAGAGGGAAAATTAATGGAGTTAAATCAGCGTAAAATTGGCATGAAGTGATGAAGATGTAATACTGAGTCACCAGCACTGAGCAAAGTACAAACCTTGTTAAATGACAAAATGTGCAGGGCTGCTGCGTGGCACCTGCTTCCAGCACGAGGTGCAACCCTGCGGTTCTCTCCAGCCCCCTCTCGGACCCCCTGTATTTCGGGTAGGGTGAATATTCCCATTGAGAGACTGACAATATCTGAGCGCTAGGGATTCAGAGGGGTTAAAAGGTTTGGAGTTAGCTCGGGAGTCCTGCAGGCCTCCCTGGATTTGCCAGGACACTCCAGGTATGCCCAAGTGTCTTTGGTTAGCTGGTTATACGTTGTATTATAATATGGCTCTGCCGTGTAGCCCTTTCCACGCCGTAATATGGGAAAGTGTTAACCATTTTGGCTCTTACTAGATGAGCATGTGAAGTCACAAAAATGTCAAATACATCTCAATATGGTAAGATGTAAATTGATAGATTTTAAGGTAAGAAAGAAGAAGATCTTGCGTGTCAGATGGCGTAATTTGTACTTTATTACACYGGTTAACGTGAGTGTACAAACATGTATGACTAGTCGACCAGCAGATGCCAACTTCTATTGTGAGATGCTGCGACCAACCCTGGCTTCCTCATGCTGCAGGGTCCCAGAGCCTCCCYGTGGGCCTGGCTCTTACTGATTGTCCAYAGAATWTAAGAATCCTTAAGGTTGGAAGGGACCCCTAGAGATGATTTAGCCCAACCCCCTGCACACGCAGGGTCACCTAGAGCATGTGGCACRGGGTGGCCTCCAGGTGGGTTTGAAGATCTCATCCTGCTTGATGGTGAAAAACTGCTCCACAATCGTGTTGCGTAACTCACATCTTTGTTTTCTGTTTCAGTGCAGGATGATTATGGTTCTAATTAGTTTATTTTAATCACAGTCAATACACCAAGGAGAAGCACCAGACAACTAATATGATTTATTGCATATTCCGAGAGCATTTGTCTTAGGTTTGGCATTTCTGCTCTCTATCTGCCGACTGCCCCGCGTGCTGACAGCCGCCGTCAGTGCCACGGTGATTGCTCTGTGCAGTGCCTGTAACCGCCGACGTGGGGAAAGGTCCCTCTGCTCTATGATTACAGCAACGCAGAATAACTTAACCCTTGCCTGTGGCCCCGTCAATTAGGAGAGGATGCAGTATCGATACACACTGGAGTCTGGTGTCGTATCTTGAGGTATCAGTGCAGAGGACAACAAAGTAAAYGGTGGTGATCAGCTTTGCATCTTAGTCTCCTTAGAAGCTTCTTTCTTGCAGCTGATGCTCTACAAATAGCTCTGCAGGAAGATCAAGAGCTGTCTCTGTGGCATTAAGTATTCTTGAAGGTACCTTACATGCCCCAGTAGTCATAAAGAACTCAAGTAATACTAAGAATTTTCATAAACTGTCTTTCAAATCTTGGAAGGCAAAGGTCAGGTGAGGTGATGGTTTATTATATTAATGAATATAGGAACAGGAGAAGATATTACACTTTCATTCAAAACACAATATCCTGCAGTTGGGTTTCAAAGCATCTTTATTTCTGAGCCTCTGGTATTGGTGACTTGACCCTGGTTTTATTGATTAAACTTTTATTCTTCACCAATGAATAATTTAAGTTATGAGTAGTAGTCTGGTATGATTAGCGAGAGTCTATGGGAGGTTTTAAAATAATACATTGCAGCTCCTCCTTCTGTATCGAGTTCTTTTTGCATCCTGTCAGCTTAGTTTGATTAGGTTGAAAATTTTATATCTAACTTGCTTACCTATTCTCTTTGTTGAGATTCCCAATAAAAGACTAAAATCTTTACTCTGTTGCAAGAAGAGAATTGTTATGGAGCTTGTTTGGGTTCCATGATTCTCAAGACTTGCTACAATTTCCTATTTGTCCCCATAGTTTAACACAGGGGCTACAGCACTGTGTCCTGTTACCCTAATGAGCTAACGTCTAGTTTATTAGGAGAGGAGCAGGCCAAGGCTCCTGGCTCACCCAAAATGCTACAGCAGGATGGTCCTTTCCTTATATCACAGTCAATTTTTATACAGATGACTTAAGCTCTTTTGTGGTCTCCGTAGAGCAAAAGGGCAGCATTTTGATTTAAAATCTGCCGCTAAAAGTAATTCTTGGACTCTGTGCTTCTGAAGAGTTGGTTTTATGTGGTGGATAATGGTCCCACTGAAACACCRTGGTGTGAGTTGGTGACATCTGGAAGCAAATTGGAGCTCCCTGCACCAAAGGAAAAAACTGTACTAAATGTGAGGGAAAAGACCAGCAATAATTATGCTTGTGTTTATTTTTAATACTCCAATAATTATACTAGTGTTTATTTTTAATATGCCCTCGACTSCTCCCTCTTAGCCTGGCAGGCAGAGTACTGCACTCCCTTATCTTTTTTCCTTGACCTTGGCTCAGTTTATGATTGATTACATTTGCACTGAATGTTCATATATATCATAGACTCTGGCCTGTTACTGACTCTATATTTCTTAGGCATTTTATATAATATTTCTTTTAAGAAAACTTGGGAAATCCTTTATTTTATTAGGCTTTCTTTCAGAGGGAGGGAAATAGAAACACATATTTAATAAAAGTATATATTTAATGAAAATACTTTTTCTGTGAGCTGTTTAATGCACTGGCTTATTTCAGGCATTAAATCTTGGCAGTTTCCAGATGGATTCAGTTTTAGCTCAGACTTGAACAGCATCTTGTTAAGTATTTTTAAACATATTTAGATATCGTAGCTGTTTTGTGTGTTAAAATCTGCCATGGCAGAATCTCATTTCAAAAGAAACGTAAGGGGGGTAATTCCAACCCAAAAATTCAGTATTAGTCTGACCAAGTGGTCAGACAATGTTCTTGGATGTGAGGTGGCATCCAAAGTGGCCTTCAGGTGGCAGTTAAGGTASGATATCGCTCCTGCTGTGCACCCTGGCGTGGGGAAGTCTGGAATAGGAAAGCGAGTGTTGTGTCCTTCTCTTCTGGTCTCGTGACGCTTATTGCACCGATTGCAAGGTAGTTTGGAGGAGATTTCGGRGCCCAACATGGATCATGAATTCTCATCAAATTTTCAGTTCTGTAAGAAAAATCTGAATGTGGTCTCAAGTGCTTTTATACTGACTTCGGAGAGGATTAGACACCCGTGTTAGGTAGTCTAGTGTGTCTGGGGGAAAGAGGATTATGGCTTAAGCTTATTCGCAGCTAACCTTAGGCATTAAAACTGCAGGATTGATCCAGCCTGGAGTTGCAGCCTCCTGGAGGACACTTCTGGCCAGGTTGTTACTTGCATCCTCAAATGCTTAGCTCAGTCCTCCTAGAAGTTACCGCGTGCAGCCCAAGCCCTTGTCCCAAACCGTTTTTAATGACCCAGGTTTGATGCTCTAAAATAGCTGACACTTATTCTGCTTTTCCAATTTTTATAGAGGATTTTTATAGTCTTTTCCCTATGTTCCGGTCCTGGCCAATCCCACAGCTCAGCGATTATGAATCAGTTCTGCATGTCTTTGAACTTGTAAGAATACACATTTAACGTTTCTTTCTAAACCTTGGCAGACAAATAAAACAATTTATTAATCGTTTAGGGGAATAGCAGGAGCACTTCTTTTTATTTTGGYGCCTGGTGACTGTGAACTGAAGTTCATTTTCTTCAGTGAGCTGCAGTCACTGTCAAAATACAGAACAGAAAATAAAATACCATGCAAAGATAAAAATGTGTTTTATGGATTGAATTTATGCTTGTGATATTGGTTGTTATGAATATATAGGTTTTTTTAACTTTAGCACTGTAATGGGCCGTAAGTGCATTTGTACAATGAAGCTATAAAAAAGTTTACATTTTTTCACAAAGATTTGGTAATATTTTGTTATATCTACATTTATTCAGGCTATTGAAGAAATGAAGGCATTGCCCTATAGAAAAAATTCTGCGTTGCCCTTAGTGCAGTTATAGAAGCACATCGGGCTGAAGGGCCCAAAGCCATCCATTTCTAAGCCATGGGGAAGTTTTTCCTGGGAATCATAGGGAATGAGAATGAATATTTTAGCTTCAGCCTTAATTAACCTTCCTTTTGTCCAGATATTTGACAGTTTGGAGGCAAAACGGAAGCGCTTGATTTATAGAAGCCCAAGTGGAACGAAGGCAATTAAACTTCAAATTGGAATGCTAATAGCCAAAATATGTTTATTTTTAAACAGGAAGTGGGCTCTGGTGCAATGTTCCTAAATATTTATGGTAAAGACATCACTCTTTAATTAAAATGTTTGAAGTTAAAAATACCAGCAGTGTCTGGAGATTCCCTTCTGTGCCTATGGACTTGTTCCACCTGTGGTGAACATGCGAATTTCTGGCTGGTGTCAGCTAAGATTAATGATCATTCTGTGCTACAGACAATATTAATTGGCATTAATTGCTCTGCTTTGTCCCTCATTTTGGTCACACGCTACGAAGAACAAGCMAAGTATAATTTTCATGTATTTCTGATAAAACGACTAAGGTTTTCATCTTCTATGTGCAATGTAGCGTTGTTTTGGTGCTATGGATTTCATCCAAAGGGTTTTCTTCATAATAATTCAACGGATGAAGTGCAAAGTTTATTTCAAGTGAAAACTGTGATATAATTTTTAATATTCTCAGCAGTTGTAGCCCTTGATGAATAAAATAAAAGTCTGGAATGACTTTTTATGTTCTCTCTCTATTGGTAGCAGGGAATGCAGGCCTATTTTCTAGCCATGAATTTTTCTGCCTCCTGTAGAATGAGTAGATATTTCCTGCATGAAAAATTACTATTTTCATTTGAAGGTTGAACCATGGAATAAATTATTTTCTTTTTAAAGTAGTTTTTCTTTTTTTAATATTTCTCTTTTTCTGATAAACCTTAGTTTCTTTTTTGTTTTGTTTTTCCTCTTCTTCTGGCATCAGATCCTTTGGTCTGCAGACTCTGTCAGGAGAATGTTCCCCTTTTCTGAGTGACACTGCCACATTACTTCTGAATCCATCTTTACACACAGATGATGTTCCTAACGATACGACTTTCTCCTTGAAAATTCTCCTTTAGACCTTGTGTGTTCTTCAGAGGATTTGGGGGATATGCACAGTTTTTTGCACTTTTTTTTTTTTTTTTTTGGTACACAAAACCAGTTTTGAAAAATAAGAATTGTTATATGGTCTTTGTGTCTCATGTCTCCCCTGGTAAGAAAAAGTGTGCTTTTTTCTTCAGCAAGGCCCTTGGCCATGATCTGTGGCTGGTTTTATGCTAAAGCAAACCGCTTTCTGTTAACAAATGATCCCTTTGCATTGTGAAAGAAAAACTCTTTCTTTCTAACTGAAGTTCAGGTTTAAACGCTGAGTACTTCAGTTGAACAAATGTTTAAGAAAAACTAATTTTTTTTTCTGATGTTGGTATCTCCATGTCAAACATTTAAACAGTGTCAGCTTGTTTTTTTTAGGAACTGTGATAGGGGCTACAAAATTCATTTATTAATGAACCATTTCTCTTGTTTATTGTTGAAAAGATGTTGCTTTAGGTGCTCCATATTTCTCAAAATCATTCAGTTTTACCATAATATATTCCTTCTGCTGCCATCCATTAATATTTTACACAATCATCTGATAGAAATCATCTTGCACAACCTCTGGAGATTGGGCAAAGGAGCATCAGAACAGGGAATCATGAGCTGCTGCAGTGAAGTTCTGCCATTAATGTGGTTACCAATCGCATTATCTGCTCAATGTCATGGAGAGGAATGAGTAATACGGCCCTGTTTGTAGTTCACAGATGTTCTTGGCTGATATGATAGTGGATTCTCCATAGCAGTGCACTGTGAGGGGCTAGAAGTTACATATTCTTTAGAATCCTGGCATTCTAATATCTTCATTTTGAAAACTAAGTTCAGTAAAAAGTTATGATTTATTGAAATTCAGTAAAAAGTTATGATTTATTGAAATTCTTCACTTTTGAATAAAATGGTGTAGAAATATACCTAGAAATATAAAATGGATATGAATATTGTAACAGCTTTATTGAGTTATATGTGTATGAAACTAACTGTATTAGAAGATAATCTAATAATAACCCAATGAATTAGGGTCTTGAAAAAGAATTTTGGTTTATTTTTGTACTGGATCAATCTAACCTGGGCTAATTAACAAGGTTTCTAATATTACAGTATAGATTTGCTCTTAAGTCTGTACATAGGATGTATCTTAAGACGTCAATGGGACRTGTTACTTTCTCAGTGAGCATAAATCCTGTGAGAAACAACTTTTGGGGACTGTTCTTGCGAGTGTTTTTTTTGGCTGCATCGTTTCAGCGGACTGCAGGCTTTTACAACACTGATAAGGCCCTTTGGGAGCAAAGTTTTGGAGTGTAGTTTGTGCCTGGTTTTGTTATCTCCAAACACAAACTGGATGCTATTTTGCAGTTATAGAAACCATTTCAATTTGTGCCTTGGACACTTTGAAGAAACCTGTGGATGCTTTGTCCGAGTGGTAACATCTCTGTCAGTCTTGGATAACAAGGAAGCTGGAGCCACAAATGTTCTTGAAGTCATCCAGGAATCGGCCTCTATTCTCTTTGGAAATATCTGTCTGGCAAATGTCTTGGATACCTGGTAAGGTGACRAGCCTAAAATCTAACGTGAACCAAGTTTTTCCTTTTACCACTTGGAAAGAATTTGAAGGTCAAGATCATTAGTAGGGTCACGTTTTTTATCATTGTAAATTGTTCCTTCACAATGAACAGATCTGATTTCACTCATATTTAGAAGACTGTAAATTGCATGGTGCTATGTGAACAAAATAGCTAAGTGAATATTCATTATATGGTAAGAAAAGGGGACAGAAATGGCTTATACTCATATTAACTGGATGATCCTTTTCAGGGTTTCCCTTGAAGTGATAGCAACAAATGTGTCCGCTACCTGTAGCGTGCGACTGTAATATGCTTTTCATATGGTCACTTGTTTTGATTGAAGAGGAATTGCTGGAGCTGAGAGCGCCTAATGAATGCGATTACAGAGAGGGCTTTAAGTGTACAGACAAGGATAAAAGTGAAGCCCTTCAGAACGTGAGGTCTGCCTGATACTTGTGCAGCAGCCGAGTGAGCATCCAGGAGAGCCATTTACAGCGTGCCTTGCTGCGTGGCTGCTCTGCTTGTAGGCTTTGATGATGGGCTAATTGAATGGTGTCAAGGAGGGCAGCGCCGGTCGGGTAAAGCGCCTGACAAGACGATGGGGGGCAGTCAGCACTCATTACTTAGAAACAAAATCAGGAATTCTTCATCTTGGAGGCAGGAGCTACTGAGCAGCTCAAGAGCTGAGAGTTTAACGCGTGACGGTTTATGAGGTAAGGAGGTTTCATGCTAATGGAGCTTCACTTAACCCTATAGCAAGATCTTATTCTTGATTCTTTTCTGGCTGTGCACATCAGAGACGAAGGGCCAGTCCTAGGGTGACGTAGCAGGGTACTTATACTTAACCTTTTTTATTCCTTTGATATAAATCACTTTTTTACATTTATGACAAGCATTGGTGAAGGAAAATAGCTACGTATTGCAGTAGCTTCAGCTAATAGCAGTCCCACTATTAGAAGGCTCATTTCCTCAAATCCTTTGCTAAAAGAATGTGTAAGCCCAAGAAGGTTAACAAATAGCCTCTTGGCTCCTGCTCTATTATGTGAGGCTTCTGTCCAATTAAAGGGTGATCATAGAATTTATTTTTAGTGGTGGTTTGGGGGCTTTTTCCCCACTTTTCCTTCTTCCTGCGAGGCGCTCTTTACCTGCTCTTTCTTCCTGATAGGAAAAAAGTTTAACAAGTTTGGAGAATGGCACTGCGTAGGACAATGCCCCCAGGACAGGCTTTGTGTCTTTCTTCTCGCCTATAGATTGAGGACTCTAGCTGAGGGATGTTTCCCATGCTGCGTTTTCTTTCATATAGCACAGTTGCTATTTTTMAGAGGAGCTTTGTCTAAGGAAAGTATGAAACACGCAGACTTCAAGATGCTGTGGTAGATTTTTTTTCTTAATTGGAATGCTTTGCATGTAACTGCTTTCTGCTTTACGGATAGTTCATTTTTTGATGGAAAAATGTCTGTCACCAACATAAAATCCTACTCTGTGTAAACTTCCAGAGAGCCAGTGTGTATTTTGCTTGGGAAGAGCCGGATACGGTCACACCTGGAGCAGGCATCCTCAGGATGCTCCATCTATCCATCCAAGAGGTTCTCCTGCCCTCGAGGGACAGGTGCCCCTTCCCTGTCCTCGTGGCTCCAGTAGCAGCTTTCACTCATGAGGTAAGGTCATGTCAACAGGTTTGGTTTATTATCCTGGTCCAGCTGTGGAAACTACACACAGAGCTGGGCTACAGGCACCCATCGACATCTCTGTATCATTCACATTCCTTATCTATGCCTGCTTCTCAGTCTTCATTTATTTTCCTGCCTTTATCCCTCCTTTTCTATGTTCCAGTCTCCTCCCAGATAAATAATCTGTTATAAATCACCTTTCCCCCCATAAGTCMCAGTATGCTATATTTGCACCTGAATTTGGATTTCGTGATGCCACTACCTATTTAACTCTGRTCTGCTGTAATATTTTGGGCAAAGTTGTCCAGGTGTGATTAGGTTTGCCTTGTAAGATTTTACTACCCAAAGGGTCCCTTCAGTTATCTTTGCATTTTGGCCATTTCACATACAACTGCCCCTTAAACACTGGTGAAATGCCACCACTCCCACAGCTTCTCACTACGATAACTGCCATGTCCAATGATTTTCTGTGGCACATCCAGTAATTTCTCATGTCTAGTTTGGCTAGTGGCCCCTCTCCTATCCACAGACCTGCCTGAGCACCCAGACGGAATTAGACAGCTAGTTATTGCTGCTCATTTATATTAGGCATGACTGTTCTTTATTTCTAATAAATCAGCCTTTCTGAGACTACCATCAACTTGTAAAGAAGTGTGTGCAAGCATGGAAAAAGAGAGAAAAGTTGTTGTATATTTTTAATTTTTTTAATAAAATAGAACATTGGACCCAAAGACTATAGCCATTTTAGAAGAACTTGGCATTGATGCCAGCATGAGTAAAATGAAGGGGAATCCCAAATACAAAGTTCTGCACCACAAATAGGAACACATTTTCAAAAGTAATAACCACTAACTTCAGTGCATAAATGAAAGATGAAAATTCAAGATGGACTTGATCCYATCATAGTGAACTATTTTGCAAATCTTGCAACTTATTTTAGTGCTTTCTTAGATGCTGAGCTATTCTGCAAGTATGGTTTAAATGGTCTTTGGAGCAGCCTCTATAATCCGTAGCCTGTGAAACAGAAAACTTTCAGGCTGGGAGTTTGAAAAGGCTGCTTTTGCTGTCCTTTTCAATAGTAGCAAATGTCAGTCTGAGCTTCCTGTAGCTGGCCAATGCCAGTTCAGTTTCTTATCAGCTCTTCTATTTTTATAACTTATTGGATTTGGATGAGTATTTCAGATTACCYGTGAATCTTTCCATTTACCTTGCATTCAAGAAACCATGCAATTTTTGGTACCTGACTTAAGGATTTTTCATTGAATCAAACCTTTGGAAACTACAGCTTAAGTGAAGACTAAAGAGTGGTATGAATCAAAAAAGCAGCATTAGAGATGTTGGCAAATTTAACTTTAACTCATAAGGAGCAGTCTCYGGTGTCTGCTGATGGGTGATTTTTGCTAACTTGTTTGTTGGTTTAAGATTAGATTTAATTTTAGATTTGAGACCCAGATCCAAATGATTTTTCCTGTAACAGCCAAAAATGTGACCAAATTCAAATGATTTCTTCTGTAGCAGCCAAGAACTTTCCATGAAAAGAGAGTGGAAGCAAGGAGATACAAACTGGTGGTGTGTGCTCATTTCTTCATCTTTTACTAGAAACTATCACTTCTTAAATTTCATTTAGTGTGATCAGTGCTTCCTTCAATTTTACAATAACCTTTCTGAAAGTGACCAGAAAAAAAAAGTTCCAGRTGGTGCTAGGACAACAGGTTTTGTCAGAAGGTTTAGTTAAGTTTCAGTATTATATTCTGCGTCAATCTTTGTTGATTTTAATGTTTCTTTGGTTTATGATTTCTTTACTTACTGGAGATAAATTTTCTTTGAGCCTTTGAAAGGCACTTATGTTCCTTTCTTGTGTTCATTTTTGTAATTCTGTGATTCCTAAATGGTACAAAATGGATTTTAAATTCTCTCTCTCATAGTCTGCATTATTGGATGTGGAATTTCATTTCTATTTTCACTGGATTCTATGATATCAAAAYAATTCTTAGGAATACAGATGTTACCTAAAAACATTTAGTGGAAAAGAGGCCTGGCAGGAAGACTGGCCAGATTGCATGGTTTCTAGCCAGCCTTTTCATTGGTGACAGTGTCCAGACTTTCCAGGCAGTTTTCTTTCTATAACCTTTTCCTTTGGGATACTAGGTTGTGAATTCCCATCTCCCAGGTCTATCTGCACAAGTGGCTGTTCAGCTGCTCATTTGGCCAGGCATTTTCTTTTGCTTATTTTGATCCTAGAGAAGAAAACCACCCTACTTRCAAACAGTTTAAGTCACTCCTTGTGCTGCAAATGCACATGCTGGAAACACATTTTCTTGGTTAATGAGAACTAACTTTTGGGGAAGACCTTGAGTGTGAACTTCTCACAGCCTTTCTGGAAGGCTCGGTGTGACGATCACCTGGTTCTCCTTTGTATCGTGTTTTGYGCTCCCCAAAAATCTCAGTTTACAGAAACAGTGACTTATCTGTTTGAGTCTTATGTGATCATAAGATGACAAGTGTTTTATTTCCCTTCTGATCAGCCATATAGTTATTTGCAAGGCTCATGTGTAAAACTCACATATGTTATATTGTCATGGGACATTGTGTATCGTGTTGTGTGAATTTCCAAGTTACTCTGTCTGCMTTGAAGGTGAGGGAATATCCTGCAGTTACAGGGATAAAAATGCATCCGTGTAAATGGAGAAAGCCTTTGGAAGATGGGAGGGTTGCTAAGGCTATTGAGATGTAATTTTCTAGCTAGGCTTTTGAGGCTGAATGACATGGTTTGTTCAGAGAAAAAAAATGCTGTGAACAACGTTTGTGAGCCTTGCAGCAGCAGTGGAGAGGACCAAAAAGCTATGAGTGGATATTCTGGAACAGGCTTGCTGCATATTTCAAAAGCATTTAATCTGTTTTGTTGCTTAAAAGGCTATGGTAGGCCAGAAAAATACCTATGAAGAAGGCGGGATGTCATCTGCTAGAAATATAAATGCTCTAGCTGCCTATTTTGCCTTCACTAAGGGAGAGGAAGATGTAGAAGAAGAAATGGTTGAGTGCAGGCCTAGCAGGCCCGCAAGCATAGGCCTAGCAGGCCCAGACTAGTAGTTTTGGGTCTAGTAGATGAAAATATTCAAATAATCCTTAGACCCATTTGATGCTTATCTTGAACTCTAGAAATGTGTATACTGCTTAGAATTGTCAGTTTTCAAATGACTGGGGGTAATGTGCAAAGTTATCTAACTTTTCAATTAAAATGCTGGGATTTCTATCTCAGAAATAGAAATGAAAATATTATTTAGGTGAATTATTTTTAACTTTTCTTCTCCCTACTTTGACTTCACACTATTAGSATTATAAAATATAGCATGATATATAGTGCTATGGGAAACATCTCATATAATAAAGTGGAATGCACATAGAACAGCTGTGTAACTGGTGTACAAGCCACTTCCAGTCTAAATTTAGGATTTAGCTGAACATAATTGACACTACTGCTTTAGTTTTCACAATTGGCTTTCTAGGGCTTTGACAAAAAAAAAAATAAAAAAAGGACATAAATGAAGCAAAGAATCTATCGCATTTCATATAACCTTGATAATCAAGCCTACTAGTCTAAATGTCAAATAGTTGTATGGCTAGGTCTTGTTATCCTCCAGCCATCATATATTTTAATTGATCTGATGTTTTAGAGATAAATGCCTTGGGTAACRTATAGAAAAAACCATAACTCAACATCATGTAGCTTTTTAAAGGGTCTTTTCTAAGTGCTTATCATACCTTGCTATTCATGATAGAAATAATATAAGAGCAAATGAACAACATTTAAACAATGCTATTGAAATAATTTTCTGCTGCTTCTGATATGTTTTTTTAATTTTATTTCAATAAGTCCAGATTTGAACACTCAGGAAGCCTCAGTCTCTCTGGGAAAGGATTAGGTACTCTGGGGTATAACTTATAGCCTACATTCCGTGGATTTGAGATTGATAGTGGGAAGTTTAAGGAATACAGTTGCTGTTTGCAACATAGCGTGTAAGATCCCTTTCCGAGTGCGAGGAACAAGGAGTATTTGAAAGGTGAATCCTTACTTAGAGCAAAATTTTGTTGGGACAACAAGKCTGCTTTACTTTCAGCCTCGCCCCAGCTTCTGCTGAGCAGCCCTTCCTCTCCCTTTAGAGAGAACCTGGCAACCAGCAGGCCAAAATAGGCCCGAAAAGCGAGGAAACRGGGCAAGCTCCGTGCGGAGCGGCCTGTGGCCTGGGTGGGTCTCCATGGCGACTTGGGATCGCGATGCAGGGGTTACTAGGAACAGTGGAGGCATCCGGCTAATCTGGTGGAAACCTCAGTGAAATAAATACCCGCTGTCGGGTATTTTCCCGTCCCCTGCACTGAGCTGTCAGAGAATTGCCGTTGTCTTTAACAGGGGGTTACAGTTTCTCGTATTTAGGTTGGCTCTGCCGTATGCGTTGCTGCTAGAGGAGCAGAAAAAGCTCTTTTTTGAGAGACCTGTTCTTGTATCTGGTTGATGTGTTAGCGAGCAGCACAGTTCTCCCTTCAGTGCTCCACAGAGGCAGGTTCTAGACCAGGCAAGTGACTGAAACATCTGCTGAAGGGCCTGCTTTGTAGACCGTTTTGTACTGGTGTGTGACTTGGCTCAACACTGCAGCCAGACGCCTGCTATGGCCCGCACGCCCTTGCTTGAAGGGTCCTGTAAGAGATTTGTAAGCTGCCACAATGCGAAGAGGCTTTCAGTACRGGTAAAAAGGGAATTTTATTACAAATGTGATAGTCATCTTGCCCGTAACTGTGGCGTAAAGAACTTACTCTCACCTATGGTGACCTGGAGACATCCCTGATGGACTCTGATCCTTCCTGAAGTGAAATAACTACCCGTCCTTACTACCCACACTCTTACATTGCAATATGTATGTCTCTGATGAGTCTGGTTTGGTCTTTCTTTACATCTTCTTATGGTCTAGTTGAAGATGGGAGATAAAGTGTCCTTTTATAGCCTTTTCCTCTTAACACTGAACAATCCATTTCTTCCATTKTACACAGGCTGTGGTACTTACTGGCCTTCCTTTAGCCGTAAGACAATTGCTCCTCCTGTCCTCTGTCTTTCTGGATGGAGATTCTCTTCTTTTTCAAGGCTAGTGACTGCCTTTGATCTCTATGCTTCTTTCCTAGGCATCTAATGTTGAGATGCTTAAATGAATTGTTTAGAACCCCTTCCACTTAGCTTTACATTTTGTTTGAATCAGTTTGACTATTTACATTCTAAGAGCAGATACGGTATTTTTTTTCATTGCTGTTTCCATTGATCTTGTTAATTCTGCTGCTTTGGGCCTCTTTAAATTCACTTTTGTCAGGAATTGTCTTTGAAATCTCTCATTATTAACAGAGCATTCAATCTCTCAGTATATCCTTTAGGACATCTCCAAATGGGCAATATTCCATTAGTCTTTTAGCCTGTCATATACACAGTTGTAKTATCATACAGCTATAATATCATATTGCCTCTTCCAATCCTGAAATATTTCACAGTGATGTTGGTTTTGGTATGTATGACTCTCTTACAATCCTTTGCACATCTGAAGTTTTATCTCTTGGTTTCTGAGGCTGCTATAAACTGCTTAAGACAGGGCAAGCTCTCCCACTTTAAACATTAGGGAAATTGATTTATTTGTTCTCCATAATCTTATATGTGAGGAAACATTGGCCCGGAGTTTCAATATATTGCTGCCAATCCTCATTTTCTGCACTGAAGTTCATTTTTCCCATAAACTGCCATTCTTCTTTTTTTTTTTTTTTTTTTGTTACCATTTTTATTAAAGAACCATTTAGTTTAATAAAGGAAACTATACCGATGAAACTCTATCAATGAAAAGAAATTCATGCTCTATTTCAAAGCCATCAAAAATGGTCTAGGGGAAAACGTCTGAGTAAGCAAACAGCAAACAAAAGTGGGGTGGAATATTTGCTCCCTCATGTCCTATTCTTGGTTAGCTTCCCAATTCACTGTGCTTTGTCTCTGCAGATTATTTTGCTCTGTGCCTCAGGGCAGTCAGCCAGTGTGCCTTTGGAGGAGGTATATTTAAAATAATTTGTGTAATGACCGCTTTCCATCACCAATTGCAATTTGGAGGAGTAAGCCTATAATTAACTTGTTTTCAAAATTATTGCTTTGGAGGAAACAATTAATATTTTGATAGTTTATGTGGATTTTGTATGTCATTGTTGCCAGCAGGAACTAGAAATTTACTGTGATGCTAATATATTTATTTTTTCTTTTGTGAAAGTTCTTCAGATAGATTTCAGCTTTTTGGGAGTGTGTTCTATTCTGAGTGTAATACAATAGCTTGCTTGAAGCTATGAATGTCCATAGTTTTCTTTTATAGGCAATTTCTCTCCATGAGCTGTGCAATGTGCTGCCTCTAGGTCTGCCAACTGGGAAGCTCAAGAGCATATAAACAATTAACAAGGCCTTGAGTCTGGAGGCTTAATGCAGCCCTGCAAATGACAGCAGCTGACTCAGAGATGACTTTTACAATCTGTAGACAGCAGCTCTACCAAGAGCTCCTAAAGGAACTTCACATAGTCCACACATAAGCGATCCTGAATAAGAATCATTCCTTGCATGCAAAACTTTATATGTGATTTCCCTGTTCCTCCAAAGCTATCATTAAAATGGGGGTTTGCAGTAAAGGTGTGACTAATGAATCTCTCCCAATTACTGTCTTCTCTGAGTGTGTAATGTGTGAGCTCTAGGCTTTTTCCTAGGAAATGTTTTGACCTGTCATCATTGCAACCAAGTTAAGGRTTGAACCTGGGGTACAAGCGAGAAAGGAGTCACCTCCAGTGTATAGACACCATCAAGAGCAGAGCCAGCTCTACTAGGCTTCTTTTGCACCCTGGTCTGGTGCAATCGACTACCTAAAGCTTGTGKGATTTAAGGGGATCTCTTTGGTCCCTATAGAGGTCCTAGTTTTGTTGACAAAGTGGTAACTTAAGCCCCTGTGAGCCTTTCTCTGTTCCACCCAGCTGGAGATCTAAGCTAACCTGCTTGGCTCTCCACCAGAGACATGAGGTCAAGAAAGACGCTCCTGCAGAGAAGTACAAATCCTACTGGAGAGGTGGTATCTTCTGATGCCTGCAGCATCTTCTTTGCCTTCTTTGAAAGTGGCTTTCGCTAACCCCTTTGAAACGCCGTCTTACATTATTAGCATCTCCCCTGGCCTCCAGGCTGTCTGCTGTTTAAATTCCCACTCTCTCCAGCTTATCTTTTACTTTTAACACAATGTCTTGTCTTTACGTTAATTTCCACTATTTCTAGACGTGATTAGTTTTGTTTGAAGTAGGAGTAATGATGAAAGAGGTTCCAAAAATCAGGCAAATTAGGGCTGTCTTCATAATCTGCCAGATACAACCTATCTGCAACTGCAAATAAGTCCAGCAGAGTCTCTAACTTTGTTTTAACCAAAACAGAAAACTGAGGAGAAAAGCTATTTTAGTACTTGTGTGACATTTTCTGAAGGGATCTTAATACACTTACGTACTGCATTCCTTTTGTATTTCAAAATAAGTTGTGTCCCTCGTCACTCTGGCTTCTTTTCTAATTCTGGCATCAGTCTTAGTACATTTTTTTTTCTAGTCACAAATTATGTACATTGTCTAATTAGAGTGTGAAACACTCAGCTCCTGTTTATGATTTCTTAGAAGGAAAGACTTAACGATCTAAATAATAAAATTCAAGAAAACAAGACTAAGACAAAGCCATTCTGTGGGTTTATGAGCTTGGACGTGGAAATTTCTTGAATGTTATTTTCATTTTATAGTGATCCACTCAGCAGTYTTTCAGGGTTAAATGTTTTGGTGATTTGAGTACAAGAAAAACAGGTTCTTTTCCAGGATCTCCCATAGACTTTTTCAGTGACCTTGAGCAAGTTCGTGGCAAATGAAGAATGAGGGCGGAGCAAATTCCCCCTCAGAAAGGAGAGCTGAGTGGCTTTATGTGCAAATGTTTCTACATCCATTTGAGATACTGCACTGAGTTCTGTCGACCACAAAACTGCACTGTTTATTGGAATGGATGAGCACGAATGATGAAGATGATGACACTATCTACTCAATCTGCATACTTGTTAGTGTGGCATAAACACAACACTTCCCATCAAATACACTCCTCCTGATATGAATCAAGGTCTTTTATTACAGTGTTCTACACTATTCATCAATCTGCCTCCCCGGCCTTGACTGCCAAATACAAACTGCTCGCTGATTTTCAGGGATGTCACTTGACAGCAATCTGCTCTTGGTTCAGAGTAATAGACCATCAGCAAAACACACACAAAAATAACGACAAACGTTTAGAACTGGATTCTGCATCTGTGTTTTGTAGCACAAATACAGCTGCGGGTATCTGCAATCAGTGGGGTTGCACTAGGTAGAGCAACAGCATTTGTGCTGTCATTTGT
Organism: Nothoprocta perdicaria; assembly: GCF_003342845.1. Classification (NCBI taxonomy): domain Eukaryota; kingdom Metazoa; phylum Chordata; class Aves; order Tinamiformes; family Tinamidae; genus Nothoprocta; species Nothoprocta perdicaria. The sequence goes on from NW_020455577.1 coordinate 4,418,369, forward strand.
CAATAGAAATTAACTGAAATCGTTAGAAAGAATCGTTGTGACGTTTGGGTATTTATAACAGGTATTTATAACAGGATCTATTCTATGTAGGGACTTTTATCAGCCCTATGTGCTATATGATAATTATCTTTGCTGGAAAAGAGTTAACATTTGCTTAGATTCAACAGACTAAACAAACGCTATTGGAGAGAAGACATATTTCAATTTGTTAACGTTCTTGGCACTGAAGCTCAAGATAGGTAAGTGGAAGGKATATCTTGTCATGGGGCAAATGCCCCTTGACACTCTCGGAGGAAAAAAACCCACCACCTTGTGTTTATTTTGGTTTTTATTTGGTTCCTTTCTTAGTAAGAGTCTGGYAGAGAGTAGACCTGAAGCCTTGTCTGGTTGATTGGCATGCAGTAGATCATAAGGCAACTGCCATTCCCAGATAAGTGTTGTTCCCATGATCCATGACGGGGCTCTTTCCAGTGCTGAGCAGTCAGCCACCATCACATCATGTGAAGCATCCCAGAAAGCTTGCAGTGTGTTGGAGGATCAAAAAGTCTACATTTGGAGTACAAAAGTAGCTGTAAACATCATGTTTTGCTAGGTGTCTCACAATGATGGGAGAGCTCGTGTGCTCCAGGAGTGTAGCACCCTGGAAGGTCTATTTCTGTGTATGTTTGTGTACTGCAGGCAAACCTAATTGGATACACTGAAAATGAACAAATGTGAGAATTGTGGTGCATTTTGTGCTCAAATCGAGGGGTAAATGTTGTTCGAATAATAATTTCATTACTTTTAAAAGGATTCTTTTTCTCTTGGATGAAATGATGGCTCCTTTGAAGTAAAGAAAATAAATTTCTCTCCTTGCAAATACTCATGTGAAATAGAAAGTATTTTCTGTTGCTTAGGGTGCCAAAGCAAGACCTGGAAGATTTCAGAAATTTCCAGTGTGGTTAGWTTGAAATTGCTTAAACTGTCTGTGCCTGTTTTACTTTATTAGGGGGAAAATAGCAAGTTTCTTCTCTAGTTTTGCAAGCTTCATCAGTTGAAAAAAGCTGTTGTTTTATTTATAGTARGATGGGGACATACTCTTTGGAGCTGCTGAAAGGAAAAGAATTGGTAAGAAAAGAATAAATAAGGTTTTAGTGTAGGGATTGTAAATCCCATGTTTTCTCCTTTCCCAATTCTCCTTCTCCAACTTGAGCCTGTAGCTATAAAATAACTTTCTGGTAGCGAACCCTGTTCAGGGACCACAGAGACCGAACAGAAGACCYCACTAGCTGCTCAAATCTGCAGCTCATCAATAGCTCTAGTAAAGGCAGCACTRCTGATGCTAAAAGGAAATTTCAAAGAAACTCCATAGTTGGAGGGCATTTGTTTGCCTTTTGCTGAAATAACTGATTKGGAAGGAAAAACAACAAAAATTATTAATATTTTAACAGTTTAATGAACCCTTAGTAGTTCTGGCAATGCCATCATCTTCATGACTTAATATTACTTATGGATCTGGGATGTGGCTGTCCTCTAACTCACGTGTGCCAAAGTGTCCTTTGCTTTCCACCAAGAACTCAGGTTGATATCAGCAAATAGCAACAGGAGAAAACAGTGAAAAATCTGTATTTGTATTTTCATTGTTTCTATTTTTTAGTAGCTTTTAGGTTTAGTAACTTATATATGGTCCTCCAGGATCAATTTTCTTTTGAAAAACATCTAATATTTCAAACTGAATTGGACTTTGCCAGTCTCCATGCTTATTTGCTGGTATGGTTGAAAGGAGTCTTTCTGGGAAGTGGAATAACTGCATTACTGTTGCTTCACATTTTGGTGTTACGCAAAGCAGCAGTTCTCTGACCTCAATTTCCCATCTGCAAAATGGATGCAATGTCATATATTTTATAGCAGGTTGTAGGAACTAGCCAGTCAACCTAGAAAAATAGTGAGTTTTTGAATAAAGATGCTACCTGTAAAAGTACAACTACAGAAATCTTATAGTCTGCAGCCTTATAGCCTCAACTGTGAGGACTGAGGAAAAAATAAAAGGAAGAGCAGTTTAGCATTTCAAACATCTGCTGAAAGGAGAGGGCATTGAGTGATCAGGAAGATGCCAGATTTCTAGGAAGAAAAGCTGGCAATAAAGCTGTACATCATCAAAGTTCCTCTTAGTATGCATGAAARCTGATATTCTGATACCAGGTTGGAAAAAGTTGAGATAATTCAGTTCCTATAAAGTATAAATCGGCGCACTGAGGAACGAACTCAAGGACATTCCTCTCAGTAATGTAGGTTTTGTTTTTTTTATTCTAACATCGATGCAAACAAAACGTGCTAAGCCATTTGCAGTCGGCTCATGGGTATCATTTCTTGTTAAAACAGACATCTGAAGGGTTTGATTTTAAAACACCATTTAGATGGGAATAGCCAGTTGGTCTAAGGTCRTGGTTTTCATTTCTGTTTTTTTTCCTTAAGGAAAAAAATAACCTGTCTAGGTGACCAAAAAGACAAAGTCTGTTCTGCTCAGAGAAGAGCTGCTCAGCCTATCTGCTGTGAGCTCGATAGCTCGACTCTGTGTTGGTTTTATTATATATATTTCTATTTAATCAGTGGGCTCAGTTTTAATCTTTCCCTGGTTCTTTTCCAGACAGTGCTTTGGAGCTGCTTATTAGCTCTATCCTTGTAATCCTAGATTTTTGCTATTAAATTCTTAAATGGAAATTTAGCTTTCAGGCTTGTGGGAATTCCTGCTGGCTACAACTGTGTTAYCTGTACAGCTGGCTTTATGCTCTCCTTGATCCTAGCGGAGAATTGAGAGTTGAGAAAGGTGGATTAGGAGAGATGCTGGACGGCGAATGTCGTGCACAGCTGGCAAAGTGGGCATTTTATTCTAAATGCAGCTCTAATGGTCGTTGAGTGCCTCTGATGTCAGGAGAGTATATGAGGGAGACAACGTGCAGCAGAYGCCGGGAAATTACGGCTGTTAGATGGAGCCGGGGACATTTGGGGAATTGCTGTTAATTTTTTTTGGTGGGGAGAGAACGGGAGGGGGGCTAACTATTAATTTTCCTAGCGCTGAATTGAGATCTGGCTGTAAGAACGCAGCTAGCATCTTGGTTCAAACTGTGGGTGAAAATATAATCCTGCTATTTTTATTGTTTTTAATTTAATGAGCAAGGAACTAAATATTAGAAATTGTAGAGGTGCATTACATGAATGAATTCTACTGGGAGGAGAGGAAGGACTGTCCCAAGGGTCTCCATCACTGAAAACCATTAAAAAAACGAGCAAACAAACAAAACCGCTAGAAACATGAGGTAACATGTGGTCTCCTACAGATGCTGTTTATTATTTTTCCCCAGCAAAAGGCAACTCCTCACATAGGGACCGCTAGGACAGGTTTAGAGCCGGAGCACGAGCCGTGCTGGCCAGGCGGCCCGCGCCACGTTGGGCTCTGCTGCAGCACGGCCCTGTGTGGCCGTGCGGCCTGCGGAGCATCAGGATCCGCAGGATAAACGTATCCACATGGATTCTGTGTTGTCATGGATACCTGCTACCGATACCTGAGATGGGAGTTTAAATCCAGCTCAGTTAAGCTCAGTTACTGCAGCTTCGGCGAAGTTTTGGTCTTGCCTGGAAGTTAGTAGAATACAGACTGTGTGGTTTGCAAGCRCGGGGCCCAGAGGCAGAAAGAAATCCTCCTTTTCTGCTTGTGAGGCCTCTGTTAGACTTAGCTTAGGGCTGTGAGAAATGCTTGCAAAGTGATTTTATTGTATAGCACTGTAGGATATAAGCAGGTAAATATCTTGCATGTGGGACATTTATTTGCATTAAATATAGAAGATGTTCTTGATGGAAGAGTACTTTACTGGTATTTTATTCCCCATGACTCTCTCATTCCATCCAATCTCAGCGTAAACATTCTGGGAGAAATATACTGTAAATATTTATATTTATTAACGTAAATGGAAACCACACAGCTAAATCCCCATGTGCTGCACTAAATATTTACCCTCTGCGTAGCATGTAAGTGCATTCAAGGGGACAGCAGCCATCCTCAATGTGCAGCGACAGTAAAGAGGGATCCTAGAGAGCTGCATCACACTRAATGAAGAGTTTGAAACTAATACGGAAACTGCTATTGCGGTGGGTTATAAAATGTGAAGATTTTTAGTGCTTATGATATGATACTGTCATTTATTTATGATACTGTCATGTATTTACTGTCATTTATCTGTTTAGGGATTCAGCCTGCCTCTAGGAAGCCCTAATGCAACGGGCAAAAAAGCATCATGGGCTGCCCTTGTGGCTAAAGTCCTGGCTCATCCTCAGGTTGCTAAACCCCCAACCCTGTCCCTGATTTATTCAGCTGCAAAAGGGGTATGGTTTAGTTTTACTTTGCTCCTCTTTTTAGGGATCTGAGAAGGCTGCTAGTTTTAATAACTGTGTTCAGTGTCTGGCTTCATGATCCTGACCTCAGCACTGAACGGGAGACCACGACGGGAAATTTATGCCTCCAACTAGCACAGGATCCCAAACTGTTATTGGATTCGAGCCCTATAGTGTAGCTCACAGTAAAACTTRTAACAGCAGTGAGTTCTTTACAGCTCCTTCTCTTTAAAACGCCCTTGATAACACCTTTAAATCAAGCTTTGAGGAGGAAAACTTTTTCCCAGGGCGGTGAATAGGAGTGTTTATGGAGTCAAGCATCATCTCCTGGTCCATTGTGTCCGAGCCATCCTGGAACTGTGATAGATCAGGGCTCGGCCCAGGGATCCTTTCCCTCTCGGAGGGTGGCTTATGGCAGAGGAGAGTGGTGGTCCTGTCCACAGCACAGACCCTTCTCCGGCCGGGATGACACAGACTTCCACAGACCTGCCCCTAACATCCATCCACCCTGCCGTGTGCACCAGAGCCATCTGCTGCGACTTGCTTGAGTAYTGGGTACCAATAAAGAGGGAATGTGATAGAATTAATACATTTATTTAATTGACTTTTCTGTTACACAATGAGTTTTGTTTTTTAACGTCAAACAAGAAACCCACTATAATCAAAAATGTAGGCATAAAAAAGTGTAGGCATTTTCTTTCCATTATCTTTCCATTATGAAATTCAGCTTCAGCTTCAATTCTGTATTCTGGGGGTATATTTAAAATAAGCAATAGTTCCATACTGGCTATATGTCAGAAGCCCAAAAAAAAAAAAAAAAAAAAAAACAAAAAAAAAAAAAAAAAAAAAACAAAACCCAACCGAACAAAAAAAAAAACCCAAATAATGCAGCACCTGTACATCTGCGGTAACACCGAGAGAGTTTATTAATAATGAAAATAGCTTGAAGGCTTTGGAAAGGTAAATTGTGTTGCTAGGTAAGTGAAAATTAACAGGGTGTATTTTCATTACCCRATTTTCTCCAAATCAGGGAAAAACTCGGATCTGTCTTTAACAGATTGAACTGCAAACGTAATCTAAATAAGTTGTATTTCTCATCCATGGAAGGTTTGCTCTGTAAGAGGTTTAAAAGCCTTATTTTTTCCTAAATTATTACCTAGTGGCTGCTTACCAGGATTTTAATTTCGTTTSTGCAAAGCAAAATGTGAAGCTATAGTTAGGTGTGTTTCTCATAGGACAGAGATTGCTCGCTACCAATKAAATTTTTCAGGGGATTTGGTTGTCCGCTTTTAAGAGCATGTGCAAATAATAAGTTCAGGGCTGATGGCTGGTGGGGAGCATACCCCAATTTCAGGGCACTTTCCCCAAWATGAAGGTGTTACCCAACTTTACTATGTCCTATGGCAAATCATGACGTTGTTAAACCTTCACCCTGGGAWTTGGGCAAAGGCTCCGGCTCATGGTGCTCTGCAGAGGGACCCTCTTTTGTAGMTACGGGCTTTGCCGAAGAGCTCGATGTGTCTTGGGGTAATGGTTTGAGGTGATGACCACTTCCAGAAAGCCGGATGGGAGACGAGACGAGCGGTGGGATGGTTTGACACAGGCCGGTTGGAAAGCTCTGAAATTGCTGAGCTTGCTATGAACTTACGTTTGACTTTTTACTTCCTTGTGTAGAAGATAGAATGCAGCTGTGTGGTGATAAAATCAGAAGGGCTTGTGGCTGTGTCCCCTTCTTCCATGAGGTCTGCATGGTCAGTGCAATTTCCCGTGTGATGAGGACAGCAACACAGGTCCCTGAGTGGTTGTCACGGGAGACATCCTGGTTCCAGTTTGGGATCCTGCGGAGATTTTGAGCCCCTGTTGCCACCAGGGTGCCCGGGAGTGACGATGCCCTCGGCGAGTTTCCAACYGCTGATGTAGAGCGGGTTGCCTGGCTCGTAGCGAAGGTCAGGCCTAGATGTCAGCAGGCTCTGCGCTGCCGTGGTTGGTGCCGCCTCCGCCCACAGCCCCCATATATCTACATAAGTTATGGGCACAGAGCTGCTCGCAGCGTTGATCTGTCTTCTGGGTTTTCCTTGGTGTGCAGTGCCTAGAGAGAGAATTATGCAAGGTTGACACCTGCGCTCGGAGACAGCACTGGGAAATTTTGCTAACCTAGACACAAAATGTACTTATCTGTCCTTTAGTAAGGAGCTGCTGGAAGAGAACTGGCATTTCACTCATGCATAAGAAATATTAATAAAGTGAGGAAGTCAGGTTCTGCCATGGAGAGATACGTCTGCCCATCTAGATGGGTTGTCGGGAAGGTATTGGGTTTTGGGGGACTTCTCAGACATCAGCTTCAAGGGCAAAGGGTTATTGAGGAAATAGTATCACTCAAGTTTATCCAGTTCTTCAAAACTTGCGTGTAACGTTTTTACTGGAATAATATAGACTTCTGTGGTATGATGGATGTAACTCATTTTTGGGGTTTCATCACTCAGAATTAATGAGGTGGTTCTAAATTTGTGCTTGTAAAGGCTTTCAACCACCTCATACTGCAATGCATGCCATATAGGGTAAGCAGAAAGATGTACGTAAACACATTTTCTCAGCTTATTTCTTTACCTTTAGACTTACAAGGCATAAAGCTTAAGATCTGATATCTTTAATACTTCAGTAGTCCTAAAATGTCCACAACTATAAAAGTAAATGAACTATGAAATGATACGCTTAGCATCTTTAAAGAAGTAATGTAGTTAGAGGCCCAGCGAAATAAGTATAAATCTGTCAATATAAGACCTACTTCAGAGAATGTGACAATTTCCATGAAGTTATTTCATCTACAAAATATTGGGAAAGCTGTTATTCAGTTAGATGAAGAGCCCATTAGAGAGATTAAAAGCAGGAGAAAACCTTCCAAATATGCATTTTATTTACTTGAATTAAACAAAGGCAGTGAGAAAAAAAAAAAAGATTCATGTGGCCAACTTGGCCAATATTTGGTTTAACACGAATAAGTTACAAAATTTACAGACCAGTTGAAGTGAGTTAGGATTTCTGAGTTCRTAAGTATGGGGGTTGTATTAACACTCCTTGGAAAGGAAAAATCATTCAGAGAGCTTACAATTTCCACAATTAACTCTTTATTTCATATTCTTTTGTGTTTGACTTTATTACTCAGCTCAGATTTGCTTTAAAAGCATAGGAGTTAGTGGGGGAGAGCGAGTGTTTCCACGTGATCCAGCAGACTCCTTTCAAAGTAACTGCAAAAATGGCAGTATTTAAAATACCAGATTAAAACAATAGCAACAGCAGAACCCARAGCACAAAAGAACAGCCATTCGGTAATTTGAGTAGTAATAAGCTCAGGAACAGGTTGCTGAATGCATATGCTGTAGTAGGGATCCAAAACCAGCCTCCTGTTGACCCAAAGGTGTCACTTCTGCCTGAGGCCGTCTCTGGGAYGCAGGTTTTGAAGCCAGGAGAACACGGTAGGAAAGTCACCCCTGGGTCTGACCTGGTCTCAGCATGTCCCTTGGCWGTGTTGGTGGAGCCCTGCCCAAGCGTGGGCACCTGGCCTAACCCCGAGGCTCTCTTCTCATGTGGGCTGCTCGCGCTGCCTGTGCTCGGCCTTTTAGCGGAAATGATAATTCCTGCAAAGCRATTAAGCCCTGGGTAACCTCACTCCAGTAAGTGGTGTTATTCACATACTTAAAGCTAGATACGTGCTTAATATCTCCGAGGAAGCAAGGTCATAAAGCAAAGGATTACATTACCTGGGTTGCACTAGTAAATCTAGCTGTGTGTTTTCAGCAGATTTTGGTGCTTTTTATACGTAAGCCGCCAAAGGGAGACCTGGGCATCCATTTGGGGGCCGGCTGGTGCAAGCACGTTTCTTTTAAGACTYCTCTTTCAGAAATAAATATTGGACCCGGTTCAATAGTTTATTCCATTTCAAATATGAATATACCCTGGGCGAGGGGGAGCGGCGGGCAAGGTCGGATGAGATCATCAGTGTTGCTAAGAAAAGCGGCGGGCTGGAGGAGCAGGCTGAAGGGAGGCAGCCCAGCTCGGCCAGGAGCCAGCCAGCCGTGTTCCAGCGAAACAGGCTGTTGCTGGGGTCCTCAGGACCCTGTTTCCACCGGAGARGGGTGTCGGAGCAGTGTGACACCCAGCTCGGGGGGTCAGGGAACCAGCGAGCAGCCTCTTTGCCCAGCTCTCCAGTGCTTAGAAATACCCACAAAAACTTGATCAAATGGCTAATTAAGGTATCTGTGCTCCTCCTTCATTCGGAGTGAAAAGATTCTAGTGGGATGTATCTCTTGAAATGATGTCGCTGCTATTATGTTATCTCTAATTATGTAGTGAGATTTGATAGTTCAGGTACATTCCAACTACCTTCCTTTTTTTTTTTTTTCTGGTACAAAAGCAGCTTAGTCCATCAATGTATCTAATGAAGTGCATTCATTGAGATGATATGTTGAAGATTAAAGAACTAAACCTTGCAATTATTGTAGTCATAAAACATTCTCCATAATATAACTGAGAAGTATTTGAATGCTTGATGTAGCACCCGCCGTAGTCAGTGGGAAGAAATGAAAGGATCAGTCTGTTCGGGTGGGATTTTCCTTGAAATCCAGAAGGCCAAAGTGAGTTATGGGTCAGTGTGAACAGAGTGTGGGGGTGCCTGAAGCCCCTTTAAAACCCATCCATCCTGCAGCACAGATCTGCCTGTAAGTGCCCTGAAGATAGTGCTGCTATTGCCATCTTCCATTATAATCCAAAATTGGTAAGAAAACAACTGTTTCAAAWATATATATATATTTGACTGACTAGAAGGATGTGCCATTCCAAATCTGTCTCTTGGCTGTAAGAAAAGCTTGTCTTTTCCCTCCAATTGCAAGTGAGATTTTCATAATAATGATTTTAGCTCTCCCTTCTGCTTTTTTACACCATCATTAAATTAAAAAATGAGTATGTTCCAACAGTCAAATCAGCTGGTGACGAAACATGCTTATCCTTAATGGGAGTGTAACCTTGTTAAAGGCTGGATGAAAACTAGACTATGTCCTTGCAGAGAGAGGAACAATGCAGTTTGTTTCCAGCATAAATAGGAAAAAATGTGTGAGCTGTAAACAAATCAGTGCAGCAGAGGCAAGTTTGATCCAACAGGGTAACTGTGTTGTGTAAAGCAGTGACTGGTAGAGGGAGTGATGGGCAGAGGAGAGACTGCTCTTGGAACCCCTTGGAAACCTTTGGAAACCCTTGGAAAAGCACAGGGTATTTTTCCTTGCAGTCTCTGTTCCTCAGTATCCTTGACTGAGGAAATAAATCACTGTGTATTTCCTAAAATATATAACTTTTTTTTTTAAATGGGAACTCAGCTCTTGACCGTCGTCTCTGTGTGGCATCTAAAAGTGTTCAAGTACATTTGAAAACATTGAAAACAAACTCAGTTCCTGGGTGGTAGAAGAGGAAATTTTACTGGAAATATGTTGATTTATGGGAGTTGWCAATCATTACTTCAGTTTCTGTTACATTAGCAAATACTAATAGGTTTGTTACAAAAAATGTTTGGACATTCCTGTGCTGTCTAAAGAATCATGTTGATTAAATACTCATATTGATTAAATACATAAAATAAGAGAATGTCTGATGGGCTTCAAAATGAGGTTAGAGCTGATGATCTTAGCCTTCCTTTGACAAGATATGCAGGAGAATTATACAAATGATTATTTCAAACTGAGGTTCCTATATCTAAGGAAAGGAGGAGAGAGGATTAAGGAATTGAAATGAGGAAYGTGGGCACCCAGACAAGGAACCTTGGTTTTAGATGAGAGGTCCAAGTTGGCAGAACTACAGATGCCTCCGAGGTCCGGGGCTTTTTCTCACGAGTTCATTTTATTCCTGGGGGTTTCGGAGGTGACTGGTAACAACGGTGTTTATTGCATTCCTTGCATATATATAAATATATATGCAATATATATATTCCTTGCAATAAATAAATAAAAATATTGCACCCACCAGAGGTGGGTGACTGCTTTGTGCACAGGGACGAGGTCCAGACCAGGACAGGACCAAGCAGCAAGATGGATAAAAAGAAGTGAAACTTAAGAAAAAATYCCCTGGTTAAGCAAACAGAAATGAAGTGGCCGAAGGGACAGTGATATCAGTACCCAGGAAGTATTTGGTGTTATAAAAGGTGATTATTGCTATGGCAACAGGTTTGTTTTTTTCTCCCAGATCAGTGGGTGAACTGCAGGCTTCATACATGTGCCTGTAACTCATTTATCCCCCTGCATTCAGCCTCGCTACAATGAGGCTTGTAAAGAGCACTTGTAAAGGGCACCCTGCGACAATTGGTGACGCGTGGGGGTTCAACGAGTCCTATATTGGCAGAATGAATTTCAATGGAAAGCTAATTAATAACAGTAATAATAAATAACAGTTTGCCCTCTATGGCTTCTTTCATCAGAGAAGCTCAAAGAGCTCTGCAAATATTAATTAAGCATCAGAGCACCCTGAGTCTCTCTCTCTCTYCCTCTCATTTTCTTCCTCTAACTAATATTAATTTCTGTGTTATAACAATTCAGAGCTACAAATGAAGAACGGGAAAGAGAAAAAACAAATTTGTACTGTTCTAGGGACACCCATGTAATCCCAGCCCTCGAATTTGTTTAAGGGCTGGTTCTGGCAATGTGGGGTTGATAATCTAGTCACTTTTTTTAATCAACACATAATCTTCTCATTAATTGGCTGTATTGATTGTCCTTACTGCTAAATTTACATTCTAATACATAGATTTAGTTATTTATTAATTATTATTTTAAAAAAGTATTCTCCGAAGCATAATACAAAGTCAATATATTCCAGGAGCCAGCAGGCTGGTCTAGGATCCTGACTTCTAATCCTATTTGCAAATGGTTTGAATTGTAGCTTCAGAAAAAATATTTTAATCTCATTACTTGAATTTCCTGCTTTGGAGAAGAGGGAAGTAATATTTGTTTATTTTCAGGGTTTCTAGAAGGACTATTTAATTGCTGTTTTAAGGACATTGTGGCTGGGGGTTGTGCGTACTGTGTAAGGAAGGAATGAGACATTTATCTAATCTATTGAATCATTTATTTATTATTCTGTAACGCCAGGAACTTGACCAGGCTGAGCTGAAGAGGAGATTTTGATGAGCAATTTTTGTATATCCTAGTCAGCAGCTTTGGTTTCCTCGGCTCGCTTTAATCAGCTAGGAGAGTGCAGTGATCCCAATTATTTTCCAGCATAAAGTTGAACCTTGCCGGTCTTTCAGCAGGCACACAGTGTCGCTTCCCAAGCAGCGTTTTCTTTAGCTCTTGGATACCAATTCCCGTTCCCCGTTGCTGTTCCTCACCTCCTTGTCTCCTGGTTTGGCCCCAAGACGGGAGCATCTTGATCTCTCCACTGCAGCCTCTGTCATCCACAGCAGATTTTCAAATGCAGAGTGGAGATGGTCCCTGCTGGTTCCCTAGAAACTAGAAATCTGGAAGCTCTTATTTCAACCCTGAGTCTTGCTAGCCCTAACATAATGTTAGGTGARATTATTTCCATCTTAAAATTAGCCTCATGGGCAAAAAAAAGGCAAAGAAAAGCAGTCAGAATTGATTTTATAAAAGATGAAAATTAATAAAGTAGATGTTTTGGGTTACTTCAAGTCCCCAGATTAAGAATAATTAACTTTTCAGACAGAAAGTTTATATCTCTGAGACTAYTCATTTGTGCAAAATGAAGGACCTTTGTAAGTCTCTCCCAGCTTGTAGTCTAAATGGGCAATATTAGCAATTTTAAGCATGTGTGYACATGTATTTTAAATTGTATTTCCCAAGTGGTGTGTGATTAATTGTTCTAAATAGCTATTCACTACAATGTGAATTCAAACCTCAAGTGAAAATGTAGAATTATACTTGGTAAGAACTTGCATACATCTTGGAAAAGTATAAATCAAAAATAGAAGCTTGGGCTGTGTTATCTTTAACTGCCTCTTGCCATTAAGAGAAAAATTTTAAAAGAATCCTTTGATTTTTCCTTGGTAGGTTAAAGAAAATATTATTTTTACCACACACACACACACACACACACACACACACACACACACACACACAAAAAAAATGCTGGCCATCTTATATCAAAATCTGATGTCAAAAGCTGTACATTCAGCTGCCAAAGCTAGGTATAGCTAGGTATAGTATAGGTATAGTATTAACTAATGGATACAATCCTAGTGATGTGATCAGTTATCTATTTCTGTGGATCTTGTTGAGCCTGTAGAATGCAGTAGCTCTTTGTATAGCACATAGATAAGATTCTGTGTATGAACAGTATATATGGTAATTTTGCACATACGTAGGACATTGCAGCTCAAGTGCTTTAGCCAAGTAGTCATTCATCATTTCCATTCATGTTTCAGGCTTCATCCCTTTGCTATTAGGCTGGATTAATTAGCCTTTCCCTACCTAATGCTGGTGCTAGAATATGAATGAAGTCCTGCAGCCTTCCCTTTCAAGTGTGGGATCCCTGKGTTAATCTGTGCATGAAACGGCTCCGTTCCTGAATGGAGGAGCTGCCACGTGGGCTAAGGCTGGCAAAGTCAATATATTTTAAGAGATTTAGCAAGACACACTCTTCAAAAGTAGCTTTACAAGAACTGTGTGGTCTGCAATAATTTAATAACTCAGAATGACTTTGCTGTCTAATTGGAGCACGGCTTTAATTTCCRTCCTTTGCTGGTGACACGGGCTTAGTGTGACCCAGCGTAATCCTCCTGGGCGGCCAGCAGAGCCGGGGAGGCGCCGCACGAGCAGCTCTGCAGACACCAAGAAACACAGGAGGACACACAGGTGATGGAGCCAYGGCTCAGTGGTCCTTCCTCTGCCACCGAGTAGTGACCTAGCGGGTGGTACAAGAGGTGCCACGCAGGGGACAAGGTGGCCCAGGCTTCACTCCGGAGCTGGGGYTGACCTGGGCTTCACCAACCTTGGCTTCACAGAGAACAGGACTAACCTGGGGAAYGTGATCCTGGGGTTGGAGAGGCTTTGGGCAGCTCTCTGTAGACAAGTTGTCCCATTCATGCTTTTATTGGTGCAGTCTCTCAGAAGTAAACAGAATATATTTATTTTTCCAGTAAATGGTTATTGGCCTATCCAGCTACCCATGTCTCTGATTATCAGAAGAGGGAAACTGCAGTGATTTTTTGTGATTATTTGATTTTAACTGAATATTCTTTGCTCTTTTACTTGCCCACTCTGAAATCCTAGTCAAAGTAAAGTTTGTTTTGCCCRGTTTCTGAGTAAATTCAAAGCAGCTTCAAGCATCTAACACACACATTATTTAGTTTACCTGCTCTTTAGAAACAGCCACAAAAGAAGGCAATTAGTGAGAAAGGAAAAACCTGTGAAGCCTTGAAAAAGAAAAGGGGGAGGGGGGAGGTGGGGAAGGTGGTCCTGCTTTTGCCACCCACCTGGTCCTGAGCTCCTAGGGCAGCCCAGGTGGCTCCACTTGTCCCCTCATGAGGAAGTGCTTCACTTTGCCCTTTGCTCTCTGAGGTTTAGGACTTCTGGCCAAGTTCTGATAACTGCATTTTTCCATCCATGCACAGGCTGAGAGCAATCTCAAGCTATCAGGTAAGTGCTCTAGTAGGTTTTTATTAACCAGGTCTAGGATACTTGGCTTATTTTCCAAAATTATGTTAAACTTGCATAGAAGGGAGCCCAAGGCGAGGTCATCCTGGGTGCTGGAGCTGCTCCCAGGGCAAGTAGCAGGGCTGGGAGCTGCTGCTGTGCGGTGCTGCTCCACCACTGCTCTTCCACTGTCCCGCTCAACCACTGCTTCTCCTAAATTGTCAGGTGTCCGCTAAGCGACGTTTTGGGAATATTAGTGTGTCCAGTGTGTTCCTGTGCCAAATGACCAAAGAGCAGCCACGAGGAGATGGCTTCACAGGTCCAGGGAGCTGGTGAATGGTGCTCCTGGTGGTGCTCAGAGMCAGGAGCTTTCTGTGAGGGAAGATTATTGTACCATCCATCTGCTGACGTTACCGCAGTAGCGCTGGTGTCTGTTCTGTTGGGATTTAAATAGGGGAATTTAATTGTGCCACTTTAATTCATGTCATGCTTCAGCCTAACTTATAGAATTTAGGGGGAATAAGAATGGATGAATCAAGTTTTATTATCCTCTTCTACATTGCAGTGTTTCGTGTGATAGAAATTCTTTCCTGCTGTCAGGGCCTCCAAACTAAACTTGATTTTTAACATCCTCATTCAATGAAAAAAAAAAAAAAAAAAAAAAAAATTTGAAAAAAAAAAAAAAAAAAAAAAAAAAAAAAAAAAAAAAAAAACTTGTACAAAAGTGTTATGAGAAGAAGGAAAGAGCAGCAAAGTTCTGGTGGGATTATTTGTTCAAGATAATGGTATCACGTATTAAATGGAAATTATTTTTGATTTTTGTTTGTCATGTTCTTTGCTGCAGTGTGAGCCATGTATGATGTAAGTATAAAATAATTATTTGGAGCCATGTATGATGTAAGCATAAAATAATTATTTGATACTTTATGCTRTGTATGGTATAAATATGGCATGGCATAAGGTGTTATTAAACACAATTATTTTAGTGAATAATATTTTCTATAGATGCCCTTGCTCTTTGGATTCCTGGCTGAGCAGACACTCTTCATCTGACTTTTGGTACAGGCTGCTCAGTACTTAGTATTTCCAGTTTGTGCTGAGGAAAACTAAAGCACTGTGACTTTGTAGAGGCAGTAAAATGCATATTTTTTTTCCCCTTCCTTTGAAAGACTGCTCATCAATAAAGCTCCTCTTAGGGTTTTACAGCAGAGCGCTCAAGATTTGCAACACGAGGCTTCAGGATGACGTTGCGGTGCTGTGGAGAGGCTTTGTGGAAGTGCAGGTGTAAGGAAAGCTTCATTGGTGATTGCCCTGGCCCATCACACGTGTGCGCGGGCTGTAAAGATTCTTTTAATCATGGTCATGCAGCCTTTGATGTGCACGACTACCTTTCATCCCCTTTCCAAAAGTCTCCTCTCTGCCTTCCTTACGTGCCAGAAACATAATTTTGAGTGTTGCTAAAATCCAGGCGTCAGACACGTTTTAATGGCACACTCTGAAAGACTTCTGCATTTTAAAGTCCTTTATTTTCAATTCTATTCTTGATGAAGCAGAATCCTTGCCTTCAATATTTGCYGTTAAGAACTTTTTAATATACCCCTGAGGTTTGTTTTTGTGTCCTTCTGAGTAATTTTAGCCACCTCATCCTTCTAGAAGAGCCACCAGGACCTTCTAATGAGTTGTTAATTGCGTATTAGCACCTTTTAAGAGTTAAGATATAATTCCTGCTAATTGCTGGGTGCATTTGGCCCCAGTGCCCTGGTTCTTGCCCTGCCCTGGGCCATGGGGAAAGCTTTAATCCAAGCCCATGCTGGGCCTGGAGGCGCGTGGAAGGCCCTGCCACGCTCCCCCTCACATCTATTTTTATCGGAATTTGTCCTTCGTTGTAAGACACAGCCCTGCTGAGAGACTATTAGGGCTTTTTAAAAACCTGAATCCTCAGCCTGCCAGTCCATACCCACTATTTTTTAATCCTTGTGCTGTAATCATCCCTAACAATGGGGGCCCGAGAAAGGGACTGTCCATTAAATGCGAGCTGCAGCGGGGCAGAGGTCATGGATTTCATTGCAGGTATTAAAACTAGGTGCTAAATTTGGAAAATATTCCCGGTCTGCAAATGTCTGATTCATTTCATCAGACCCGTTTGATATCAGGGATCAACTGATGGAAATTAGAAAAAAACAATAGGTGGCTCTGAGTGTTTTCCTTCCTTCCATCTCCCCGCTTGGCAGCAAAATCCCGCAATAACAGCGGGAGCTACGGCAGTGCCTGGTGATTTTCTGGGAAGCGGGGAATGTGCCTCCGTGGGGGAGATGTGGAGCCGCGTCGTGCCCAAACTCCCAGGGCTACAGCTCAAAGCCCGACCTGAGCGGCCACTGCTGAGGAGCACCCTGCTCTCACCACCTCCTCTTTCACAGGAATCTGTAGAATCCTAAATTGAAAACAATGAGTAACTGTACAGAAACCAGGTTTCTGCTGATTTTAATCCAAAAGAGCTGCTCCTGGTGTCAAAAAGAAAATTTGGTCTAGCAGAGGCCTGTGCCTTCCTCCACTTGCTCTCACCTGTGTTCTCCATCCTCACATTAACACTGCTTTCCTTAATTGCAAAAGTTTATTTTGGGGGTTTTTGTTTTGCCGTGGGAATTTTGTTTCCAAAAGATCATTCTACAGCAAGAATTAGATTTCTTAATTCATTTTTTTTACCTGCTACTRTAAGTACGTTTACCCTCTCTATTAATCATCTGATTTATCATGTTTTGAATGTGGGAATCACTGTTATTATTTCACGCTGAAAAAAATGTTCGTGACCTTTTTATTTGTTTGGCTCCATGAAATGCATCTTCTTTCTTATTTCTAAAGTTTTGAGCTAAACRCCTGGGAGGCCTGTGTGGAACATTAGGTACACGAGACTGCCACGTTGCCTGTAATTCTTAATATTTTAATATTCTTACAAGTATTGAATCATTTTGATGTTCATAAATTTGCATGCATAACTCCTTATATATGATGATGATAATATGCCCCGAAATTTTTCGTGACAGATGGAGTGCTCAAATTGATCCAATTTGGATGATGATCTACTAATTTGAATAAAATGACAGGTGTACTTCATGCATGCTGCAGAAAGGGTACGTTATATTTGCTGCCAGAGAGGAAGCAGTCATATGGTATCTCAAATGCTTTTCTTATGCTAGAGTATAATTTGTGAGGTGCTAATCCGTGGCAATGGCAACAGGCTGGTGAATTGTGTTAATGGCTCCTTCTCAGAGCTTTTGTGTGTCGTGGGTAGGTAAACCTTCTGCCTCAGTTTCTTCATTTGCAAAAAGGGTATCTAATAATTTAGCTAGACTTTCTAACAGAGTGTCAAGGCAGGCATGCTTTGAATGCCTTGCAATTAAAACACTATATTTCAGGGTGTTGATACCTGAAAACTGATAAATTTAATCACAGGTTTAGTAAATTTCCAGCTGAATTTATTTCATTCCTGAATAAGATCGTTAGTGCTTTTTGTAATTAGTGGTGCTCATCACTGGTATGAAGAATAAGCTGCAGTCCTTAACTCTTCCTTGGCCAGCAGAGCAGTGAAACCTTCAGTTCCCACCTGGAAGTGTGATCCTCACGAAATAGTGTCACTTAAATCTGATTAATTGAACAGGAGTCGAATTGCCCCCCTTTTTTTTTTTCTCCATAGTTGGTGCTTGTGATCTTGGAGCAAAAGGTTTTTTTGTACTTGTGTTTGATGTTTCTTGGGCCACAATTGTGAACATGGAGCTTGGGGAATAAAACTAGCCCTGAAATTCTGTGCACCCGCCAGAAAGGCCTGTGAAAGCCACTGGCAGCATTAACAAGGTGGAAGACTGAGGCTGAGGATGTTTGTAAATTGAGGGGTCAGCGAACTTGCTGTAGTGACATCTTTTTATCCTCAGGTCCCTTTCTTCTGTCAAAAAGGAATGGTAAAAAGGCGTTTGAGCAATAAGAATGAAGATGAATAAATAATAAATGTGAACTGGAAATATTTTATGGAATATTGAAATAGAAATACAGCTAGAAGATGGGACGTGTCTACTTTAGATTACTTAGAAATGGTGTTTTTTGAAAGTGCAGCCYTATGGGGTCCCGAAGCGTCATGCATCCTTAAGTTTATTCTTTTTTATCCTTTTTCAAAAGCTTGTGGGAAAGTCCTAACTTCCATGACAGTTAATCCAAAAGAGTTTAACACGGCACTTTCATGTTACATCGGAGAAAGTTACCTATTTTAGTTTCAAATAGGAGTTGTATCTTGTCATGAGATGTTTTCTCCCAGAAACAATAGATTTTGGATAACGGCTGAACTGGGTTACGAGCGYGGGTGAAGCTGCTGGGGGAGCTGCGTGGGAAATGGGGCCTCTGCTCTCTACGTGGCGGCTCCCTGGGGTGCTCCGTGTGGGAGCTGCTCTCCCAAGGGCATGAGGGGCATGAGACCGGGAAGAGGGAAGGTCCCTGCTTGAACAAGAAAGRAAGGAGCAGCTTTAGGAGCCTGCCCAGCAGCCTGGCTTGGTGTCTGTGTGTGTTGCATGCTCCTTTGGATCCCAGAAACCATACCACTTACAACCATGGGTTTTGTTACGAAGTAGAAAGCCTTATTCTCATGCATGGGCTTGACGAGCCCAAAAGGAGAAAGCAGTGATGTTTCCCGAGGGCGTTTTTCCAACCGAGAGTTTCTGATTGTGGTGGAATGAACGAGGGTGGACTTGGTGGAGCGGGGACCATGTTCTCCAGTCATAAGGTCTCTTTAGCACCAGCGCTGTCCTTCACAGCCTGATTGGGGCTGTCCTCCAGTTTTGGATTTGAGCACAAACAGGATGTTGTGTTGCACAGGAGAGAGAGGCTGGCTGGTAGATACCTACAGGCATGGGGCGGATGCCTGTGGGAACAGTAATTATGTGTTGTATTGCATGGACTATTTTCCAACACCATAGCAGCAAAGGAAATCCACTTTCTCTCTGTTTACGTCACTGCTACTGGAAAAGCTCGTCGCAAGCTTCTCTGTGTAAAACCATCAAGCATTTTGAAATATTAATAGGTCTTAATGTGGGTAATAGGACATGCATTTCATGCCTCTTTTTGTGGATTCTCTGAAAATTAACTGCCTCTGGGTTGCGTAGATCGCCGTTATCTGTTTGCCTGTATCATTCACTTGGGTAGGTGCATCCCAACCACCAGAATGCTACAAACGCTGCCTTAGCTCTTCCTAGTAGTACAGGCAGTTTCTCTGATATCCACCTGACTCTGCAGCCTTGCCAGGCAGAGAAAATTAATTTCTGCTCTCTGTGTGTTGCCTTAACTAGAAATGTTAGAATTTGATAAATTTTTATGTTACTTTTTTTACTCCCTTGGTATTTGCCAATTTGTACACCCATTAGATAGGGAAAGAACAGACAAATTCTGCAACTGTGTATGTTGCTCTACAAGATAAACCTTTCTGTACATCTGTGTTTCTCCCCCTTGAATGTGACTCTACGGTGAGTCTCACAGATACTCCATCTACATTTTCAAATGCAAAAATAGGCTTGTGTTTTTTTATCAAGACAAATACTATCTCTCGATGCTTTAAACTATATGAATATCAAGCTCTCATCAGCAGCCTCTGCTATTGCGAAACATTTTTCAAGGAAAAGAGAAATGTTATTCCAAATCATGATAAAAAGGCTTTTGATGTTTTCTGCTATTATGTCTCGGGCAGTGTATCTACAGTGCTGTCTGTACTTCACATTCATGCTTTTGGGCATTTTCTAGCACATGAAGCTTTAAAGTTTGGGAGATGCTTGCAAATTTAATTTGGTCTCCACGTGGGACATGRAAATCAATAGGAAAATATATCTGTGTTTACCTAAAATGTTTTAACTCCCAATAACAAAGGTCTACTGATATGGCAAATGCAGGACAAATTCAATAAGGAATGCAAAAATGTAGCACAAGGATTTGAAAACATTCTCATGTTGCACAAAATAGTGTTAAATCATATTTCATAATGAGAAAGTAATGCAATGAGAGCTGTAGATGGTGTCCCGGGGATAGATGATTTGGGAACAAGTATTGGCGAGACTGTCTTGTCAATACTATATAAAAAGAAAGAAGTTTTATCCTGCTGCCAGATTTGCAAAGAAAATATAATATGCGTCTGAGACATAGGCATCTAAGACTTGTTGAAAGTCTTTTTTTCTATTTTTTTTTTGAAATCAAATATAACTCTTGTACTCTTATATTAAATGAATTTTACAGCTATTTAGTTTCTGGATTTGATGGAATTTCTGTAGAAAATTGAAAATTCACTGTGTTTCTGTATTACAGCATTGTGCTTCACCTTCTCTGTCTGTTAGAATGCCTCAAGTTGTTGTTTATATTAATGTCCTAAGGATCTAGATATGAAAAGCGAAGACRAGCAGTACAACAGGGGCGAATGGGAACTTAACTACAACACAYGTTATTTTTCTGGTTAGAAAAGCAGGGGGAAAATTGCAAGCAGTGTATTTTTAATTACTTTAATTGCTCTTCTTCTGTAAAACTTCTTTTACTCTTTTTCTTTTCCTCCCAGTTCCATTAATTTACTGAATATCAGATTTGAACTTTTCTCATGCCTTAAACGTTCTTGTTTTTCAGCCTTGAAAGCTTTTCTTGCGACTCCCTGAGTGTGTTTGGATACAAACTTAGGGAAAAGATTCAGGTTTCTTTTAATATGACTGCAACTCTTTCAAAAAGTAAAATTAAAGTGCTTTGTGTTAAAATGCTTGGAATAATCACAGTCCATTTGTATCCAAGCGTAGAACCAAAACCTACATTATTGGCAGAGCTCTTTTGTATTTTCTTATTTGCTTTGTTCCTTTTAGTGTTTTTATTTTTTTCCCCCCCCATTTATTTGGTTTTGGTTATACTGAAATGTGCCGCTAAAAGAGAAAATGAGTTTCAATATTGAGCAGCTACGTTTCTAACAGTCAGTACTACAGCAGCAATAATGAGAATCTCATATATTATGTAATGCCTTTGATTTCACATGTTCCCAAAGTGCTTTACTAACTTGAACTTTATATTGGGATTAGTTCAGCTGTTACTGAATAAAGCTTCCAGCAGGATCAAATACAGAAAATCCTTACTTGTTTAAGACAAAAAAAAGGGAAGCGTATCTTATTCGCAGGGGAGCTTGCAGGGGAATTTGTGGGAAGAAAGGGAATTTAATTTCTCATTTAAAATTCAAGTAGGACACTGCTCTTCCTGCACTTACTCAGGCAGTGCCACAAGCCATTTGGATGCACATTAAGTGCCCAGCTTTGCACGGGATGGTTTTTCCAGCCGAGTTTTTCCTTTGACACCTGTCCCAGCCATTATAGCACCTTTCTGCTCAGCTCCTGGGAGCAGAAAGGGTGACAATTTTCATGGCCTGGCTGCAGTCCTCTGTATTTCTATGCTGCCTTAGGAATTAGAGATATACAAGCTATAGCCAGGAGAACGGGATCAGGCCAGGGAAAATAATAGCAGCAAAAAGGAGTATGTTGCAGAAATTGCTAATGCTCAAGCATACAGGGGAGATGTTAATCAAAAATTAGGTTGAATTATAAAAGGCTATCAAGCCTTTTCTAAAGTGTTAAATTGGTTTATTTCCAATTTCTGGCCYTTTCAGACCTGGCGACTGTACAACTGCCAGACCCCCAGCTTGACCTGCCCTGGCTGCACTAGGAGCCTTTTCTTTGAGCACAGCATCCTCCAGCCATTCAGCAGCAGACCTTGACCCTTGTTTCTACTCATAGCACAGGTTATGCTGTGGATACTTTTAATAACACTTTTAGTTTTTCCTTTTTTTCCCTTCTAAGAATGCCTCTCGAATACATATGCTACTAGTTTCCTTGGAGACTGGCATGTAGGCAGCCCGGTGGCTCTATAGCCCCTATAAATCAAACTTCAAAAGAAGACCTTGTCCTTGTTAGTGGGAATGATATTTGTGGTGGTGAAAAGGGAGAGGTTGGCTTTCCGTCTCGGCGAGAAGGAGACGGCCGGACCCCCTGCCCGGTGGGCAGATCGAGCATCCACGGGCTGGTGGCAGGGGGGAAAGGCTGGGCAGGCTCCCTGTGGTAGGAGAATTGGGGCTGAATGGAGATTTTCATCAAATAAAACGGACTGCAGTGGCATGTGATCTGCAGACAGCAGGATTCTTGTTGTGCAAAGGGCCTTGTGGCCACTGTTGTTACAAAGTTCATTTTTCCGAGTATCTTTAACTGTTTAGAACTGGAAAAATACTTTGGTAATTCTCATCATCTGCCTTCTACTATTCAAATTATTTTTCTCCTTTACGATGTGTCCAAGAGACGCATCCTGTTGGCCTCCTGTTCCTTTTCTGTTATGCCTCCGTTTAAAAATATTATTAGGTTTTGGCAGCAGGGAATTCAGTCAGCATTTTGTTTTTGAGACTTAATCTCACAGAGGAAAAAAATATGAAAGAAAAGATGTGTTTGATTTTAGCTTGGCTGCAAAAAGGGCTTAGCTAAATAACCCATTGAAACTGCAATTTGGGAACAAGGAGTGTCTTACAGGTAGCTTAAAAGAAAAACAAAGCCTTCCCATTGGAACAGGCTCAAGAGGACTCAGTGTAACAGGATTTGATCTTATAATACAATTGTATCAGTAATTCTTATTATTGCAGCTTTAAGATCAATGCTGTTCTTACTGTGTCAGCATMCAAATTTCTTGTGACTTTGGTTATAGGAGTGAATTCACAGCTTAATATTTGCAACTGTAGATCCAAACAGTTTAGCAAACTAACCTTACATYCTGCATGGCCTGCACACACTCTGAGACCGCCCTGTGCTCAAATATTCAGCCACAGAGCACAATGGACAACGTCCATGTTGCTCATCAGTGCAGGCAGGGGCCTGAGGGCATCATTTGGGTTGCTTTCCACTTGGTTTAGAGGCAAAGTCTCAAGGGAATCCCTGCAGGCTGTTCTGGTTTCTCATGGCTTTTCCAAGAGAAAGCAGAGTGAYGCTACAGCAGCCCTCGCCCAACCGTGCCACTGTCTTCTCAACAGCTCCAAAATGTTTACATTTATAATTAGATAAACATAATATAGTTATAAATGTAATAGCAGTTATTCCGTTTACATAGCTGTGAGTAAAGTTGTAGTGAGGTGCCCAAGATGATCTGGGACTTTCTCTGTACCTAGAGGATTAAACAGCCTGTCTACCAAAACCCACTTTGCAATGGCTCTTTAAACATGTTTGAGGAGAGCTAAATTTAGATCATGTAGCAGATGCAGAGCTGATCAAGCGTTTGAGAAGAGCCTTAGAGGTCCTCTGGATGGAAAGGAGTAGTTCACAAACTCCGGAAAAAATCACAGGTCTTGCACCTCCCATKCAGCCCCATGCAAGACAGTGGTGGAAGGCAGGATAGAAGTCAGATGAGCTGCTTTTGCAGACTGATTTSAGTTGTCTCTCTGTAGCCCTTCTAGCTTCACAAAATCAACCCACAAAGCACATCTCAGCTCTTTGTGAGCTCCCTAAGCTGCCCCTTCTCCATGAYCCTCTGGGTGACATTCAGTCCTACATACATATTTCCACTCTCATTTTATTTTTATCCCTGGTTGCTACAATGCAGAGTGCACGCACTGTTGCTAAGAATGCTCATATGTGACACTTTTGCAGGATATAATCGTCTACAAAACAAAATTAGAGATGCCCATCAGCAAATATAATGTTCGTAAATCATCATCGTAGGCTGAAAACATTAGACTCTCAAACGCAGTTTATCTGTTAGATGGACAGAAGAGAGAGAATTGATGATGCAGAGAGCCTGTAATGAGTTGTGCTGCTGAAATGCAAGCAGCTCTCTAGAAATTAATTATGATTGCCTTGCCCCCTGTGTCCTGATTTTGTAGCTAAATTAATCCGGACTGTTTGTGAACTTACAAACAGACTTATTTTCTAGTCAGAGTGACAACTTCTGTTAGTCCCCTCCAAATTTTTAAGTTGTTAGGTATCAAAATAATTAGCACRTTATAAAACACATCAAACTCTTTGAAGAACTTTAATTAAATGTTCAGCATAAAAGGGTTTTGTCTTGCCTTGATGTACGAGCTAAACTCCAATTAGCATTAATAGAAGTTACATGCATTCGATGAAAAGAAAATGGGACCACAGTTCGGGGGGAGATTGAAAGAGAAAAAGTTCCTTAATTATAAATAAGATTTACATTAATAGATGCTACAGATATTCCATGGAAAAATCAAAATCTAAACCTCATAATTWGTTTCCTTTGTATAAAGTACTTTAAATGACTTTTTTTGGGTATGTTTGTATATCCTGTAGTACGCATAGTTCTTATCTAGATGGAGTCTTTGTTATTTTTGGTACTGTATAAATATGTAATGAAATTATTGCCCAAAGATATTACAGTTATATATAGCCCAAGTAATCTCTAAAGGTCTCTAGAACATTGAGTTCCTATGGAAATAAAGTATTTTTTATTGATTTCTTATAAGCTTCTGTGAAATATTAAGCAAAATACTTAGTGGGACTGATTATATTTGTTAATCACTAACATTTCCCCATGCTTATTAATTACTTGTACTGATATTGCATTGGATAATCATATAGAGGGGGAATAGCATCTATCACTTGGCTTAAGGATGTATATTATGCATTAAAAATTACATTTAATGCTAATAGAACAAATCAAGTTATTCTAATTGTTAGTTAAACATGTATATTTATTCTTGCAATATTTCAATTCTATCCTGAAAAAAAACAACCCCCCCCCATTTTAGTCTAATTAAGGAGTAGCTGGAGCAGGGCTAATTCTCAACTAATTTCAAGGCTAGAGAAACTCTGTAGTATATTTTCTAGGATGTGACAAAGTGAGATTCTGGCCCGAACGATTTAAAAGTAGATTTTTTTTAATTAAAAAAAAAAAAAAAAAAAAAGCTTTTCGTGATTGGAATCGAAATCTTTTAGAAAAGGAATATGGCTTAATATTAAAAATGAATTTTCTCTGAGTGGTCACTAAAATGACACTTACAATAAGGGATATTTTTATTTCTTAATGCTGCATAGAAGCAAGGGAAAATGCAGAGATGGTTCCACTTCAGTTCTTGTGGACCAGGTGGATATATATGGTGATTTGAGGGGAGCCACGCTGGGGCTGCCTCGTTGCTAATGTCTGGAGGCACTCTAGTGATTCCTGCCCACCACGTGAGCACAGTAGTATGTTGCACCTTAAATTCATGTTTCTCTATGGATTATRGAGCTTTAGAAGATTACAGCCAGAACAACAACAACAAAAGTGATTTATTTACTGCCACGTGAGTCCGTGATGGGAGGTGGCTCCCGGGGATGTGCAGAGAAGCATTGGCTCCAGGCTTGAGCCCCTCTGTCCTGTGCAAAACCTGCTCCTGCTGCTCAAAGCTTGCAATATTGGCTGTGAAGAAACCTGATCCATAAAATCTTTATGAATGTGTTTCATTTATGAATATTTGTATTCCTGCCTCCCTGCTGCTGGTTGCTAACCACAACCAAAGGAGCTAAATTTGGCCTGTATTTGTTAGGGCCATTTGTTGGGGCTCTTGTAGAAGCACTTTTTTTTTTTTTTTTCCCCCTCCCATATTTCTTATGTTATTAATCTCCACACTAATTAATCAAACCGCAAAGATCGTATTGATGCTGTTGTAACTAACATTTTCCTCCCAGGTGTGTATAACTCAGGGTTGGGAGGCTTGGCCAGCTCTTGGCTTTGTCTTGTTTCATGGAAGGACTTGGATGATTTGGGCATTTATTTAACAATTTGTGGACATGTTTCTCACATTGTGAACATGTATGTTTTTAGATATGTATATAGATGGTGAAATGCAAGTTAAATCAAGCATTTTTTCCCCCCTTTTTTTTTTTTTTTTTTAGTAAATTGAGCCTAAGTGGGCTGTGAAGGTTTCCTCTCAGGACAGTGTGGCCAATGAGGGTATGTGGCTGTCGGTCTGCGGCAGAGCCACTGACATCAAAACTCTCTGGCTGGACCCCGCTTCATTGAAGAATTGAAGACCCCAGACTTCAGTTCTGCACAGCTTGAAAAGTCAAGACTTCAAAACCTCCATGGGAGGATGAACAAAAAGCATTTCACATAAAGGGTTTTCAGCAAATGGATTCATAACCAGAGGTACATTTTACACTTTTATTACAAAAAGCTGTACTTAAATGAGGAAAACAAGCTGAGTTAAGGRAAGGACCCTGGGTTTGGGTCAGAGAAGAGCTAGCAGCACCTGGTCCCCTTGAGCTCTGTGGGTAGCTGCTGGAAGGGCCGGGGCAGTTTTCACCCCCTTCTCTCCAAGCAGTAATTGCAGTTAATTAGTCCCCAGCGTTGGCAGGCGGGTGGCATTCACTTGTGTAACAGCAGGTAACAGGTCTGCAWGGCGGAGGGGGCCCGGATCAGGGCTCTGGGCCTCACCTCTGAGGCAGGAGCAGAGAAGACCAGGAAAGTACCCTGCCAGTGGGTTTAGGCGGGAAGTCACCTCAAGCCGTGTTGCCCTTTGTGCTAATTACAACCCGGCGAATGAGAGGTGGTGGTGACTGAAGGTGCTGTCAGGAAGCGTTTCTCCTTAACCATACATGGTGCTGACGATCTAACTCACAAACACGACTTGTGTTTCTTGCTTCGCTTACGAGTGCCACGTTGCCTAATTGCCGCCAACCTGCAGCGTTTGCTCGGCTRTGGAGCCCTCTCATGCGTCGGGCCCTTCTAGGCCTGTGGTGGCCAYGCAAAGCCAAGGCCCTGGCTTGGCGGGAG
This sequence comes from Nothoprocta perdicaria, assembly GCF_003342845.1. NCBI lineage: Eukaryota > Metazoa > Chordata > Aves > Tinamiformes > Tinamidae > Nothoprocta > Nothoprocta perdicaria. The sequence goes on from NW_020455577.1 coordinate 4,445,161, forward strand.
CGACCCAGGGAGCCAAGGGGACACCTGGGGAACAAGGATCATCCTAAAGGCAGTACAGTAGCAGAAGGAAAACCTCATCTGGGGCTCCTTGACAGATGAATTGTTAGGGGTTTCTTTAACCTCGTCTCCCGTGCTCACCTCAGCAGTGCTTGCTAACAGCCTGCTCCTCTTTCTGCAGTCTCCCTTCCGCCTTATTTGAAAATATTATTTTTTGTCCAAATTTCAAGCTCTGCTCCATAATGGCCAATGCRCTGGAAGATTGCTTTGGAACAAGCATTGAGGTGATTTATTTAATTTTTCAAATTGAGCATAGAGATGGAAACTGTGGAACAGATGAAAAAATTAATACAGATTTGTAAACAGTGCAAAGACATAGCTGGCTGATGCCTGGCAAGACTTTTTTAGCTATATTTTTTTGTCACTTGATAGAGCTCTTGCTAAGGGTGGGTAAATGGCAGCTGAAGATCCATTTTTGGTCCATTTTCTGTTGTCCTTGATTGTTTTCCCCTGGCTCTGAACTTTGTTTAGAGTGARCAGTGGGGAGGCTGCTGTTTTGAAGCTTCCCTTCTGCACTGTGGACTGCTGGATGGTAGGATTTTATTTTGTTTCAGTAATATAACRCAAGTAAACGTAAATATAGCTAAATCTATATAAAGATGCATATAGCTACTTTTTTAAAAAATAAAAAAAAAGGAATTAGGAGCAATATTTTAGCCTAGGGCCATAGTGACATGCTGAGAAAAAAATGAAAGCAGGTGATACAAATGGGTCTTAAATTTATTTTAATGTCTTTAAGATTATACATATTTAAAATATATGATTGAGCTTTGAAAACTTGACTCTTCCTAATTGTATGCCAGTAATTACCATGTTAGTTTATAGTTAAAGGATATTTTAGTTTCTAACGTCTCACTGTATTAGATTCTCTTGAGGTTCAAAAATGGAATTGGTGTGCTTTTTATGAATTATTATCAGTAATTGTTATTTTCCAGTTGTGAAGCTGTGTGGTCTTCTGGTCCCAGTCTCCTCCTATCAGTGTATTTTCTTTCATGCAGATACACAGATGCAATTAAGAAGGATTTAAGAAGAATAACGATACAGCCCAYGTGCACTCACATACTCAAATGTTGCTCTCCAAACATTGATTCTGCAGACCTATCAACCAGAATATGTAACAGCAATCTGCTTGCAGGCTGAGCAAGCAAATCAATCAGAATAGGAACAGATCCCACATCCTAAGAAATGCAGGAGAAGGTTATTGGTAGTACTGGATCAGGGCAGAGGGGCAGATCTTTTGCTTGAGCAGGAAACTTTTTGCATGCCCACTTTCAGACGGAGGTTTGTTTCTTAAAACATACCCTTATTTAGTACTTGCAATGATATGTGCGTGCAGCCACCTTAACAAGGGTGATATTTCACAACACCGTAGTGTGTTTTTTATATATATATATATATGCACACACGCTTATATATATGAAGTTATTTAGGTGTATTTAGATCTTCAAAGAATGTGGGCAGCATAAAGTTTGGATTGTGTAATAGAAATGACCTTTTTTATTTTAAATCCTTTTTTTTTTTTGTTTAGCAATGCTCCTTGTGGCTCACTGCTGGTCTGCTGTGCTTGTGCTTATTCCATTGAAAAGACCAGTAAACCGGTCAATAAAGAACAATAAAAGACATTTAATGGCGGTACCACAGTATGATGATAGACTGGAGGCTACAAATATACGGTGCCCTAAGAACGAGGTTGAGCTGCTGTAGCCAAGTAATTTAAGAAACACACTGGTGGTCAAGTGCGTTTATGGATGTGCAGCCTGCCAGCTCTGAGGTTTTTCAGAGTGAATTGTGACTGCATGTGTGCCTTGTGTGACTGGCTGCTTGGGCATGAAAACTCTCCTTCCTGAACAGCTAGAAAGACGATGATGTTCACTGCAGGAAATCGGATTATTTTATATAGATTCAAGACTGTGGTCTGAAGCTTTACTGCATAACTTGATTTGTTTTCCTATTCAGAGAGGTTTTTTTACAGGAAAATGGAAAAGGTTTTGGCAGATTGAGGTGAAGTTCAGYTCAGAAGAGGTAGTTGTTCTTCAGTTTCCTTTATGCGTTATTTTTGTAGTGTAAGCAACTATAAATTGAAAATAAGTCTGAAAATTCTCACCGAGCTCTTGCTGTGGAAAAGGAGAAGGTTTTGTGTTGGCTGTGGCGCTGTGTTTGGGTCAGAGGCCAAAGCGGGAGCAGCAGAGCAGCGTTTTGAGCTTTAATTTCTGGGGAAAGAGTTTTGATTCTCACCTTGCAGCAGAGCAGGGGAGGCTTTAATAGCTAAATGCCCTCATAATTATTTACCAGTTTTGAAAGGCTGTCCCAATAGAAGTGGCTCTTGGAARAAGAGATTAGAACAGAAAAATAATTTTGATTCCCAGATTCAAATGCCCTATTATAAAGGAAAACATGGTGCTCTCAAAGAAAAATACATTTATCCTGGCTATTAGTTTTATTTTTTTTTTTTCACAGGGAGAAAATCATCTTCCACCCAATTTTACTTGGCAGTGCTTGATAGCTTTTGGAATACAGCCATCCAAATGCATTTCAAAGAAAAACAAGTAAAACAATTTATGACCTTTTTAGCAGGTTGACCTTCCTCCATTGTTCAGTTCATCCCACTAATCTAGTGTCTTGTAAATAAGAATATTAGCCCGTGTATTACGTGCAAGCTGTTCATTTCTACTAATTTTGCTACTTGACTTCTCGTCTGTGTTTTTGTTCCTTTGTTCTCTTCCTTGGTAGCTGAGGCTTCTTATTATGGAAAACAGCAGACACTTAATCATATGCTCCTAGACTTCTCAACATATAATAAATTCCTCTGACATGTACATTAGTTATACAAATGCAAATTAATTGTGAAATCCAGGTGAACAATGTATAACAGTAATCCCTAGTGTTCTGCATTTCAGTGTTTGCAGGTTGTGTTTTAGTATTTGGTACATCATAATCATTAAGCTTAGATGGCTAAAATAACTCACTGATACGTTCTTGTAAGAGTRAAGGTTTGTATCTTTACATTGTAGAGTCTCAAAAGTGTATAAAGAAAAAGTAGGATTTCCTAATATCATTAGCACTGAATATCTTGGCATACTCGAGGTTCATCTTAAAGATTTTTCCCCATCAGTTGCTATAGGATTATGTRGGATTCTGTATTGAAATATCTGCAAACTGCACAGTCACAGTAACTTCTAGGTCCTTTTGCATCCTCTGTGGCTAGAAGAGGGAATATGTATCCGGAGTATCCAAAAACCCATTGACATCGCTCAGTCCATCATCTGTTCAGCTGGTCACACTTCCATACAGCGTAAACTCAACAATAACCACAGATCTAAAAAAATGCAAAGAAACAGCAGGCAGAAGAAATGAAGGRTTTATTTTCTGTTCTCTAGAAAGCAGTAGCAAGAACTTAAAAATATTTATTTGAATTATATGTGGTTGCTCTGATCCTATCTTGACATTCATATTGTGAAGTGATCAAATAACCTACAGAATTCMAATATCCCTATGAGCTGCTGGGCAATGGCAGACCATATGGGGGTATTTTCACAGGTGAGCACRTTTTCTTATATGTGTGTGCATTCAGAGTGTTGTCATTCTTTGCCATCCATCATATCATTATCAGAGACTAGAAAATATAACTACCTAACAGGAGGACGTATCACATCAGAAAAGGTCGATAAGTATTTCATTTTATTGGCGTATCATTCTCTTATGCCTGTTCCCCTTCTAATAGACATTCTACTAAGAGCCATTTCTGTGGAAGAAGTTGGGTGTTTTTGCAAACAGCAGGAGAAAACCCCAAGAGATAGTAAATTGTGTCAAAGAGATGTAAGAGTATCATATGATATACAGCGTGCAACATCAATGTCATAGCCTTTTTTTCCCTCCTCATACGTGACGACTTTTAAGAAAAAACATGGTTTTTGCCATGTATTTATGTGTCTGAATSTGGGGAAGGCAACGCACTGCCCCTGCTCCATGTTCGGTTGAAGGGGAGCTTTCTAAGGCCTCACAAAGCACGCCCTAATGCTCTGCTAATGCTGGTTTTTCTCATCTCGAGTGTAGAAGTTTCAGCTTCTGCTTTGTACGAAATGTGATAGTTCTCTCTGTCTCTTTTTTAACACCCAAGAAAAATATGTAGCTAGAGTTTTTGTAAGTATTAATGATGTAAATGTTAGTGACATAAATTGCATGCATGTGTTGACCGATATTTGTCACTTAATTTTCCAGACAAACCTCTTGAACAGCCTCCCATGGGATGCGTTTCTGCTTTTATCTCCCAGCTATCAGGCAAAATATGTATTTTGCAAGCTTAATACACAAACGCAGAGATTAAACTGTAATTGGTAGTGTAGCACCTAAATTTTTCACTTTAATGACTTAATTGTTTAATACTATTATCTCGCTGGTATTGGAGTCTATTTCCAAGGTGACATTAACATTGATGGTACCTTCTGCAATGCTGTCTTCTGGTTCTTGACACCAAAGTCTTTCCACCCTGTTGTAAATTGACCTAGGAATATCTGGGAGAAAAAGGAAAAAATAATGTATAATCTTGCTGTGTTGTCTTTTACAGTTCTCCTAAGTTTTTTTGCTTTGGGTCATCTTCCTCTGTGGTCATTGTAGTGCCATTGATTTCACTTGTGCTGCCCTGACTTGCACCACCCACACAAGTGATTTGCTTATTACAGATTTTCACTATAATATACTTTAATCCTTTATGAGGGCAAAGCCTTACTAATCTTGCTTTTGAATCAATATTTATTTTTAAATATATTGCTTAAATAGAAGTAGACAAAAATACAAATGTATTTCATCTCCTTAGAATAGCATATTTTGTCAATAAAGCCCCGTAATTGTATTGCATTGAATGACTGTGATGGCACTTGTGTTTTTCCTCCTTATATGCCTGCTTGACAACCTGATTGAATAATGGGGAGATTGGATTTAACTGCTGTTTAAATGGCCTATTCAGAAAGAGGTCCCGATTGTTTGCCACTCTGTATCACATTAGATAAAATTTTCATATAACTTTGTTTAATTCAAGCATTCAGTTTCAGCTGGAAAAGCGGCTTAACAAATCGTGCATTATTAGGTTAGATAAAAGTAGGAAGAAATTTGCTGTGTGTGAAGTATAAAGGATGGCTACTATATGTGAAATAGTAGACTTATTTTTAAATGCTTTTACTTACTAGAATTAAATGCGCACACACACATATATATATATATATTTTCCTCTGGCTATGGAAATTTTGTCTGCCTCCTGACTTTTTAGAAATTTGGAAAGAAAAGTTTACACCTGCAACAGAAATAATATAAATTTTAAATAACTGTTGCAGCCCTGTTCTGTGTAACTGCAGACTAGCATTTCAATGCTAATACCTTTGAATATAATGAACTTCTGCCTGTTATTTCGCTCTCGAATTGATGCTTAGTTCCAGGTATCCAGTAGGGCGGAAAAATAACTTATCAGCATTCATTAGATATATGAAACTCTCTGGAAGATTTCCTGTTGCCTGTGAAAGTTGCTTTCGAAACTGGGAAAGCGTTTGTGAAAGGAGAGGAGGCGAAACAGAATTGTAATTGGATAAGGAGCCTTTCACATAGGGGTTATTAGTTATCAAAAGCTATTCTTGCCTGATGGCTCACTGGTATACGTAATCTAATATGGTACCTGGGTGATCTCATCGTTGCTTCTTAGTTAATAATTCAACGGCAGTCATATAGCTCTTTTAAAAAGGAGTCACCAGTGTTGGAAGTTGCTTTTTTGGTTTGTTTTGYTTCATGTTTGCTTGTGAAAAGAAGCATTGTTTTTCTGGACTATGTATTCAGTTTTAGACCTTTTTCCCTCATAAAACTTATCAGAAGGACCAGGCTGCTCATGAGGAAGAAGCCCAAGAAATTGGGGGGTGTAGAGTCTTTTCCTCTGTGATTTTTGCCTCTTGCCAACTGATCACAGAGGATAAGAGCTTCAGCACATCCTTCATTCCCGTTTTGTTCCAGAAATGCTCTTAAACCCTTTCAGCAGTCTATAATTGTCCTTTATTACCCTGCTTTAACCCAACATGGTGTCCATTTGGTTGAGCTGAGTCAGGGTGGATGCTTTAATCCCCGTGTGGCTTCACTGGCAGGAGCCCTGTGTGTCTTATTTGCCTCTCTCTCCTCGTAGCAGTGGCGAGGAAAATAGATTAACCGATTGTAACCATTAAAAATGAATGTTTATAACTGGGAGATGTGTTGCAAATTGTACCCAGAATCGAGAAGTGAAAAAGAGAAAACCAGATACCAAAACTGGATCAGACTTTGGACTTTCTTCAGACCTTGGCCCATGATCTACCCTTCTTGTCTAGGTCCAAAGTCAGGGCTCCCTCTCAGCGGGTAGGGGATTATTTTGTTTTGAAGCTGTCAAATTTTCTTGCAACTCGCAGATATATGGAGAGTAGCATCTACATTTTCTGTGACTTTACAAGTTCATTTTTTTTCTAGACATCTAAATAACTGCAACACTGTGACCCCCAAGTACCTTCCACCCCTCAGGGTATCTTTGATGAACACAAGGTTTAAAGAAGCAAGTGAGCAAGAGTTATTGTTTTGCAAAACTCTACTGGAGTACTAGTTCAAGCTGCTTTCCAGAATTGATCAGGATGTAAAAACAGAGAGATGAGCTTTGCAATTAAATTTATGAATTTATGGTMTGAAGGCAAACAATAGCATGCTAAGGAGGCAGGGAAAGCTCAGCTCAGATTGGAGTTGCTCACAGTATCTGGGCTCCTGATGTACCAGAGTTTTTATAGTATTTCAAGGTTTTTTTTTTTTTTTAAGAGATATTTCTGAACCTCAGGAATGAAGTAAAAAGTTTCTTTCTACCCTGGTACTCCGAAAGCAGTTTTCTAGACTTAAATTAACTTGAATTGAAGAATGAATTTTTCCTCCAATTTAAAAAGGAGGAAAAAACAAAAAGTATCAGAGATAAATTAGAAGCTATTATTTTTTGGCACTTTTTCTGTGAGAAATCCTCTGAAATTATGATTTCTAGGGGATTTTAGAGTTATTTTGGCTTCCTGCTTGAAATGGATGTKGCAGAGTCGGATGTACTATTTCCAGCAATTTTAGGAAAGCATGGGTTGCTCTCTCCCAGATAAAACAGGGAAAATATAGTAGATGAATTTTGTATTTAARGGATGCCTTTAGCTAACAGGAGCCCATTTCTACCACTGTTATTCACACTTTGTTGAGGAGTAATTCTTCATACTTATTTTTTGTGGCATGTGTGTTTGTGTAGAAACCTTTGACTTGGACATAGAAAAAAGCTTTGCTTTTGTCTATAGAAGTTCTTTTTTAATGTTTTAGAAATATGTTAGGATTTTGTAAATGTTTAATGCAGCTGAACAGAACAAAATGAAACAGCAAAATATTTTCTCTCTCCAAGGGTAAACAAGTATCATATTCCTGAATCAATTTTCTATGAAAGTAAGGAAAATGAATGATCATACAATTTTCACATAAAGAACTGTTTTCTTTCTCCTTTCGGTATCTATGAACCTCTGTTTAGCACATTTGTTATGTTTCCATGGTTTCAGCATCTTCTATTTAAAGGGATTATTTAAAGGAAAATTCCTGTTTGAAGTGTTTTCTGATGTCAAGGATCAATTTAGAGTTAGCTTGCTACTGCTGTGCGGTTCCAAACAAAGTAAGAGAACTAGAATTATTTTAGTCTAAGGATTTAGAATGATTAACAGATTTTTTTCTCCATTATTATTTTGATTTGAGACATTTGTGGGTGAATTTAGCAGAACAAAATTTGGCCTAATGGAAGAAGTTTAAAGGATAAAGTTTCAGATAGTCGTAACAACTACATTTGGACAAAGCTAATGCCCATAACAAAATTAACTCTGATTATGAAAGAAAAACATAATGAAGTTTAGATATGTTACGAAGCTTAGCTTATATGATCGCACTGAAGAATCAGTATCAGTAAATCTGTGCCTAAATAAAAGTATAGGAGAAAAAGTTCTTGAAAAGGGATGAGGATCAAGACAGAAGACACCACCGGTGGCCAATTCCTGCCTGATGCAGTATAAAGTCTGTCTGTAAATACAGAAACCCCCTTTAGGAAACGGTGACCCTCTAGTCAAGCCTGGCACCTCACCACCCCTGTGCAGTCATAGGTGTCAGTGCAGTTTATGGCAGCAGCAAACACGTCTCAGTTTTAGGACTTTGAAGCATTTGTCTCCATGTCAGATATAGAAGTATATCTATAGAGAATGAAGAGCTGTAGCAGTTCTTTTTCTTTTTTTTTTTTTCCTTTCATTTTTGTTATTTTTGCCTTCACTGGCCCATCTTGGCTGCATTGATTCTACTGTAAATTCACTGATGGTAAGAAATAACTGCTCAAGGAGTATTCCTTCCCTGTGGAAATGCCTCCTTCCCTGTGGAAATGCCTCCTTCCCTGTGGAAATGCCTCCTTCCCTGTGGAAATGCCTCCTTCCCTGTGGAA